>NC_138369.1:11291694-11345145 GCF_054177405.1 Leptonychotes weddellii
GCCCACCGTCCACCCAGAGGCGGCACAGGTGGGGGTTCCGGCTCAGCTGGCCCTGGCCTGGGCACGCTCTGAGACACGGCCCACAAGTTCCCAGGGCCCACGGGAGCAGCTGGCCTACAGCCTCCGCACCCGCAACACCCCCTTCCCAGGGCCCCTCGCGCTGATAGCAACCGCACCCCCTCCAAAGAAGTGGCTTTCTGCCGGAGACCCTGACCTTCAGAGCTGGGGCCACACCACAGACCCCTGCCCACCTCAGGCTGGCGCCGTGGAGAGCAGAAAACCTCCCTGCGCCCGGGGGTCCTACCTCAGGGGGCTTGCCCAGGTGCTGTGACAGGACGATAAGGTTGATCAGTGTCTCTGGGTGGCCACTGTCCTGGAAACACAGGGGCGTAAGCGATCAGGGTCAGCTCCCCCAGGCCCCTGACTTGGCCTGCCCACTCCCATCTCAGGTGCTCCCACTGACCCAGGGTGAAGACATGACCCACACAAGGTCACACCCTCAGAGGTGGGGCAGGGGGTGGGGCTGGGAGACCCAAAGCCCACCCACTGGCCACTCTGCAAGGCAGTGACCTCGGGGCCCTCCTTTCTGCCTGGGAGGCAGTGCGGTGGCAAGGGGGGCCCTAGCCCCACTCCACCTTCCTGGCCTCCCTGCCTCTCCTTGCCTCTCCCCTGCCCTCCTGGCTTCTTCCCCTCTGAGCCTGTTGTCTCATCTGTTGCCCAGGATGAGACAGACCGCCCTGCCGGTCGCAGTTTGGGAGGGGTTATTTATCACACCAGTCGCAAAGGAACAGAGCCCAGCCCAAGGCAGCCTGAACACCATCACAAGCAAGCTGTCCCTCTCACTGCAAAAATGAGGTCTGAGACCACGGGGCAGACCGCGCCTGCCCCTCCTGCTCACCAGGGCCCTTGGCAAGAAGCTGCCGGGAAATTACCAGAACATCCAAGCAGGTGACCTCACCCCACCCACCCACACGGGGCTCTGAGGCACAGGAAACCCTGGGAACTGGCCCTGGACGACCTCGGCCAGGAAGGTCAGACCACTGCAGGGAGCCGACTGGGCACTCGGAGCAGAGACACAGCAACCCGGACACAAGGTGTTGTAGGTTCGAGGGGCCTCTGCACAGACCCGGCTCCACTCCATGGCTGCTCTTCTTTGGGGAGACTCAACGCCTCCCCACTTTAGTTTCCTCAGCAGTTGTCATGGGGGACAATGGCACGTGTTCACAGAAGCAAAACGAGGGGAACGCCAAAGGAATGGGAAGGACAGTGGGAAAGCATGGGGTGGCCCATAGGACCAGGACGACGACTGAGGCCATGGCATGCCTCGGGCCATCGAGGGGTCAGGGCCACGGGGCAGTAAGCCAGCCCAGGCGGGGTCGCGGAGAATGAGGACAGATGGGTGTCATTTAACCGGGGACCCCGTTGCCCTCTCCTTCTGGGGCAGAGACGCCCCACCAGGCCAGGCATTCCTGACGAGCCCTGACTGCACCCAACAGTCCAGCTAAGGTCAGAGCCTGTCAGGAAGGCACGGTGGCCGGCATGGACACAGGGCGCCTTGGCAGGGCAAGGCACCTCCACGCGTGCAGCCCGAGGAGCACCTGACTGATGGCCCCTGGCCCGTCCCTGATCTGCAAACAACTTCCTGATGGTAACTCGACGCCTCACACAGGTAAAGGGGAGAAAGCTTCCTACCGGTGTCTGTTTCTTGTTAGATCACAAAATGTTTTCAGAAAACAGAAAAAACTTTGACATTTCCTCTGATTATAAAAGTAACACACAAGAGCTCACATGTTGGTTGGGGGAAGACAGCGGGGGCTACCCTGCCAGGGCCCCACTCTTAGTCCCTCTTCTAGACCCAGACAGGCAACGTCTCCTGTCTGCATCCCGCTCTCCCCTTGGTAATGAACGGCAGGCATCTCTTCCAAGTACTGGCTCAAGTGAGGAGTCACATCAAGAGGCCCCCAGGTCCAGCAGCCAAGGTGATAGCGAGACTTTTTGCTCGGCTCAGGCCAGCTGAAGCCCAGGCCGATGGGATCCTCCCATTTCTAAGAGAAGCCACGATCAACATTTCTATTTGCAACCTGATTCCTAGCTGATTTGGTGTTAAAATAAATTCCCACGTGGTCACATGCCAGGCCCATGGGGCTGCCTCTGCAGCAAGCCCCCCGTCCCCTGCCGCCCCCACCGGGAGCCTCGGTGCAGGCTGGGCCTGCCGTACCTTGTCCAGCGCCTCCTGGAGCACGCCTTCGGCGGCCTCCCATCGGCCCTGGGCCATGTGGCAGGCCGCCTGCCCGTTGAGCAGCAGCAGGGTGGATGAGCACTTGTCAGCCATTTCCTGAAAGATGTAGTAGGCGTCCTGCAGCTTCTCGCCACCCTGCGGGGACAGTTCCAACATCACCGGTTTGTCAGCCCGCTTCCCAGCCCTACCGCCTCCCGCTCCCTCACAGAGCAGGGTGACGCCAGCATCGGCCAGCGCGGCCAGCGCGAGGCAGGCGGTCCCTGGAGCCCTGTGACCGGCATCCTTCGTTCGGAAGAATGAAAGGTTCTGTCTGCCTGCTAAAGACGCAGCACCACTCTTAGAGGGGAGCCTGAGGCCAAGACGTGTGTGAAAAAACGCAGAGCTGGTGAAGAGCGGGCAGGGTTCACCCCGCTAAACTAGATACTGGAAGCCAGCTTGGGTGGGGCTCAGTCCCCCAAGGCCGGTGCAGGCGCATGCGGACGGGGAACACATTTTAAGCAGCCCATACAAAAAAAAAAACAAAAAAAAAAACGACTTAGAGAGAGGAAGCCCAGTGCCAAAAGCCAGAAGAGGGGCCATTGCCAAGAAAGGGGGAGCGGGTGCCCAGGCATGGGGGGAGATAGGGGCTGGGCACAGGGGAAGGTGTGTGTGTGGGGGGACACTGTCCATTGCCCAGTGCCAGGAGCCCAGGGAGCAAGCTGAGCAGGAGCCAAGCCCAGGGTGAGCCCCGGGAGGCTGCACTGCCAGGCAGGCCCACTCGCTGCATCAAGTCTGGTTCCAGAGCACCCCAAGCTCATTCACTCTGGCTCTGGCCAAGCTGCTCAGCTGTGAGGAGCCAGGAATGGGGCTGGGGCTGAGCAAGGTGCAAAATGTGCCAGGGCGCACTGGGCTGGGGGCTCCCCTGGGGGACGGGCCCTGGCCCCAAAGGAAGGAGCAGGTCCAATGTGTCCACAGCAGCCTGCACCAGCACCCTCCCCACAGGAGCGGCCAGCACTGGATGCAGGGGGCACCTCCCACCTCCCAGCTCTCTGATGCTCCCTCGTTCCCCCAGCACGGCCCAGGGGCTCACCACAGCCAGATTGACCCATGCGGTGGCCAGCTGGGTGAGGGTAGCATCCTCGTCCTGGTCCTGCATTTTCTTTAGCTCCTTCCTGGGGACAGAACAGAAGGGTAGGAGGGAGCCCCCCGCATTCCTGCTCACAGGGCACACATTGGCGCCGGCTCGAGCGTGCCAGGAGCCCCGACCCGGCCACTCCCACTGCACACTTGGGAAGCCCACCCCAACTCTGCAGGTCCCACCCTCGTCACAGAAGGAAACTGAGGCAAGGACGGCACCATCCCTCGTCCCAGGCAACACCCTGCAGGGAGGGTCGCATGGGAGAGACGTACCGGGCGAGGTCTAGACGGTCCAGCTTCAGCAGGATCTGCACGGTCATGGCCATGCTGCAGGACAGAGAGGCAATCAGCCGGCACCCTCGCCACTCTGCTGCCTATCGGGGCTCCCCCATGTGGGCGCCACCTCCAGGAACATTCCTAGGAGTGCTTAGGCCACCAGCCCTGCCTTGCGTAGGGCAATGCTGAGCCACACTGGACTCAGACCCAGGCACTATGCGCCGGGCCAAGCCTCCCACTGCTTCCCAGGGCCCTGGCTTCCCCCTTTCACCACTGAGCACACGTGGGGCTGGAGCTTTCATGAGGTCCCAAATCGTCCCACTCTGACTACCCTGAGGCTGGGCATCCTTTCTGCGCCCCACTCCTGGTGTGAGGGGGACACTGGCCACTGCCCAGTGGCAGGAGCCCAGGGAGCAAGCTGAGCAGCCACGCCCAGGGTCAGCCCCAGGGAAGGCTGTGGGTCCAGTCACAGAGGTGCTGCATGGGGCAGGTGCTCACCCCCTCTGGTTCCCGCACCCGTGGCTTCCCTCTCTGCCTGACAGCTATGACCACCAATGACGTATGTAGTCACTTGTTCCCACACTTTCCCGCCCAGATCAACCTGTGTAGGAGTCTGAGAAATAGTTACAGAGTCTGCTGCTTTGTAAGCTGTGTGCCAGACCTATTTCTAAACCGCCACAAATCCCTTTCTGGATAGAGCGGGGACAGAAACAAGAAACAAAAATGAACCTGTAACCAACCAACCAAGGCACAGCAGGCCCCAGAGAGTTCACAGGGGTGGGCTGTCGCACCCTCCGGGACACAGCGCTGTAGATGCAGCGCTGGCCGGAGTCACCTCCTGGGGTGGGGGCTAGAGCCTCTGGCACGCCGCAGGCCCCGGAGTGCCGTGAAAGGGAGGGCCTGGGGGAACGCGGGGAGGACACGGAAAGGCCCGGGCCCAGGGACACAAGGCTCCGTGGTGGGGGTGGGGGTACAGAAACCACAGGCAGAAACAAAGGTGCTTTCTCCTCTGCCACCGGGAACGGAGGGTTTCCAGCCCTGGGAGCCGTGTCCTTGGGAACAGCAGCCCAGCCGTGCAGAAAGGACCGAGGACGGGAGCTGCAGCCTGAATGGGAAGCCTGGGCCCCACCGGTCTCTGCCAGCAGCCCCCCACTGTTCCCGTGACAACGGCCAATGAGGCACTGAGCAGCCTGGAGACCAGCCTGGAGGCCTTCTCCCTGGAACAGGGAGGACACTCACCACTCCAGGCTGTCCCCCTGGTGCAGGGCACGCAGGGCTGCATCTGGGTTCTGGTCGTGGAAGTAGATGGAGGCAGCCATCAGCAGGAAGGTGGTGTTGGTCACGTCCACGCTCCTGCTCATCTCCCGGTCCAGCTCGGCCACAATCGAGTCCCTGCAAGACAAGGCTGCTGAGGGCCTGCAGCCAGGGGTGGGAAGCAGCCTCGCCCCCATGGGAGCAGACAGGTCCAGAGAGAGTGGGTCAGGCGCCCAGGGGAACACAGCAGCTGCAGGCGGAACGGGCCCAGCTGTCTCCGTCGAGCTCCACTGGGTGCCAGCTTCACCGCCTTCCCACCTGGCACTTCCCACCATTATGCAAAGAAACTGAGGCCTCGTGAGGAGATGTGGTGCAGGCGGGGCCACGTCCACAGAGCAGTGCAGATGACGGCCTAGGCCTACAGATCCAGGGGGCTGTAGTGTCCACACCACCCCGGACGTGGAGGGTCGGGCCGACTCGCCGGGGACGCCTCTCTGGAGACAGGAAGCCACACAGATGAATCTCACCCTGATGACATCGCTGCCTCCCCAGGGAGGCCGGCTGCTCCTGGCAGGTAGGCCACATGCTGCGCTGGGGGCCAGGCTGGAGTCAGGGCTCCGCCAAGGATCAGCCAGTTCCCCCACAGGCCATAGAACATCTGAACCATGATCTGCTTAACTAGAAAACAGAGCCAAAACCTGTTGTTCCAAAAGGCTGCTGAGCAGTTGACAGGAGAAGGGAAGGGCCAGGCCCTGAGTTGCCACCAGACAAAAGCTGCTGTTCAGGGTCCACGGGTTCTCCACAAACACGTGCATGGCACGTGGGCTGCTGGGGGGCTGCTGGTCAGGATCTACATCTAAGGCCCTGGAGGATGGGGACACTCCTGTCACTGTCTTCGTGACCACCAAGGTGCCTGATGGACAAATGACTTCACATCTGAGACTATTTCCCACTCTGCACACCCGGACCGCATACAGGGTGTGACAGAGAGTTGGCATGGAGCCCTCGTGGCCACCCCATGATGTTCCCTGCCTGGGAACCTACTGAGAGTAGACATGCCACCTGCCATCGTTAACGTGATGCGAGCGTCATGTGCTCTGTTACTCAAACATGTCATTGTTCACCTACAGGTGCCGGGACTTTCTCCACAGCCTGCTTGCTGGGCTGGCTAAGGGGCAGCAGTTTGGGCTCCTAGGACGGATGCACCCTGAACCCTTCTGCCCTCCTGGGCCCCTGCCCCAGGCCCCAAAGCAGCCCCTGCTCCTAGAGGGTCCCAGAGTCCCCTCCTCTTCCAAAAGGAGACTAGGGCTTGTCACCCTGGCTCATGAAGTGTGGAGGGGGAGAAAGGATAGCCTCAGGAGCCTGCCTGTCTTGGTGTCCCGGGGCTGCCGTCACAAAGCACCGCAGACCGGGAAGATGCAAAGAGGAATAGACTCTCTCAGAGAGAAGAAGCTCTAGAAAGCAGGAGTCTGATATCCAAGTGTGAGCAGGAAAGGTTCCTTCTGAGGCCTCTGAGGGTGAATCCATCCCAAGCCTCTCTCCTGGCTTCAGCTGGCTGCCCACAGTTCTTGGCACCCCTTGGCATCTGTGTCACCCCGATTCTGCATCTTCACACATGCCTCCCCTCTGTACCCTTCTCTGTCTTCTCCTCTTCTGTCTCTTATGAGGACACCAGTCTCTGGATTCAGGGTCCACCCTATATCCAGGATAATCTCCAGATCTTTAACTAATTACATTTGCAAACACCTCATTTCCAATGATGTTACATTTGTGGGTTCTGGGGATCAGAACCTGGGGGCCCCCATTCAGCTGTCACTGCTGACAAGTAAATCCCCCTGAGCCTCAAGCTTTAAGGGAGAAGGAGCCCAATCAGGAGCCGGGGCACATAATGCTGCCCTCCGTAAGGGCAGTGGTAGGGGTCACAGCAGGTGGTCTCACCTACACCTGGGACCCAAAGACAGCCTCTGTGGCCCACAAGAGTAGCACAGTATCAATAAGGTCATGATCAAGTCCTGATCTAAGGAGTTCCACGAGGCAGAGATTGGGGAAGGCTGTTCTGTGAGGCTCCCTGCCGCTAAGAGGGACGCTCCAGGGTGAAGGTGGGCTCTCGGGGCTGGGCAGGGGGGCAGAGGAAGACCCACAGAGCAGAGCGTCTCCGTGTCATGGGCTAGGCTGTTGCCCTATCCCAGGCACCCTGTGGGGAGCAGATTTGAACATAAGAGTTCCTAATCCCAGGGGGGCCTCACGACCAGCCATTCCTGGGGTGGGGGAAAGGGTGCAGAGGAGCCGTGGAGCCCGCCATGTCATGCTGGTGCCCCACGGCACGGGCGAGATGGGGTCTCACGGCTCCCACCTGCAGAGACAGAGGCAGAGCCCATAAGCACCCGGGCAAGTATCCTGGGCAGCAAGAGAATGAATGGTTCACACAAATGCCCCCGCAGGGTAGCAATGTGCTTTCACTGAGGCTCGGGGAGGTAAGAAGGTGGGGAGAGAGCCCACCCCTGCCCTCCCATCCTCACCTCCGGCTGTCGTTGGCCAGGTACTCGGCGAACATGTGCACGGCCTGGAGCTCGGGGGCCGAGGAGGGCTTGATCTCGTCCAGGACCACACCATACTTCCTCTGCAGTCAAGATAAGCATGCCGTCAGCTTGGCCTACTCTCTGCTGTGGGGCTCAGACTTGGCCTCCTGGAGCACACGAGAGCTTCTTAGGGCTCTAGCAGTGCCCTGGCAGAGCCCCACTGCCTGGAACGAGCGGCCGCCACCCCCAGGGACCCCCCCCCAGGCTGCCAGGGGCCAGCCCTGCTACAGCACCTACTGGGAGCCAGCATGGCATCACTTGTCACCTGTCAGGCCATGGTGCCCACCACTCTAGCTGAAGACTCCAGCTGTCCAGCCCCCAGGGCTGAGGTGACGGGGCGAGGGCCCTGCCAGCTCTGGGGGGAACGCGTCGCCCAGGAACAGGGGTTCTGGGCATCAGGACATATACCCCCTCCCTGGTGACACACAGAACTGGTGGTGGTCACTGCTGGGCGGGGAACTGGAGTCAGGGTCGCATTTTCACTACAACCCTCTCTAGGTGGTTTTGATGTTTTTGCTGCCACCTACAGGTGTTCTTCTGTGTGTACACATTGCACAGATACATCACAAGGAGATTCTGAGGGACACTAGGGCAGCCCCTCTGCTGGGGGCCACACATACTGTTCACTGTCAAGGGCAGGGGGGGTTGGGGGGTTGGTCAACGGGAGGGAGGGGTCCCATCAGGCTCCAGAACACTCCACAGAGGGAAAGATATGAAGACAACCAGGAAGCCACCCAGGGCCTAATGTGAGGTGGGGGCAGCCGCGGAGCCATGTGCCCAGGACAGATCACAGTCCAAGACTGAAGCCGGGGGGAGAAGGCAGGTGGGAGGCCGGCTGCCAGTGGGCCTTGGCAGGGGAGACTGGGACAGGGCACAACTTGGTCCTGTCTGCACCATCTGGACTGCTTGCACGCCCAGGGCAACGTTCCTAGAGCCTGGAATAAACTATGGCCTCGACTTAACAGCAGTGTCAACCTTGGTGCATCCACCAATGAAAGCACCCCATCAATCTCAGACGTGAGTAATAAGAAAAGCGGCCTATGGGCTGGGGGTGGGTACATGGGATTCTCTTTACTATCTACTTGATTATTCTGCAAACCTAAAACTGTACTGAACAAACAAAACCTACCGATTACATAAAAAAAGAAAAGGGAGAAATCCCTACACTGGTCCTTGGGCCTGGTGAGTCCACAACCTCAGGGACACAGCCACCTACTTGTGGAGGCCACACCGGCTGCTCAAAGTCCTGGACTCTGCCCTCCTTTGTCTGGCGTCCCCACCCCCGTCCCCACCCAGCACTCTGTTCCTTTACTCTGTTGTCCCAGGGCTCTGGAGGTCACTAGCCCACACTCACCTGTGCAAGGTATGCTCTGTACAGGAAGACATCCCTTTCCACGTCTCTCTCCGGGCTTGAGGGCTGCAGAGAGAGAGACAGCTCAGGACGCTTGGAGCCCCGTGCCAGACACGTGGAAGCCAGGAGCAGGCAGCTTGCCCAGTGGACACTGGGCCTACGTCCCAGCCCTGATCTTGTCCAAGACCACCACCACCCTGGGAAGGGGGCTCAATCCTCACCCACATCCGTCCAGGTAAAGAAAGTGGGGCACCCACTCCAGCGGCACAGCAAGGGGCCAGGGTGGAGCCCACGCCTTTAACCACTGGACATGTGGCCACTCATACTGATAGGCACCCCCAGGGTGCAGCGGATCAAAACAGAAGCTGCGCAGTGGTATGGGTGGTCCAAGATGTTGGGGGAAAATGCCCCAGTGCATGGGTTTGTAAAAGTAGAGAAAACGGGCGCCTGGGTGACTCAGTCAGTTAAGTGTCTGCCTTCGGCTCAGGCGGTGATCCCAGGGTCCTGGGATCGAACCCCGCATCGGGCTCCCTGCTCAGTGGGGAGTCCACTTCTCCCTCTGCCCCTCCCCCGGCTCGTGTTCTCCCTCTCCCTCTCTAATAAATAAATAATATGTTAAAAAGAAAAAAAGGTAGAGAAAAAAAGCCTGGGAGGAGTCCCATGCAGAGGTGGATGGGTGATTCTGAAGAACCGATGGGACCCAGGAGATGTGCAAAAGGGACTTTACTTTTTTAACAAATATTTCCATGCAGCCTGTTCCTGTCCCGTTTTTGTCCCGAAACACTTTTTAAACATGGAAAACAGAAGAGACAAAGGTCTGCCTCACTCAGAGGACCTTTCTGGGAGAGCTCAGCTGGCTGCCCGGGCACAGGGACATCCGCGTCCAGCGGGGGCCACGCTGCTCAGCCCCGCCGCTGTAGAGCCGGGGAGCCCTGGTGAGGGGATTTCACACACTGCTCACTCTGGGACTGTGGGGAAGCCCCCTGAGCCCTGGCCAGGCCACGAGGCTATGGGGGAGCCGACCAGAGCCAGGAAAGGAAGAGGGCTCGTAAGGACTTGGGCAGAAGCTGTGTGGTGAGTGCTAGGCAGATCTCCAGATCTGAGAAAACAGGAATGGCGTGTTTCTGAGCAAATGCTTCTCCGTCATTTGCAGCTTGGGGATAGCTCACCAGAATTACCTGAGAACAAAGCCAGGAGGCCCACACCCACCAATGCCGGCTGACCCCAGAGTGGCCCCTGACTGCCCCCAGACAGCTCAGAGGTGCAGCTAATCCAGAGGACAGTGAGTACCACGGGGGGGTGGGTAGTGATGGGATGGGGGCCACCGTCAGGATGGCCACACTGGACCTTCAGCTCCTTGAGGCTTTCTTCACTGCTTCGTCCCCAACACTAGGCAGTACCTACCATCTTGTGGGCACTTAAGAATGTCTGACAAACAAGGAAACGTCACGATGGTGACAGAGCACTACATCCGATCAAGGGCAAGGACACCCTGGGTGTTCCACGTGGGGCCACCTCAGCTCAAGTCTGTCAGAGATTGCTGGGGCCACTGTAATGAACTACCATAAACTAGATGGTTGGAAATAACAGCAAATTATTCTCTCATGGTCCTGGAAGCTAGCAGCTCAAAATCAAGGTCAGCAGGACCATGCTCCCATCAAAGGCTCTATAGGAGGATCCTTCCTGGCCTCTTCCAGCTTCTGGGGGCTCCAAGCATTCCTTGGCTTGTGGCCCCATCGCCCCCCATCTCTGCCTCCATCTTCTCTGTCTGCCTCAAACCTCTCTTTGCCTTTTTCTTAGAAGAGCACCACTCATTGGATTTAGGGCCTATCTGAAATCCTGGCCGATCACATCCAGAGATCCCTTATGGAATTATATCTGCAATGATCTTTTTGCCAAATAAGTCATGTTCACAGGTTTCAGGTGAACATATCTTTTAGGGGACACCGTTCAACCCAGTATAGGCTGCCTAAGAGAAGGTTTAGGTGGCCCATGGACCAGAATTAAATCGCATTGAATGGCTCAGTGGGGACAGGGAGAATGGCATGGTTTTGGGCCAGTGCATGTTTCCCAAGTCACCAAAGAGAGAGCAGTTCCCTGGCTGAGAGGCTGGGCTGCAGTGTGCCTCTACCCACAGCGACCACCAGTCCGGTTTCCGTGACTGTTTCCAGTCCCTCTCTAAGTATAGCAGGGCACACTGGTCCTCCCTTTCAGCAGCGACAGAAAGTCTGAACATTATGACAGGAGAAGACTCAAAGAACGTACTGCTGATGTAAGTAGAACACACAACAGAAGCCAGACAGCAGAGCATGACTGTGACGCTGAATCTCACAGTGACCCTGGTGAGACAGCTGTCATTGTCCCTATCGGACAAGAGGGGAGACAGGCGCACAGAAATGTAGGGACTTGGCCCTGGCTGCAGAGAGAATGTAACAGAGCCAGAGTCTGAGCGCAGGTCTGTCTCGATCTTCTCACTGTCTACATGCCCCAGGAAGGAGGCACACAACTGTGGTGGTGAGCCAAATAAGGGATGCCCCCCTGTGATGTCCATACCAGTCCCTGGGACCTGGGACCAGCTTCCATTCTGTCACCAAAGGGACCTCGAAGGTGTGACAAAGGTTATGGATCCTAAAATGGGGAGAGTGTGCCGAGTTATGGGGGAGGGCCCAGCCTAATCTCAGAAGCCCTTAATAGCAAGAACTTTAATAGCAGAGGATAGTCAGAAATAATGCAGGAGCAGGAGAAATCCCAGCGAGCCCAACTGTGAGAAGGATTCGACCCGACATCCTGTGGCTGGTTCTGACATGGAGAGACCCCATGCAAGACCGAGGATTGGAGAGAAGCTTCTAGGAGCTGAGGCTGGCCCCTGGCTCAGAGCTAGCAACCTGGAAGCATATTCTTCCCTAGAATCTCCAGAAGAGACACAGCTTGGCCAACACCTTGATTTTAGCCTGATGTGAGCCATGTAGGACTTCCGATCTACAGAAACGGAGAGATAATGAACTTGCGTGGCTACAATCTGCCGTTTGTGGTCCTTTGTCACAGCAGCATCAGAAAACGAATACAACTGCCCAAGTGTCATTTCAAGTGTGACAGCTACCTGAAGTCCATTTTAGGCTTTATCCCCATGATGCTCAGGGAAACCAAGTATACTATCAAAGGCCAGAAGCATGACCAAGCAAGCCTTCTCTATTTCAGAGTCCAAAGTCCTCCCAAGCCTCTGGCTACCTTGGTGAAGAAGTCCTCTGCTCCTTTGCTTGGTGCTCCAATGGCCTCCCACACCTTCAGAATAAAATCCAAACCCCTACTGTGGCTCCCGAGGCCCTGCCTAGGGCCCTGCCCACTTCATTCTCCATCCTCCCCCTGCCTGCACTCACCCCACTTCTGCTACACCAACCTTTTATGCTCGGACTACCCGGAGCTCATCTCTGCCTCAGGACCTTGGCAGCAATTTATGGGGTTAGATGCATCTCAAGGTTCAGTCTCAGGTTCAAATGATGGTCAGAGAGGCTGGGGCTTACCAGATCACTCCCAGAGTCAGCAGCCTCCTCACCCCCATTTTCCAACACAAAACCTTTTTTTTTTTTTAAGACAGGTGTATGTGCTGGGTGTTTTTTGTTTTTAAGTTTATTTATTTATTTTTACTCATCTCTACGCCCAACATGGGGCTCGAACTCAAACTCACAATAAAGATCAAGAGTCATATGCTCGGGCGCCTGGGTGGCTCAGTCATTAAGTGTCTGCCTTCGGCTCAGGTCTGATCCCAGGGTCCTGGGATCGAGCCCCACATCGGGCTCCCTGCTCAGTGGGAAGCCTGCTTCTCCCTCTCCCACTCCCTCTGCTTGTGTTCCCTCTCTCGCTGTGTCTCTCTCTGTCAAATAAATAAATATAATCTTTAAAAAAAAAAGAGTCGTATGCTCTTCGGACTGAGCCAGCCAGGCACCCCTCCAACTCAGCACTTTTTATCTCACCCCTTAAGCACTCAAGTTATTACATATTTACTCGCTTCTTTACTCCTTTAACCTCTCTAGGACACTAAGCTATGTGAAAACTAATAAAAAGAAAACTAGTTGAAAACAGAGTCAGGAGGCCAGAAGGGGGAGCTCTCAAGCCCTGACACTCGAGGTCAATGGCAGACCCCAACAGAAGAGAGGTACCACGCATTCCCCACAGGAGGAAACATACACTTTATCATCCTCACAGGAGGATGCAAGATCGTCTCCTTGCCTGGCAACTGCCTAGCCAAGGAGAGACTGTCACAACTCAAGCAATGAGAAGCCACTAGACTTTGAGCTCCCAGTTTACTCCAATGGATTTTTTTGTTTATAACAGCCCCTCTCAATTCCCCCTTTCCCCTGTGAAAGAGCAGTCCTCTTTGTTCTCTGGCTTGCCTATGGTTTTGCCATAGGTTATACGTCCCAAACTGCAATTATCCATTTCCCCAATAAACCCATTTTGCTAGTAAAATAACTGCCAGTTTTCTTTTTTAAGGTTAACAACAACGAGGGCGGGCAAGACCCTGTCAATTTCACTGCTCTTAGAGAATCGCCAATAGTTCACAAAGTGTCAGTAACGTCCATGTCCCTCCCTAAAAGTTCCTGCTAAAGGACCTGCCGCCCCCTCTTGTTATCCACTGGCTGGGCCCTGCCTAGCAGGGCTATTTTCTGGCTCTCAAATGGCCAACCTCATTCCCATCACTGTCCATCACACCACCCCCCGACTTCTTGTTTATTTACTCGTTTACTGTCTCCCTGAGGAACTTAAGGTTTCCAAGAGACCACGAAGTTTTATCTATTTTATCACTGCTTTGAACCCAGCACGAATACACCGCCTGACCCATAGAGAAGCTCAATGAGGAAATGAATGAATGAATGAATGAATGAAATGAATGGGCAAGTTTGGGGAGAAATAACAGAGCTAGTGGAGCAGGGTAACGTCGAGGAAGCCATTTCTCTCTTTAGCATCCTAAAATGAGAACAAACAACAATCCCTACTTCACGGGTATTGAGAGTATGGTGGCACATGTGGGCTCTCCACAAGTGAAAATTACTATTATTAATACTATAGTAGCATAAACACCTCCCTTACTCAAATGCCTTCCACAGCGCAGAACGAGCTCTCAGAGTGAGAAATATCAAAAACTGTCACGGCTTTGAGTTTTGTGATAGGCAAGGGTAACTCCTCAGAGCGCTCTGAAGAGATACGTTGGGGGAAAAATGCCGCAAGAAGAAGGAAGATTTTTTTAAAAAATCAGAGCGCGACCAGCGGCCACTAGGAAGCGTCTTTCGCCACCACCATCCCCTCGCCCCCGAGCGGCCGCACCTTCACCCGCTGCGCCTCGTTAATGCACTGCTGGTAGCTGCCAATGTAGAAGGCATTCTTCACGTCGAACAGCTCGTCCACTTCCCCGGAGCCGCCGGAGGCCGGGCCGGGAGCCGGAGGCGCCATATCGCTGTGGTCCCAGTCGCTCCTCTTCCGGAGGGACACGTCGGCCGGAAGCAGGGCCTCACCGCAAGGCACGCTGGGTATTGTAGTTTACTCGTTCCTGCCTGGAGATGAACCAAACGGGAATTAAAGGACGGGAGTCGCAACTGCGACTCGCAGGGCATTCGGGAATTGTAGTTTGATTTTATCGCGCGAGCCAATGGAAACATGGTAGGCATGGTGTCGAGGCTGGGAATGGCAGAGCGAGCTAGAGGTGGGTGGGACCACGCAGCTAGCGATCCAGTAAACGGGAGGGTTTCTGTGACGTCATCGGTACGCGCCGGAAAGCACAGCTCACACGGGTGCTCACACGGGTCTGGCGGGCAGGATGGCTGGCTTTGCGGAGCTGGGGCTGTCATCGTGGCTTGTGGAACAATGTCGGCAGCTGGGTTTGAAGCAGCCCACGCCTGTACAGCTCGGCTGCATCCCCGCCATCCTAGAGGGTAAGTGTGGCCTGTCCTCTTCCCCAGGAAGCCCCTCCCCCTCTATCGGCTCCCTTTCCTTCGCGCAGCCTTTACCCACGCCACTCTTGCGAGGCGAGGGATACGCTTGGGCGTTATGGGCGAGCCTGGGTCCCAAAGGTAGACTGGGCAGTGTTAGCGTTTGGAATGCACAATTGACTCCCTCTGTGTCCGCACACAAGTGATGTAATCCCAGAACTTTCGTGACCTCAGAGCACAGGGATGAATGACTAGTCGATACTGTTGGAAAACTTTGGTAGTTTGCATTACCATCTTAATTTTACAAATGAAACTGAGGGGGCGCCTGGGTGGCTCAGTCGTTGGGCGTCTGCCTCGGCTTGTGTCGTGATCCCAGGGTCCTGGGATCGAGCCCCGCGTCAGGCTCCCTGCTCCGCAGGAAGCCTGCTTCTCTCTCTCCCACTCCCCCTGCTTGTGTTCCCTCTCTCGCTGTGTCTCTCTCTGTCAAATGACTAAATAAAATCTTTTAAAAAACAACAACCACAAATGGAAACTGAGGTCAAGATTACTGGTAAATGCAGGACTCTGGTCCCATGAATCCTCTGCTACCCACTCTGGCCCAACCCAGTTTGCCATTAAAGAGATGCTCTTAGGGGCACCTGGGTGGCTTAGTCGGTTAAGCGTCAGACTCTTGATTTCCGCTCAGGTCATGTTGTCAGGGTCGAGAGCAAGCCCAGCATTGCGTGGAGCCTGCTTGGGATTCTTTCTCTCCCCCTCTCCCTTTGCTTCTCCCCCTTCCCCGCGCTTTCTCTCTATATATAAAAAAAAGAGAGAGACAGACAGATGCTCTTAGGAAGCCTAGGAAGTACCAAGTTGAGGGTTGAGGGATTAAATAAACAAAGATGAAGAAATCAGTAAGGGAGCCTAGGATGCAGATTGGGGGAGGGCATTCAGGTTTCCCTAAGCCGGGATGCTCTGTGAGGGAGTCAAAATGAGATAGTGACCAATAGCAGGGCGCCTGGATGGCTCCGTCAGTTAAGCATCTGCCTTCAGCTCAGGTCATGATCCTGGGGTCCTGGGATCAAGCCCTGAGTCGGGCTCCCTGCTCAGCAGGGAGCCTGCTTCTCCCTGTTCCTCTGCCGCTCCCCCTGCTTGTGCTCTCTCACTCTCTGTCAAATAAATAAATAAAATCTTAAAAAAAAAAAAAAGTAGTAGTAGCATCTTGGGTCGGATGGATGTGGGTTCCACTCCAGCCTGCTACTCACTGGTTGTGTGTTCTGGGCACACCTCTGAGACTCCATTTCCCTTCCTGTTCAGTGGAGACAATAATGGTCGCACCCTCTGAGAATTTGTCTGTATGCCCAGAATGTAAATGACATAGGCCAGTTTTGGACATACGGTAACTGCTCGTGGAACGTTAGCTATTCTAAACTGTGCCCAGTAGAACACTTGTCTACACCTGGAGTATGTTGACGTTCCTTTGCCCTCTGCCCAGGTCGGGACTGCTTGGGCTGTGCCAAGACAGGCAGTGGCAAGACAGCAGCATTTGTCCTGCCCATCTTACAGAAGCTGTCTGAGGATCCCTATGGCATCTTCTGCCTCGTCCTGACACCCACCAGGTGAGCCCCCCACAGGCTTTCTGGGTGAGTTAACCATCTGTGTTTTTAGGCAAGCACCTTTACCTCTCTGAGCACACTTTCCCTACATATAAAATGGGGACAGAATCATTCCTGTCTCTTAAGGGAGGTACAGAATTAACCAGGATAGTGTGTGAGAAGTGCTGAGCGCAGGGCTTGTCTCATGGCAAGCCCCGGCTAGACAGGAGTTATCAGTAGTCTTGTAGCCCAAGATGGAGACACATCTCATGTTCTTGGGCAGACAAATACGGCAGTTGACATGGTAAGTCCTCTAATGCCAGTAGGAGAGTGTGTATGCTGTGAGGGTGTGGCCTGGCGAGGAAGGCTTCATTCCCGGGATGCCTTAAAGGATGACAGGGGTCTCTCAAAGGGACAAGGTTGGGGAAAGAGATTCTAGGCCGAGGGAACTGCTAGTGTATTCGAGCAGAGGTGTGAGAGAGGCAGGGAACTTGGGGTAATTGGGGCCGGGCAGGTTAGAGCCAACTTGAGAAAAGTCTGAGAGTTAGAACCAATTCTGTGAGTATGTCGACAGGAGAGGGCAAGACAGGAGGACAGGAAGTGGGCACATGGGCCAAGGAGAGGCCTGGGCAGAGCTGGGGCTGAGGGGTAGGGAAGAAAGGACATGGACACTGACCAGCCCCAGGGGAGAGGGGACTGACGCTTAGGTCTCGGGCTTTGGTGACTGTGGTGTCGAGGCCACTGCTGAGGAGGAGAGGCCAGTTTGGGTGGAACTGGTGGGAGAGGGGCCGTGGGATGTCTGGGTCCCAGCCGACAACAGGGCTCCAGTGCTCAGTATCAGGGCCTTTATCGAGAGGGAACTGGGAGCTGTGGTGGGTGTGTAAACAGGAGAGGGCCAGTCAGGAGGTCTGAGGGATGGACATGGGAATGGGAGGCAGGCACAGAACCCCTATCTAACCCAGCCTGGCCCCTTCACACCCACAGGGAGCTGGCCTACCAGATTGCAGAGCAGTTCCGGGTCCTGGGGAAGCCTCTGGGCCTGAAAGACTGCATCATTGTCGGCGGCATGGGTACAGAGGGCCCAGGGAGGCTCTGGGTAGGGGACCCCCCGCGGCCTCAGGCCACCCACCCAGACCCACCTCTCACACTCCACCTGCAGATATGGTGGCTCAGGCCCTGGAGCTCTCCCGGAAACCACATGTGGTCATTGCCACACCAGGGCGCCTGGCTGACCACCTCCGTAGCTCCAACACTTTTAGCATAAAGAAGATCCGTTTCCTGGTGAGTCGGTCTGGGGCCCGGATTCATCTATTTGGGACATGTGTCCCGCAGGCCATCCAGCAGAGCCTTAGGAAGGGTGACAAAGACAGCTGAGGGATCAACAAGAGGTGGCCTGTACTAGCCAGGGTGGTGGGGGGCAGGGCCTCTCTGAGGCGCAGAAATGCTTGAGGGAGCAGATGTCCGAGACCTAGAGGGAGAACGCTCCAGGGCCCATGTGCAAAGCTGGGAAGGAGGCATGTGGGGGAAGCAGGCCCCAGACAGCACTCTCACCCCAGTTCCCCTACCCCCGGCCACTGGTGCTGCAGGTGATGGATGAGGCAGACCGGCTGTTGGAGCAGGGCTGCACCGACTTCACCGTCGACCTGGAGGCCATCCTGGCAGCCGTGCCCACTCGCCGGCAGACCCTGCTCTTCAGCGCCACACTGACAGACACGCTCAGAGAGCTTCAGGGCCTGGCCACCAACCAGCCCTTCTTCTGGGAGGCTCAGGCCCCGTGAGTCCACAGCCAGGTCCCGAGGGGCAGGGCAGGGCAGGCAAGGGGTGGGGGGCCACACCCAACAGAGGTTACTGCACTCGGACGGTGAGGGGCATTAGCTCCATTCAGCAGTAGGGGAAACTGAGCCCCCCCGCCATCCCCAGGGTACGTACAGTAGAACAGCTGGACCAGCGCTACCTGTTGGTGCCTGAGAAGGTCAAGGATGCCTATCTGGTCCACCTGATTCAGAACTTCCAGGACGAGCACGAGGACTGGTCCATCATCATCTTTACCAACACGTGCAAGTGAGCATGGCCCTGCCTCTCTCTTCCTCAGACGCCCTCCCATAGCCCTTTCCGAAGGCCCGAGGTACGAGGCACACCGCCTGTCTTGGCACTCCAGGGCCTCTGCTCAGACCAGAGATTTCAGAGGATTCACTCAAGGAAGCTCAGAGAGGTCAAGCAATTTGCTGAGGCCACCCCTTCTGAAGGCAGGACCAGGATTTGGGGTTCCTCAGACCTGCTCTTAACCAGAAGGTACAGGGTCCTCTGGCTGTTCCCCAGAAGCCCTCTGCAGCAGCCGGGAAGGCCTTGAAGCAGCCTCTTCACTGTATCGGGACTTAATGTCACTAGGGCCCAGCACATTGGCTCCGACAACCAGGCCCTCCTCTCTACAGTCCCAGGGGCCTTCAGAATCCGTTGAAGCTCTTGGGGAGGTCTTTAGGAAGCTGTAGCATGAGCCAGAGTAGATAGGCTGCCTACCTCACATGGAGGAGACCTCCTGAGTGGCTGCCGCCCCCCAAGAATTTATTGGCTACCAGAAGAGGAAAGTCTGGAGGTAGGGCTGACTCTCATTGGCTTAGGCCAGGGAAGGGGTCGGCAGAGAGGATGTCAGCAAGCGCGATACCCCACACCCCTGCTTCTCCTTCACCAGCTGTGCAGGGCCACCTACTTGCGGTCCTGGGGTGCACTGGGGCAGAGTGCCTTCCCAAGACCCTGGCTCTGGAGAGGCTGACAGTGTGTCCTTCCCCCCAGGACCTGCCAGATCCTGTGCATGATGCTGCGTAAATTCAACTTCCCCACTGTGGCTCTGCATTCCATGATGAAACAGGTATGGGACCAGGCTGCCCCAGAGATTCCCCCCCGCCATCCCTAGCCTTATCCCTGGCAACTTGTCCCAGCCTCAGGCCTTTGCCCACACTCTTCCCTCTGCCTAGAACACTTCCTGCCACCCATTTGCCTTGGTCTATCCTCATGGGTGAGCCCCGGGAGGGTGGGACTAGCCTGGACTCCATCCTGTTCCCAGGCCTCACACAGTAAGTGCTCAAACATTTGCTGAGATGCCACCTGACCCCTGTTCTTCCCAATTCTCTCCCCGACTTGGCCACAGAAAGAACGCTTTGCTGCCCTGGCCAAATTCAAGTCCAGCATCTACAGGATCCTGATTGCCACGGACGTGGCCTCCCGGTGAGCGGCCCCAGGGTACTCCCTCCCCGGTGCCGGCCCAGTGGTACCCCCACAGAGCGACCAGAGGGCTGACCCTGGCAAGAAGTGGGGCAGTCCCGACTTCACGGCTGAGTGACCTGGGATGAGTCCCCGCCTTGGTTTCCCCACGTGGACGGTGGCACTGACTGGCCTCTGCTTCCAGGGGCCTGGACATTCCCACAGTGCAGGTGGTTATCAACCACAACACCCCCGGGCTCCCCAAGATCTACATACACCGAGTCGGCCGGACGGCCCGTGCAGGTGAGTGGACAGAGTGGGGTGGCCTTCGGACCCATGTCCCTCCAGCCTGCCCACCCTGTGAGGAACCAAAGTCAGGAGCCGGTGGGAGAAGATGTGGGGATAGAGCCCGCAGGTGAGAGGCAGTGTTCACAAATTGGGGGAATCATCCTTTTGAAAGCAGAGGCAGGAATGCTCTGGTTTCTGAGATTCTGTCATGCCTGGAGTGGGGAGAGGCAGGGATTCTGGGGTGGCCAGACTGGGCCTGGCCCTTCTCTCCTGTCCTGTGGCCTGGGGGCAGGTCACATCAGCTCTGGGCCCATCTCCTCAGCAAATGACAGGTAGCAAGAATGACGCCTGTTTGGTGATGCTCCAAGGGCCACGGGCCTTGCCAGCTGTGAGCGCTGTTCCAACACCATCACCCTCCCAGAGATGGGGGCTGGAGAAACCCATGTGCGCAGCCCTGTGCTGAGGCCCGTCGAGCCTTATCGCTAACAAAACTCTGATAGCCGTGCCGCAGAGGGAAGTCAGCCCCATCACCCGCCCCCGAGTAAGGCCAGCCTGGTAGGAGAGCCGCCTCTCCTGGTGTCCTGTGTCTCCTCTGGGAGGGACCTGCCCTCACCCCGTTCACCGAGCCCTCACTCTGTTCCCACCAAGAGGGGCCCTGAGCTGCCTAGTGGTCACAGCCTGTCTCTGTCGGCTCCTACCTCATAGCAGGTAACCGTGGTGTGTCCTCGCAGGGCGGCAAGGACAGGCCATCACCCTGGTGACGCAGTATGACATCCACCTTGTCCATGCCATCGAGGAGCAGATCAGTGAGTGGAGGGGCGGGAGAGGGGCTGGGGGGAGGCGGGTGCTTCTGGGTGCAATGCCCACTCACCCCCCTCAGACACCTGCCGGGCTACTCACTGAGCAGAACTTAAACTGCACCTTCCATCCTGTGCAACCCCAAATGAAGGTTTTTAGCCCAGTTATCAAAAGAAGCTTCCCACAGTGGCCCTCACCTGCCGAAAGCCACATCTGGTGGGAAGGGACTTTGGTTTCTCAGCCTGGGATGTATGGATGGTCCCTGTGGATGAGCCAGAGGCCCCAGGGCCAGGGTCTGGGTATGTTTAAAAACCCCCTTGGGTGGTTTTTAACGTCTAGCCCAGACCAAGAAGCACTGGAAAATCTGTAATCACTGTACAGACTGCCCTAAAATTCAGAATCTCTGGACTGCAAAGGACAGTATTTGAGTAATCTCTACACCCAGCATGGGGCTCGAACTCATGATGCCAAGATCAAGAGTCGCACGCTGTTCTGACAGAGCCAGCTGAGCTCCCCTAAAGGATAGTGTTTAAAAAAAAAAATACTTCCAGTCAAATTCATAGTGTTGCTAACAGCAACCAATAAAGGACAGCCTATCTCCTTTAGGTCTACAATCCCAGATCTCGTCCACCTGACCCTTTTCTGATATGACCCCATTCTTGCATGCCCCACTGCATGGGGAGCTCACTCCCAAGCCAGAATCCCTCCCCTTGTCTTGTCTGCCCTCTCCCGCCCCCTGGGACCCCTGCCCCTACAGAGAAGAAGCTGGAGGAGCTCTCTGTGGAGGAGGCCAAGGTGCTGCAGATCCTCACGCAGGTCAATGTGGTGCGGAGGGAGTGTGAAATCGTGAGTATTGGAGGCCTTGGGGCCCAGGGTGCCCCCTTTGACACGAGGGCCTCCATGATGGCCTCTCCTTCCCTCCCCAGAAACTGGAGGCAGCCAACTTTGACGAAAAGAAGGAGATCAATAAGCGGAAGCAGCTGATCCTGGAGGGGAAGGTGAGGGCTGAGCTGGCAGGTGGGCATGGGGGGAGGGCTTGCAGGGGGCAGATTGGGCAGCTCAGCCACCTGCGGGTCCTCCCATGTCAGGACCCCGACCTGGAGGCCAGACGCAAGGCTGAACTGGCCAAGATCAAGCAGAAGAACCGGCGCTTCAAGGAGAAGGTGGAGCAGGTGCTGCGGCGGCAGAAGGCCGGCGGGGCCAGCCGCCGGGGGCGTCCACCCAGGGCCCCACCTGGAGCGCACTCAGCCCCGGCGCCCAGCCAGGGTCAGGCCTGAGCGCCACGTGGCCCCCACTGGCACCTCCTGGGATTCCTTCCCGGAACTGACGGTCGGAGGGCTCCCCCCCTCCCCCCGGGGCCTGCTCAGTCGCTGTCCTTTCGACCCAGGGACACCCATGTTGTGCACCACACAGCTTTCCACCTTGCAGCCCCCGGCTGGCCCCTTCTCAGAGCCCCTGCCAAGGGTCAGGCTGTGGACGAGGAAGGAACACTGGCTATGAGGTTGGGCCCAGCTCCACACATAGTGACCCTGGGTCACCTGGGGGGGTAGTGGATGTACAGGGCCCCAGAGCAAAGGTGTGTTGCTTGCAGGAGTCACTTAATAAATGGGTCTCTCGACTTCCCCAGTCTGACTCTGCGGGAGTGGGGGCAGGGGAGGAGGGTTCAGCTGCTGGTGCTTCCCAAGGCCCCCAGAACATCATGTCACCCCCACCCTACCCCCAGTTCTCCATTCCCGTCGGGCCAGGCCAAAGGTTTGAACTACAGTGCTGGCCAGGTGACCTTGGGTTTGAGAAGTCCCCCCCCGGGGGGGCTTCAGTTTCCTCATCTGGAAAATGGGCACAGCAAGGGCACCAATTTCCAAACGTGGCCATCAAGTTCAGTGACAGGATGCCTGTGTGTAGTGAACACCTACCATGTTCTAGGAGCTTCCCCACCTGCCTACCTGGTGGAATTTGGGGCTTGTACCAGAGTAAAGGGAGGGGTGCTTAACCAAGGGCCACTTAAGGGCAAACTGGTCCAGACAACAGGAGTTGAGCCCAAGGGGGTGGGGACAGCTATGCTGGGCAGAGCTGGGCTCCTGGCTGTGTGGCCTGGGCCTGCTCCTCAGGCTCTGAAACTTACTCTTCTCACCTGCAAGTGGCTTTACTAAGCCCTACAAAGAGAGCAGCTGAGGTGCATCGAAGAGAAAGCGGGTAGAGGGGTCCAGTGACGGCGGTTAGATGCCTGGGTGTCCACATAACACACACATGCGCAGCCACTCTTAGAAATGTAATCTGGGCACCAGCACGCGCCCTGGGGATTCTAGAAATTCTACACAATGAAAAGCCCCGAAATGGCCCCTGAGCTGTGAGCGGCCAGGGCCAGCTGGGGCACTGTGGCCAGGCCCTCCCCAGGCCGAGTTGGGCCCCCAGTCCCTGCCAGGGTGAACAGCCCACTGTGCCGCCCGCGGCCTGGCTCGTGCCCCAGGCGGGAATCATGCGTCTAAAACCAGCTCCCGCGGGCCCCAGCTCCCACGCAGACCCTGCAGCCAGGTTCAGGGCGTGCCCTCTGCCAGGCGGGCGAGGCCCTCTCGCAGCTCGCTCAGCTCAAACAGCCTGACGTCCAGCAGCTGTGCGGCCCGGCCCACCTCAGCCCGCGACCGTTCCCGCTCGGCCCGCGCCTCCTCCAGGCTGCGCTCTGTTGCCCGCAACTGGTGCTCCAGCTCGGCATTGCGGGTCTCCAGATCCTGCAGGGAGAGGGTAGACAAGATTTGGAGTCCCAACAAGTTTCTAGTGTCACCAGCCCTGCTTGGGGCATCCAGCATCACAATGCCATCCCATCAGACCCCACTCTGGGCCATGCCATGCCCCCTTCATCTCTTATCCTCCCTGCAGCTTCTGCCCAAGACACTCCCTAAACCCTTAGCCAATTTAAAGGTAATAGAACTGATCACATCCCTCTTCTGCTCAAAACCCTTCTGTGACCCATCAGGCTGGGAACAACATCACATCCCTCCCTCCCTTTCCTTGTTCATTCCAGCTCGGACTCGCTGGCTTCCTTGTGGGTCCTTGTACATGTTGAGTTTCTCCCCACCTCAGGGCCTCTGCACAGGCTGAGCACTCTGCCCTGGAGACAACAGGGAGCATTTCCCCAACTTCTCTCTTCTGGGTCCCCAGATCCCCCTCTTCACCTGCTGGACTCATAGGACATGCGCCATGAACATTTCTCAGATAAAGTCCTCAGTGAAAGCCAGGCCAGTCAGACCTGGGTACAAATGCAGGCCCCCTGGACCTGAGGATTTGATGGGGTGAAGCATGGCAATTCAGCAGGGACTCAAAAATTGTTTAGGGGCGCCTGGGTGGCTCAACTGGTTAAGCATCTGCCTCCGGCTTGGTCTCAGGGTCCTGGGACTGAGCTCCATGTTGGGCTCCCTGCTCAGCAGGGAGCATGCTTCTCCCTCTCCCTCTGCCCCTCCTCTCCCCCCATGCTCTACTTCAAATAAAATCTTTTTTTTTTTAAAGATTTTATTTTTATTTATTTGAGAGAGAGAGAGAGACAGAGAGCATGAGAGGGAGGAGGGTCAGAGGGAGAAGCAGACTCCCTGCTGAGCAGGGAGCCCAATGCGGGACTCGATCCCGGGACTCCAGGATCATGACCTGAGCCGAAGGCAGTCGCTTAACCAACTGAGCCACCCAGGCGCCCTCAAATAAAATCTTTTTAAAAATTTCTTGTTGAATCAAAGAATATGAAACATCGTACTAATGACAACTGTCCTTTACAAAACATTGGCTGCAACTCAGACTTTCCATGCCCCTGGTCCTCCCAATCCTTCACAACCTTAGGTAAATCTCTGACCCCACTTACTGAGGCTCAGAGAGGCACACAGCTGCCCAGGACCCATCAGGAAGGAAAGATCCCAGGTCTGTCCCACAGCGGGGACTGGCTGCCCCTGTGCAGTCACCCCACCCGGTGACAGCCAACACACACCTGCACTTTCTGCTGCGTCTCCTCACGCTCGGTGGTGTCCACGACCTCACGGGGGCCACCAGTCTGGCTCTTCAGCGTCTGGATCTCCTAAAGAAGAGTTCCCAGGGTCTATTCTGGGGGTCCTGGCTCCCCTGTGGGAGGTCAGGGAAGATGAAGCCCAGGGACACACCCTCAGTGCTCACCTGGTCTTTGGTTTGCACCAATGCCTCCAGCTGCTCCAGCGACTGGCCTGGCCCTTCCTTCTCACTGACTGAGGGGGCCTCGGCGGCTGCCTGGGCCTCCAGCTCAGCTACCTGTGCGCACAGGAAAGTCAGCCCCTGACACCCAGCCTGCACTCTCCTGACCCCTGGGGAATCTGTCCCTTGCTCCGTCACACCCATGACGAGGCACTCACCCCCTCTGACTGGGGCTACCACCTCGCAGCAGGTAGGACTTTAGGGTTTGACAAAGGTTGGCATTCTCTCAGACCCATAATACAGAACAAGAAACTGAGGCTCAGGGAAACGACCTGCAGAGATCACACAGCCAGGCAGTGAACCCAGGACGGAGAGGACATGCGGGGGCAGGGGCTCCCCAGCTGCCTGCCGGGGCCACTCGGAGTCTCTGGAAGGGGTCCCCTCACCCGCTGCCTCAGCCTCTCGGCCTCAGCCCGCTGGGCCTCCAGCTGCTGCCTCCACTGGGCGGCGGCGGCGTTGGCTTCTCGCAGGGCGCCCGCCAACTTGTTGTTGCTGTCCTGCAGCGCGAAGAACTCGGCCTCCCACTGCACCTCGCCCACCGAGCTGCAGGGACGCGGCGGTTGGCGGGGGCGAGGCCGGCCGCACCGGGTAGGGGACAGGGGCAGGGCGGGGCGGAGCTAGGGGGTGGGGCGGGGCCGGGGGCGGTGCCATGGGTGGGGACGTCCCGGGGGAGCGCGGTCCTGCCGGGGGGCGGGGTCAGCCCATCGGGGCGGGCTCAGAACCGGGTGAGGGTTGGGAGGCCCGGGTGGGTTTTGAATTTGGTCGGGGAGGCGTGGCCGAGGCAGGGTCCGCCCCGAGAAGGCGTGGTCAAAGGGGGAGCGCGTCCGAGGGGCGAGGTCCGCTCCAGAAGGGGCAGGACCGGAGTCAGCCCCCTGGCCTTCCCGGGCCTTGGGTACAGTCAAATCCCGCGGCCCGTCGCGCCGCACCGGCTTCAGAGAAGGTCCTCTCGGCGCCCTCCGTCCCGCCACGCCCTGTGCCCGCCCTACCCCCCTCACCCCTCGGACAGCATCTTCTTGAGCCGCTCGCGCTCGGCTGGGCCGGGGACGTCCGCACTCTGGCTACGGAACAGTTTCTCGTCGCCGGGGCCGTTGGCGCTGACGAGGGGACTTGGGGGCACCTAAGGGTGTGGGTAGAAGCGGGGTCACACTGGGGGTGGCTTCGGTCAAGGACCGGTTAGGTCCTGGTTGGGGTCGGGGCTGTTGTCCTTTCCAGCGCTGGGATGCGAGCGAGCCCCTCCTCTCCTCATCCACCCTCCATGGCTTCCCATGACCCCTGGGCCAGAGTTTCGGGAACTGTACACCCCACCTTGCCTGCCTGGGCTCTCACCAAGCCCCCAGGAGCACACCCGATGCAGGCTAGTCTAAATAAACCCACTGAGATATTCAAAATCTGCAAAGGTCAGGGGAGCACTGTGAAACGTCTGTGCCATCCCTTCATAGCAATGCCCTTCCCTGGGGCCAAATTTCAACATGCTTTTAAGATTCAGACAGGAAGCCCTCTACCAGGCTGACTGAATTCACTGCCTGCACCAGGAGCCTGCTTTTTCACCTCTGTAACCCCCTTTCCCAGCCCTGGGCCTGGCACACAGTAGGTGGGCAGTAAATTATGCTGAATGAATTAATGGGGGAAAGCTCCCAGGACAGTTTTTCACTCTGCCGCCTGGCCCCTACTTAGCTATTTCAACCTCCAGGTTTTTACTCTGCCAACTAAGCTGGTTTCCAGGCCTTTCGTGATTCAAGGCTAGGCCAGACCCCCAGGACGTGCTCCTGACACTTCCCTCCAAGGCTCCTGCTGTAGGTCTAGTTTTACACGATCTGTGAGCATTTGGTCCTGGGCACCCGCACAGCACCTGGACCCTCAGTATCAGCTGAGTGACCGGCAGGCATGGGACAGGGAGTACTGACCTGGTGAGCAGTGAGCCCCAGGGCTGGACTGGTGAGCTCCCCCCCATCCTGAGATTTCTCCCTCGCCAGCCTTGCTGCTTCCTTTACTTCCTGGAACTTCTCAGCAAACTGGCGGGGGGGTGGGGGGCGGCAGAACAAATAATCAAAGAAAACCCAGCCCCCTCTCCCAGGGCCCCACTTGGTCACCCCCACCCAGCACCAGCCCTGTCACTTTGGAAGGGGCTTTAGGAGCCATGCATATCCTCTCATCTCATGAACTGGAAGAGTGGTCAGAAGGCTTGGAAAATGTTGTCCTGGTGAGCAGACTGAGAGCATCATGGTGGGGGTGGGGTGTTCACGGAAGTGTATTACATGGAACCACCTTGAGAAAGGGCTCCCCTTTTCCTCTCAGTCAGGCTTATTTCAGCAAGGAGAGCCTCCGGTGGGTACTGTCTTTAATGCCCGGGACACTTGTGAATATCTTTTTATAACAAAGAGAAAGTAGGTCTTGGGCTCAGAGCCTCTGAGAGGACACCTGTACCCAGTGAGAACTTAAATTGCCCTGTTCTCATTCCTATTGTATTAATGTTTACCACTGACATTGGTTTTCCAATTAGGGTGGGTAGGATACACTGTTTTTCGTTTTAAAATAAATTTCTTTAGTTGGAAAATAATTTTTTCAAGAAAATGTTTACACACAGACAGTCCCTTGATTGAGGCAAAGGGGCCAGTGCCATTCATGGGGATGGGGGGAGGAAATCATCTCAAAAAATGGTCCACGAGCAACTGAATACTCAGTGGGAAAAAATACTCACGCCTTATAGCACCAACAGAAATTAATTCAAGACCTAAATCTGAAAGGAAAATGAAAGCTTCTAGAAGCAAAGAGAATCCTCACGATCTCATTAGGAATCAGAAAGCTCTACCCATCGGGGGAAACAATGGGATGAGACAATATTGAAGTCTGGAGACAACAGAGGGTGGAGGGAGGCAATGATGAAGGTAGTGCTAGGGTGTGTGAGGGAACTCCCAGCCAGTGCCAGGCACCCAGAGAAGGGCAGGGTGTGTCCAGAATTGGAGTAGGTGGCCAGCAGAGCTGAGACATGAACCAGGGAACCAGGAAGGTTGTCTAATTCTGAGGCCCATTCTGCAGCACCTGACCAGGGGCCCCAGTGTACCTGGGAGAAGACCCAGGCCCAGCCCTGTCCCGCCCACCATGTAATCCTGCAAGCCCACCTGGGTCAGATGCTGCTCAGAAGCAAAGCCAAGGCCATAGACAGTGTTGGCGCGGCTGTCTGCCCACTGCCCGAACTTCTGGGAGGTTTTGGTAAAGGTCATGTTGGGGGTGACAGTGCTGTTGATGATGGCCTGGGGAGAGGGGGAGAACAAAATTCAAGGTTGATGAGACTGATAATAATGAACACGAAATCCCCAGGGTGTCACTTCGTATTAGCTCCTGGGAGGTCCCTGGTGTGAGCCATTTCAGGAGGGAGACTGCTTCTGGGCTCCTCCCAACCCCCAGCCCCCCTGGCACACAGCAAGGTAATGACCAGACCCAGGCCTGTCTCTGAGACCCCAGGAGTCTGCCACCCCACCCAGGCCCTGCCAGGACCTTGGCACCCCCAATGCTGATGATTCGGTAGACATTGCGGGTGGCATCATAGAAGTAGGAGACAGTGAGTGCGTGCTTGCCCGCGGGGATCCAGTTCCGCTTGGTGGCCGGGTCAATCTGGAACACGTGCGCCCGTGTGCTGAAGATGGGCTGCTCCCTGCATGGGGAGAGCATTCTCAGTGGGGCTGGGCATCCCCCAGGGGACTCAGGGCCAAGCTGAGGAGGCAGGGGCTCACCTGGCTGTGGACATTGGTCAGGCTGGGCTGGGTGGACTCCAAGAGGCAGCCAGAGGGATAGCAGGAGCTGCAGGCTCAGTCTCTGTGGGGAGGGGGGGGGCTTGTGAGTGTCCCTCAGGACAAGTTTAAGGAAACCAAGCAGGTCCAACCTCAGGACCCACCGCCAAGGTACACCATTCACAGAACGCCAATCAAAAAGGTAAGGGAATCAGCAGATCACTCAGAGCAAAAAGACCCTGTCCCTCTCCAACTGGAGGAAGCCCCCACACACCCCAAGCAGGAGATGGCTCTCTGAGAGGAGGCAGGTAGCCCCTGATATCCCAGCATAAACTTCTCAGCATGCTGGTTACTGGACCCCCAGTGACACCCCCTCAATCTTGGGGCTAGGTAGAGAAGGCCAAGGTGAACCCCTGCTTGGTATTTTCTGCCACATTCACTCATCACTCCCCAAACCAGGATCTCCATCAAAATGTGGGGCAGCACCAGGTGCCTACTGGGAGGCCAGTCCCCTCCAGAACCCACAGGGGGACCCCTCAGCTTCCACTCTAGGGCAGAGGCACACCTTGGAGTCAGAGTCCAAATCCCCAGGGGGCTCCCAGCCTAGTTAAAAAGATAAGATGTAGCCAAACAAGTTGATCGTGGTACCCACTACCTGATCACCCATACCCACTCAATCCCAATACCATGCAGGGCTGGGCGGCATCAAGGATTGGGAGAGGGGGCTCCCCAGCCCCTCTTGGTGCCTCTAGCCACAACCCCACAGAAACCAGGAATGGCTGCCCTGGAGAATTCCTGACCCTCACCTCTGTGCCCGCAAAACCTGAATCCGGGGGATCTGTAGGGGACCAGGAGGGGCCTGGGGAAGGGAGGTGGCAAAGTGGGGGAAGGGAGGCCCCCCGCGGAGCGGTCTCCTTGGTCAGAGGAGGGATGCCCCCCCACCCTGTCCTGGGCAGCTGCTGCCCCGGTCACAGGGTCTGAAATCGGAGCCCCTGTGTGGGGGAGGGGCGGCAGCTCTGTCCTGGGTTGGGAGCAGGTCCTGGGGCGAAGCAGGGTTCCAGGGTGCAGGGGTCCCAGAAACTCAGGCCCTTCCGGCCCTGACGGTCCTGCCGCGACTTGCAGCTTTGGGGAAAGTTACTCACCAACTAGTCATGTGCCTCGGACGCCGCCGGCCCGCGGGGCTCCCGGAGGAGGCCCCGACCCCGCCCGGTGCCCACGATCCCCAATCGCGTGTGGGGGCGAAGCCCCACCCCATGAGCCCCAGTCCGGGGGGCCTGATATTCAGTAAGGAAGGAGTTCCCATCCGCGTCAGAAGCGGGGCGCCCAATACGCGCCCCGACTTCGGGAAGTGCCACCCTCGACCCGGGAACTTCCGACCCAACTCCGGGTCCAGAACTTCGGGGACACATTCTCCGCCCCCTCCAACCCCAGGTCCAGAACTTCGGGGATCCCTCGCGCCACCTCCGACTCCTAAATTTCGGGGACTCCCTGCCACCTCTCCAGCCCCGGGTCCAGAATTTCGGGATCCCCTCGTGCCGCCTTCCTACCCCAGGCCCGGAACGTCGGGGACACCGCAGCCTCTTCCAACGCCCGGTCCGGAACTTTGGGAACCCTCGCACTGTGCCCTCTCCGACCCCGACTCCGGAACTTCGGGGCCCCTGCGCCCTCTCAAGCCCGGGAATTTCGGGGCTCCGCAAGCCGCCCCCAGCCTCCCTGTCCGGAACTTCGGGGACCCCCGCGCCCTCCCCCTGGCCTTGGCAGCTCGGGCCCCCCGCGTCCCCGGCGCAGGCTCGGACAGCCGGGCTCACCCTGCGAGCTCGGCGCCCCGCGAGTGTCCGGGCGCGAGTCGGGTGCTGCCCCGCGGCGCCGACTCCCCGCAGCCGGGCGCCCCGCTCGCTTGCTGGCTCCGGGGCCCGCGCCCTCCGCGCCGCCCTCCGCGCCGCCCGTCGCACCGCCCGCGCCTTTGTCTGCGCCTCCGCCGCCGCCCGCGCCGCCTCCGGTCCCATCGCGGCCGGTCCCGACGCGGCCGCCGCCCGCCCCGCCTCCCGGGGCCGCCGAGGCCGCCCCGCAGCGCCCCCTGCCGGCCCTCCGCGGCGGCGGGGAGGGGGAGAGGGAGGGGCGGAAGCCGGGAGGCAGGGGGGACAGGACCGGCCCGGAGGGGGTTAAGGGCGGGGAAGAGGGACTGGGGGTGGAGGATGGGGACAGAGACCCCGACCCAGAGGCAGAGATATCGGGGAGAGACACTGGAGACAGACAGGTGGAGAATGTGGCTTCATCGTCCTGTCAGGGGTGGCCCTGACCCTCCAGGTCACTGCTGCCCGGGCTCTCACTGCCTGAGGTCATGACCTTCTGCTTTTGATGGGAGTCCCTGTCCACCTGACAGGGATTTGGGGCAGGGGCACCTCTACCGCACAGAGGTGGGTGCCTGCCCACAGTAGGTGCTCCCTGGGTGTTACCAGGAAATGAAAGAGACACAGGCTGGGAGAGAGCTAGAAGAGGCTGAGAGAGGCAAAGAGTAGGCAGTTAATGAGGCTTGATCAGCGGTGCCCCGTTCAGAATCCTTCCTGACTTCCCCCCAGCTCTGATCGCCAGTTGGGGAGGGCCTTCTGCCCACCTTGTCTCCCAAGAGAGCGAAGGTAAGGATGCCACCCATGGTGGAATTATCAGTATTGCTATGTTATAGGGTCCCAAGAACCTAGGGAAGATGGAATGTTGGGGCCCAGTTCCCACCAAATGAGTGAATCCCCTGGAGGTCCTCAGGCCTGGGTTTGCCATCTCTGGTCAGGGAGAGCCCTTCTTACACTTGCCAAGAGAGGATCCTTCTCGAAATGAGCCAGGATCAGCCTCCCCAGGCCTGAGTCTACCTGTGGGACCCACTTGTCCATCTGTGGCTGTCCTTTCTCTGGACTCCTCCAAAGTCACGCAGGGCCATCGGGTTCATGGACAGAGGCTCTGCAGCTCTCCCGAACCAAGGCCTGCAGATCCCTAACGCTCGGAACCTCATGTTTGAACTTTCCGACCACCTCAGAGATTTTGCTTCTCGTCTCCTCTGTCCCATCTCCTTTCCCTCTTTTCGTTCTGTTTCCCCCTGACAAGAATCATCCATCTGGGCTGGGAGCTATCTTCAAATTACCTTTAGGTGAATTCCAGGTCATGTTGTTTCTGGAGACTTATTCCCAGGCCAAGATGGAGTTACCTTTGCCCAAGTTCTTCCCTCCACCTGGAAAGCCCTTTCTGCCGGCGTAAATTCTGCCTTGTCCTTCCAGGCTCAGCTCCACTGGCCCCTCTTTGCCTGGAAGCTTCTCTGACTATCTGGGGCTTGGAAGGGATCTCGCAGTGTTCTGCACTGGGCCCCCATCACTTTCTCTGGGATCCCTGATCTGTATTATCTGTGTATTACTTCCATCGCGGCCAGGTCTGAGCACTCTTTGGAGGGCTAGCCTATCCTGGAACCCCAAGCCCCAGTATGAGAGGAACTGCTCACCCCTGCTGGGGAAACTGAGGTTCAAGCTCAGTTTCCCCAGCTGCTTCCAACTTCATAAGGCATCTGCACAAGCAAAGGATTTGGCTTGGCTTTCAGGCCTGAAGCCACAAAACGCTTTGAACATTGTGGGGAACAAAGAAAATACCGTCTGTTCTGTGCAAAGAGTGACTTTTCCTTATTACCAAAAAAATAATTAAATAAAAAAAAAAAGTAACTGGGAAAGTTGCCCACAGGACCGAGGCTTCTGGAAGCCACTCAGGGTGTGCTGAGTGCTGGCCGGCTGCAGAGCCAGGGCCAGGCGGCCATTCTGTGAGGGTGGCCAGGAGAGGGGCCCAGGCAGACTTTACTCCTTTGTGGGCAGAAGGCAACAACATGAGGGAGAGTGGGGAGTTGAATCACTTCCCTGGGCCCCCTTCAGGCCTCCAGGAGGAGTTGGGTTGGGGCTCGCCTTGAGCAGCCCTGACCTGAAGTTGGGTTACTCAAGTACAAATTGAGAGAGTGGCTTTATCAGTGTGGACTTCACTTTTTTCACCTGGAGAATGGGCTGATGCTTGCAGGGCTGGGGATAGAGGGAGGAGGCAGGAGAATCCAGGTAACATGAGCAGCTCTTCACCCTCCTCTGGGTAGAGACAGGTAGGGGCCTGCCCCAAGCTGCCACCCCCACCCCAGCCTGAGTCCTCTTCTGCCTAGGGATGTCCTTACAGGGTGGACAGAGGCTACCACGCCAGAGTGGCTGATAAGAAGTGATAACTTTCCCTTGGGCCTGAGAGAGGATATAAGAAAATGAACTTCCTGTCACAGAAGGGACCGAGCAGAGACTCGACAGTTTATTTGGCTCTAGGAAAGCTGCATTTGCAGAGTGGCTCTTATGCGTTAGACTTTGGCCTCTGCCTAGTTAAAGCTGACCCACCTCTGGACTGAAGCTAAATTGTCTCTCTTCCCTGGAGGGTTTCTGTCCCACCAGATCAGGGGGAGTCTGTCACTCTTTCCCAAAGCCACATGCCCAACCCTGTGGTGTGGATGACAGTGGCCACTCAGATCTGTTTATGACATGATTTGGTTACTGCCCACCTCTTCCATGGGTCTGCACCTAGAGCAAGCCTGACCTGCAGCAGCAACTCTTTAAATGTTTCAAGAAGGAGAGGATCCCCAAGCCTCAGTCTTGGTCCTTGGTGGTCTCCAGAGTCATATGACCAGGGAGTGACTCCCAGCCCTGCCTCTTACTAGCAGTGTGACCTTAAAGAAGACTTTTCCCTCTCTGTGCCGTAGTTACCCCATCTATAAAATGGGCATAAAAATGGTACCCATTTCTGAAGTTTCCTTTAAGGATCCAACAAGTCCTTGTGTGAAAAGGGCATGACCCTGAGAACTTAATAAATGCTGGTTGTCATAAACATTATATTTATTCTTGGCTGTCTGGGCATATGGTTTTGATCCTGAGCCAAATTCTCAAGATTTTCTTTCAGGGTTTGAAGGATCCCAACTAGGCATGAGCTTTCAAGGACAGAAATAGGTCCAACTTGGCATGATAATCTCTAAATCTTTAGCTAGGGGACCCTTATATGCTCCTCTAGCCACATTCCTCCTCTTTCTCCATGTTCCCCCAGACATGGCCAGTCACCAGACCTTAGCATCCTGAGAAGCTCCTATTCATCCCTCAAAGTCCCACCTCCAATGCCCTCTTCTCTGAGAAGCCCTCCCATGTCTCCCTCTAGACTCTCCCCAGCACCCTCCCTCCTCTGACCCAACCCTGATCCTAAGGACTAGGGGTGTGTGTGTCTAGCTCTCACTCCCCCAGCCTGAAGGCACCTCAAGGGCTGGGCTGTGGCTTCTCTTGGACTTGGCATCTCCCAGCATGGAGTGGATGCATGGGGGTCATGGCATAGGAGAATTTGATGACTCAATATTGGTGATTTTTCATCACTTGAGAGACCCCACCTTAAATTCAGATCCACCTCAACTTCTGCACAAGGCCAAGGTTAATTCATTAAACAAGGAGTCCCCAGGAAGGTGTGAAGGGGCTGGGTGGGAGGGCAAGTGACACTGGGTTATAGACTTGAGCTCCCAGGAGCAGGGATAGGTGGGGGGTGGGGTTAAGCAGCACGTGAGCCCCCTCCAAACCCAAACCTGGATCTGTGGTTTGGTTCCCACAGACCTAATTACCCTCATTTGCCACATGCACTAATTACCTCTGCGGTGCCAGGTGGCTGGGCAGGGCTGCCCCACTTTGGGGAGGTAGGTCGGGGCCTGATTATTTTTGGCTGTGTCGTCCTTGAAGGCTCCGCCATCCTTCTGCGTGAAGGACAGAAAGTGGGGCAGAGGGGCGCCTGGGTGGCTCAGTCGTTAAACGTCTGCATTTGGCTCAGGTCATGATCCCGGGGTCCTGGGATTGAGCCCCACATCGGGCTCCCTGCTCGGCGGGAAGCCTGCTTCTCCCTCCCCCACTCCCCCTGCTTGTGTTCCCTCTCTCGCTGTGTCTCTCTCTGTCAAATAAATAAATAAAATCTTTAAAAAAAAGAAAAAAGAAAGTGGGGCAGAAAAATTGTGGCCACGTCAGGAGGGATAGTAGGAGATTTAGGGGTCAGGTTGGCCCAGGAGCTCCCTGAGCAGGGGGGTTTGGGCCCCAGGTCTCAGAGTCTTTGGCACCCAGCTGGACACAGCAAGACCTGGAGGGACTGAGAATCATTCAGCTCTAAGGTGCACTGCTCTGGAGGCCTGTTTTAAAGATTTTATTTTATTTTTTATTTATTTATTTGAGACAGAGAGAATGAGAGAGACAGAGAGCACATGAGAAGGGGGAGGATCAGAGGGAGAAGCAGACTCCCTGCTGAGCAGGGAGCCCGATGCGGGACTCGATCCCGGGACTCCGGGATCATGACCTGAGCCGAAGGCAGTCGCTTAACCAACTGAGCCACCCAGGCGCCCTGGAGGCCTGTTTTAAATGTGGCACCACTGGTGGGAGAAGGCTTGGGCGGATAGTCGGACAGGCCTGGGTGCAGATCCCAACTCCCATCAATTTGATGTTACTGAACATGTGAGCTCCTCTCTTTGCACCTTTCCTGAGGGGTCAGATGGGGATAACAATTCACAAAGAATACTCTGGGCAGAAGGCACAGCATATGCAAAGTCCCTGGGGGGGGAATGGGCTGAGTGTGTTGGAGGAACAGTGGGGGCCCAGGGGAGTCAGGAGTGAATGGGAAGAGACTAGGGGTCACTGAGGGCTAAGAAGGTCACAGGAGCCAGGTGAAATCTCATAAGTGGGTGCAATGTGTGAGTTTTGTCCCAGGGGTACTGGGGAGCCACGGGAGAGTTTGAAGACAGAGAGGGAGGGACATGATCAGATTTACATTGCAAGTTCCAGGGCAGGGTTTCAGCTCTTGAGAGAGAATCAGGTATCCGTACATGTGCAGAATGGGGGCAGACCCTCCCTTTCTTCAAGCCTTTCCGTTTTCCCATCTGAGACAGAGTTCTGAGGTCCAGACAGCCCCAGGACACACTGGACCCTCAGCCAGGGAAGCTCCCTTCCCCCCAAGCTCCCAAATTCCTACTTGGCCTCCTCTCTGCCTGCCCTCTCCTCCTACTCTCCTTCTGTGGCCTTGAAGGAACAGCTGTGGGAACAGAGAGCGGGAAGCCGTGGGGAAAGCAACATGGAGGGGCTCCGGGGGCCGTGTTCCCACTTGGTGACAGCCCACATGGGGCCGCTGGGTGCCGAATGTTCTTACAGGAACCGGGTGACTCAGATGCTGCAGCCTCCTCCCTCGGTCTGCTAGGGGAGGCCAGTCCTGGTCTGTAGGCACAGGCGAGAATCAGCATGTGTCCCTCTGTGTGGCTCCCGCTGCAGGGATCCCCTTAACTGGATGCATTGTTCACTTCCCTCCTCTGGTACCCTCTATGGCTCTGCTGGAGGCTTCAGAGGGAGAATCTGGCTCCTCATTGCTATTGTCCTAGCAGCTGAACCCCATCTCTGAACGCTTGCCCTTAGCCCCACCACCGAGCCTTTGCACTCAGCCCCACCTATGGCCTGAAATGCCAGCTCTGACACCTTCTCCTCCAGGAAGCCTTCCCAGACTCCCTCTACCGCCCCAACCCTGACCCCACAGGATTGGGTGTGTCTGTATCCAGCTCTGTCCCCACCACAGACTGGGGGCTCCTTGGAGTCCCAGCTCAGGGCAAGGCCTCTCAGGGGCCCTATTATTGCCCAGTGCAGGGAGGAACAAAGGGACCCTAGGGGATGAGGAATCTCCTTGGCCCTACCTTTAATTCCTTTTTTCCCCCACCCCAGAGAGAGCGAGCGAGCAGGGGAGCAGCAGAGGGAGAGGGAGAATCTCAAGCAGGCTCCATGGCCAGCGCAGCGCCCGACACAGGGCTCGATCTCATGACCCGAGCCAAAATCAAGAGTCGGATGCTTAACCAACTAAGCCACCCAGGCTCCATTTTTATAGAAAGGGAAACTGAGGCTAAGGAGGCTTAAGCCAATTTCCCAAATTAAAAGCTGGCTAAGTGGAAAAGCCTGGCCTCAAACCTAGGTCTGAGAGACCAGACCCTGTTCTCTGCTGCTTTTGGAGGCTTATTTACCCACAGGAGGGGACAGGGAGCATTCACTTGCCTGCGGGCAGATTTGGTACAATCTGGGCTCAGCCTCCCGGGATCTGACAGCCTGTCTCCATGGACGCAGCGGGGGCCTCCCTGGGGGTTTCCTTCTCTGTAAGATGGGGGTTCATCAGTTAACTCATGTTTATTGAGCACCTACTATGTGTCAGCACCGCAGAAGGCCCTGACCTCAGGGCGCTTCAGCTATCGGGTGAACAAGACAAATAGAAGACTAGGTAGGATGACTTCTGACAGCAGTTTGCAAAGGAAAGAAAACCAGGCAAAGCAATAAGCAGTGAAGGCTCCTCTGATGTGGTAGTGATTCAGGGGGGAACAGCATGTGCAAAGGCCCTGAGGTGGGGATGCGCTCAGCTCCTTGGAGCGGCAGCATCAAGGAAGTGGGTGTGGCTGGAACAGGGTGAGTTGGGGGGACAGGCAAGGGGTGGGCAGACCCATAGGCTGCGTCACAAGGGGCCCCATGGGCCCCAGCAAAGAGTATGGACTTTATGGAGAGCCACGGGAGGCTTTTGACAGATGGACTGATTTTAAAACTTTCCTCCTCCATTGTCACGATGGAGAAGGTATCCTGGGGCTGTGCTTGACAAACAAATGACATTGTTATTAGCACTATCATTATTTCTTTGGGGATGCCCACAGGCTCTGAGTTTATATTCCTCCCAGGGCCTCAGGGAGGAAGTCCATCTCAATAACCCTCTTTCCGCCTTGTCCAGCCTTCCTTTCTCTCCCATGCATTAGCCCTGATGCTGGCCCTGGACTTATCGCTGAGATCCCAGGCCTCCAACTGGACGGAAACACCTGCTTCCCTGAGCGGCCCCATAGGAGTTCACAGAGAAGCCTGCTGCCCCCGGGCTGGGGGAGGGGGACCACTGAGGGGAAGAGAAAAGATCACACACTGGGCACCAACTGCATACACGGGGAGACACTAAGTCCAGGCTACAATCAGGGGCCTTCTACAAGGGTCTGGGGCGCCTGGGAGCACATGACCCCCGGGAGGCTCCAGGTGAGGAGGGTGAGGGACAAGAAGGCAAATGCGCACCTACAGACCTGAGAGAATGGCCACTCCCAGGGATTGCCCCGGGGGCTGGCCTGTCTCCTGGGGGCGCCTCTGAGCCCAGCTGGGAAACTGCAGTGGAGCCTCGCATCCAAGACAGGGTGCAGCTGGACACAGGGACCTGCAGGTGACACCCGCCAGCGCCCTCCACCAACTGGCAGTCATAGTGACCAGCCTCGGTCTCGGTCTCTGTGGTGTTGAGCAACATCAGGCTGGTTCAAGGGCAGGTGTCCAGGAGTCACGTGAGTGACTTGAAGGACCCTTCAAGAGCCCCCTGTAGGGGCCAAGTGGGAGAAGGGGCTGCAGGGCAGGCGGCGCTGTGACCTGCCACCACTGTGACATTTTACATTGGGGTCTCTGGGAGGTAGGTGCTGGGGGGGTGCTTACAGAGTGTGGAGGCCCAAGGCCAAGCGCCTCCTCTCCACTCCCATACCTCTTTGTCCACCTGCCCACCCACCCACCCATCCATTCAGCCATTCACCACCCACCCTCCCACCCATTCACCCTCCCACCCATCCCCCCATCGGCCCGCCCTCCCACAGATGCAGGCATCATCCATGATTTACCCCCAGCTTCTCCATCTGTGCATCTGTGCAGCTATTCTCAGTCTAGCACACTCCTTCTTCAAGCCCCAACTCTGTGTCCCCTCCTCCATGCAGTCCTCCATTCTCTTCAGACAGAGCACCCGGCTCATGCCTGACCCAATGGAGCTGAGAGTGAATGTGTCTCACTTGGCCTCCCCAGACTGGGGGCTCTTTGAGGGCCTGGGGCTGAGGCTCCTTGGGAGCCCAGCAACCCCAGTGGGAGGTGGGTACTGAGGAGAAGACCAGTGATCTCTGCCCAAAGCTCATTGAGGAATCAACCAGGACTCCATGGCGGCGGGGGGGGGGTTCCTTTGTTATTATATATACACATGATTTGCCAGTCAAGGACCACGTTCCACACTGTTGGACACCAATCTACCCTCTTGTGTTGACAGTTTTATTTTCTGTGATTAAATTTAAAAAAAAATCAGAGGCCCCAAACTGGCATCTCTGGCTTCCAGAAAGTCCTCAAAACTCTGCTCAAATGCCACCTCCTCTAGAAGCTTCCCCTTATTACCACTCCCAATCCCCCCCCATACATCTTCTAGCACTTTCCATTTGTCCTCTTACTGTCTTCATAACTCCCATCACTCCCTGGCATTGTTTCATTCATATATGTATTCACTCATTCACTAGCCTTGCTGGGCGCACAGTAGGTCCTCAGTAAAGATTTGTTGAACACATGAATGTTTATGAAACTGTCACAATCCAATTATTGCTGTCATGTTTAGCAGAAAGGCCAGGCACAGGGCACCTGGGTGGCTCAGGTGGTTAAGCGTCTGCTTTCAGCTCGGGTCATGATCCCGGGGTCCTGGAATCGAGTCCCGCGTTGGGCTCCCTGCTCAGCGAAGTCTGCTTCTCTCTCTCCCTCTGCCTCTCCCCCTGCTTGTGCTCTCTCTCTCTGACAAATAAATAAGTAAATAAATAAAATCTTTAAAAAAAGAAAGAAAGAAAGAAAGGCCCGGCACAATATACCACAGAGAGCGGGATCAGGGCCAAGGAAGAAAAAGCAAAACCCACCCCGGAGAAGGCATTCTGGCAAGGTGAAGCGTGGGGCTCTGGGGGGTGGAGGCAGAGCACACAGCTCCTGACCTCTCTCCACGTGTGTGCATTTCCCTCGATGTCTAGCTTTATGAACAGCCGGAGGGCAAATGAACGGTGTGTCTTTAATCACACAGAGTGTGGGAGGTGGACAGAAACTTTTCCAAGGAGTGACTCCCCAAGGTAAGGGAAAGCAGGTGTCCCGGGAGGTGACAAACTGGGGTCTCTGGCCCTAGGGAAGGACCTCTGGGCCTTGCATGGCTGGGCAGTAGGGCTTGGCTGGGGCACTGGGCCAGGGGGAGAAGGGTCGCCCTCTCCCATGGCTTGAACTGACATCTATAGTTGTCTCCAAACATAAAAACGTGAGCCCTGGGGCCCCATTGGTTGCATTTCCTGGTTCCTGGTCAGCATTAACACTCTCTGGACAGAGCTTTTTAAAAAAACAAAAAACAAAAACAACCCAACCTAAGCCCCTGGTGGAGACTTGTGTGGAGGTAGCAGGGGCCCCCCAGTTGTGTCCACCTACCAGCCAGGGAACAGCCAGACATGCTTCCCTGCTGGATGCTCTGAACTAATCACCCCCAAACAGGGAGGAAACCCGCTGAGGGCCATAGTCCTGTCTCCATCCTACCCTCACAAGCTGGGGGACTTGGTGCTTTTGGCCTCGGGTTGCTTGTGTGAAAAATGGGAATGAGCACAGTCTTCCAATGGCTGTGTGAAGAGTCATCATAGACAAGCAGGACTTAGCGCCGGACAGCTTGCATGCAGTAGGTGCTCAATAAATGCTGAAAACGGCTATAGTTCTTCCGGGTGTCCAAGCCCCCTGTGACCCGGCTCAGCCTTCTCTCCCGCTGTTCCCTATAGTGCATGACACCGACCTCAAAACCCCCTCCCACCCCTTCCTGCCACCACACCTTGTCGGAGCAGTGCCCTCACTCGGAATGCCCCTTCTCCTTCCCCTCTTGCAAAACTGCTCAGCCTTTGAGGCCACTCGGTGCCTGCTCCTGAAACAGGACTGTTCTGAGCCTACTTTGAGGCTACTCGACACATCAATTATGGTTACCGTCGTCGGTTTCTAGAAGAGTGGTTCCCTCTCCTGTGAAATGGGAGTGAGAGATGCCCTCAGTCCCCGCCTCCGTGGGCTGGCCAGGACTCCGGTCGGGCTGCGTGTCCAGGGGGCTGGGCCGGGGGGGGGGGCGGGGAATGCAGCAGGCGAGGGGCGGGGCCCAGGAGCAGTAGGGTGGGGTCTCAGGCCAGCGCTCGGTCAAAGCAGAGCGGGCAGTAGCCTCAGGCCATTAGCGGAAGCCGCACTACTCAGCTCTGCAAGGCTGTAAGTGGGAGGCGTTGTGGGACGGGCTGAGGGGCTGCTGAGCGGCAGGCTGCCTCTGACCTGCAAAAACAGGCTCCCTCTGTGGCCCGGCAGCCTTTGGGTGAAGTGGGCAAGGGGTAAGTACAGGGATCTTCAGCCTCTTCTCTGGTTTCCTCCCAGGCCTCCTGGCCTCCAGTGGGCCCTGCACACCAGGGCAGGGCCTCCAGGCCGGGAGGGCTGCAACGGGGCCCTCCTTCTAGCACCTGAGGGTGCTGGGGAGCCATGAAGGTGTATGAGCAGGGAAGGGGACCAGGCATGACCCTCTGGGGTGAGCCAGACCCGGGGTCTAGGGAGGAGTCCAGGTGGGGTCTGGGTGGGAACCTGGGAGACATGGGGACAGCAAACGGGATGAGCTGAAAAGTTGAGGACGAGGGACCTGAAGGAATATGGGTTTGGGAGTGAGAAGCATCAGGGGCACCCCTGGTTTCAGGCTCAGGGGCCTGGAGTAGGTGAGGAGGATGGCCTGAGACCAGGGATAATTTGGGGACATGTGACACTGAGAGAGGGACATTCAGGGAACTTCAGGGCTGAGATGCTGGGTCATTTCCTGGCCTGCAGTCCTGTGGATCACATGGGGCACACAGTCAATAACTGTTTGCCGGAGGTCCTGGCCTGGGTGGGGAGGGGGAGGTGATGGCAGAGGTTTATTCAGCATTCATTGAGTCTTACTGTGTGCCAGCCCTGGGCTGAGCCTGGGATGCTACTGGAAACAGGTAGAGACCTGGGCCTGTCCCCATGGAGCAATGATCCAGTGCAGAAGATACAGTCAGAGAAATGAATGCCTAAGTATGAACAGAGCTATTTGGAAAGAAAAAAATTTGTTCTGGGGCGCCTGGGTGGCTCAGTCGTTAAGTGTCTGCCTTCCACTCAGGTCATGATCCCGGGGTCCTGGGATCGAGCCCCGCATCGGGCTCCCTGCTCCGCGGGAAGCCTGCTTCTCCCTCCCCCATTCCCCCTACTTGTGTTCCCTCTCTCGCTGTGTCTCTCTCTGTCCAATAAATAAATAAAATCTTAAAAAAAAGAAAAGAAAAGAAAAGAAAAAAAAATTGTTCTATGAGAGCTTATATCAGGGACCCAGACCTGGGCTGGGGGAGTTGGAAAAAGGGTGGCTAGAGCTAAGGGATGGAGGAACTCAGGGAAAGGGGCAGATACAGGAGAAGGTGTTCCTGTAGAGGGCGTTGCATATGCAAAGGGCCAGCGGTGGGAATGATGTACATGGCAGTGTGAACAGAGGGAGGCTTGTGTGGGGCTTGGAATGTGAGTTGGGGGTGAGGTGTCTTTGCAGGGGCAGATGTGAGGAGAGCCAGGCTGACTCCAGGCCAGGACTCAGTACCTGGAGTTGGCTTCTCAGCCCCTCCTTCTGCTACAGACCCCATTGAACTGCACGAAGGTCAGTCACACTCTCCCCTCCCATCAGCTCAAGCCTGGGTGGAGAGGGATCCTCCTTGGCTTCAGATGCCCGGTACCTGCCCCTCTCAGCTCCTCCCCACTCCAGCCAGGCTCAGAAATCTTGTCCTTGAAAGTGCCAAGCACATGCCCGCCTCCAGGCCTTTGGAGCGCCTTAGGTCTGCTTGAGGCTGTGGCCAACAAGAAATGTTTCTAGAATGAGGGTGGACCAACTGGGGATGGCTGTTACTGACACGACCAGAGGGAAAACTCTCATTTCTAAAGCTGTCACCAAGCCCCCATGGGTGAATCCCCTTTGACCTCACCACAACCTCATGGGCCCATTTTGCAGATAAAGAAACTGAGGTTCAGTATTGCCCTGGGACCTCAATCTGCTGGCTTCTCCCTCAGCCAGCCCCCTCCAACCACAGCCTGTTTCCGCATCTCCTTTCCTGGACCAACTGAGTGAACAACTCAAACATTTATTGAGTACCTGCTCTATGTTGAGCGACCAACCTGCAGGCCCGAAGCTTGCCCTCCCAGCAGCCCACTAGAGGTGAGTAACCCGAGGCAAAAAGCAGTTTAGTGCTTGCCAAAGCGAAAACGGCTGGGAAACCAGGGGCAGGGTTCCGAAGAGGGAGTTCAACCCACACCCATTGTACAGAAGGGTAAGCTGAGGTTTGGAGAGCTGAAGTGACACACCTGAGGTCACAAGCAAGACGTGCAGGGGCAGTTTTGGGGGCAAGGCTAGTCCCGTGTTCACTGCATGGAGGGGAGGGGAGGCACAGAGATCAGCGGGGTGTCGGAGGCCACAGAGCGGCAGGCAGCGAGGAATGGACTTGAACCCGGACGCGCCTGGCGGGTTCTGGTGGCTAGACGCGGCGCACCTAGGCTGAGGATGCGCGCAGCTTGGTGTCCGGATTTCCAGGGGGCGGGTGGCGAGGTTGCGCCCGGCGGTGCAGGGCTACTCGCGTCGGGTCGGCAGAGCCACAGGGCTGGGGGAGGGGTTACCCCTTGGTGGGCGGGGTTAGGTGGAGCCGTACCTGGTGGGCGGGGTCTGGGCGGGGCGGAGGAAGTCTACGCGGTTGAGAATGAACTGGCGGCCAGGTTAGGCGAGCGGGTCGCGGGTGGTAGCTCGCGGATTGCGGTGTCCCCTCTGGCAACTCCAGGGAGCGGGTGTAGACGAGGCTGCCGGCCCACGTGATCCACGCACTAGGAGAGGGGGGAGGCCGCTGCCCTAAGCTCCTCTTCAGGAAAATGAGGTCGCGATCCTCATCCCCTGTCTGCCCTCCATTCCCCCTGGCCGCTCTAAGCCTGTCTCCGCATCTGACAAATAGCACGCCACGCCATACCCAAGCCAGACGGAACCTTTGATGCACCAGAGCTGGACCTTTCTCTGCGCCCCGGAGGCTTCAGAATAGTCAGACCACTCTCCTCTCCACCTCCTCTTCCCTCCACTCTTCCTCATTCGCTCCACTCCAGCCACAAGCATCCCTGTTGGTCCTCGCACAGGGCAACAACATTCCCACCTCAGGACCTTTGCACGTGCTGGGCCCTCTGCCTGCAGCTCCTTCCCTCAGCTCTTCCTCCTGACTGGCTGTTCCTTCAGGTCACTCAGCTCAAATGCTGCCACCCTGGCCAAAGTAGCTCCCTCCGCCCAGTTTCAAATCTATGAGAAGAAAAAGGTTGTTGGGACAACTGGAGAGTAATACAAAAATGTATAAAGTTGGGTCCATACCTCACCGGGTATACTAGGATAATTCCTAATGGATCAGAGATGTACTTGTAAACATACATCCTACAAACACTAGAAGACAATGTGTGTGCACTCCTTTACTGTTTGGGAATGAAGAGAGCTTTCCTAATGGTTTTTCAGAGCCCAGAAGTAATAAGGGAAAGGATGTATGTGTTCGTGAATATGTAAAACAGAACAAAAGTTTTGTATGTCACCATACGTCATTATCAATGTAATATAATAGACGATGAAGTGGGAAAAATACTTGCAACTTATATTACAAAGAGTTAATATTCCTAATATATAGTTTCCAAAAACAAATAAGAAAATCAATTATACTATGTCAAAAAAAATGGGCAAGAAATCACAGTAAATAAATGCAATTGCCTTGAAAACATGCTCTAATGAGAAATGCAAATTAAAATTACACGGAGGGCGCCTCTTTGCACCTTCTCTATCCATTCCTCCTTCCTGCTACCTGGAATGCAAATGATGGCTGGAGCTGAAGCAGCCACCTTGAGCTAAGAGACATTGGGCATGGAGGTCAAGATGGATGGATCCTGAATCTCAGAGGACTTTGTGGAACAGTCACCAGACCATCTACCTCTGAACTTTTACAAGAAAGAAATTAAATTTCCATTTTGTTTTGGGAAAAAAAATACATGGAGATAGAAGTGTGACCCTACATCCTTGGTGAGGCTGCAGAGAAACAGGTACTTTCATTCATTGCAGGTAGGAATGTAAAATAGTATAATGGCATGGTGATGGAGGGGAATGTGAAAGTATGTAACAAATCTACACGTTCATTTACCCTTTGAACTAGCAACTCTACTTCTAGGGATCTTTCCCAAAGAGATGTGCATGAAATGCTTAGTAATAACAGAGACTGTAAACAATTTAGAGGGGATGGTGGGGTGAACGACCCATACGTCCATCCAGTGGAACACACAACTGTAAGCAACCAGAATAAGCATTCAGTATGTTATAAAGTGCAAAAAGCAAAGTAGTGAAAAGTGCACAGAATATGCTATCATTTATTGTTTATATTTTAAATGGAAATTCCATTTTTCATTTAATTCATTTCATTCATTAATTCATTTAATGAAATAAATGAGGATTTCATTAATCCTCAAAATTTAAGAGTAAGAAACAGGATGAAAGGGACAGTCTAAAAGCTGCTTTCTCTGAGTTTACCTTGTTTTCTAAATGCAATTTTGGGATCATGCCAATGTTTTGTATGGTTATAAAACAAAATTAAGGGCGCCTGGGTGGCTCAGTCGGTTAATCGTTTGCCTTTGGCTCAGGTCATGATCCCGGGGTCCCGGGATCGTGTCCTGCATCGGGCTCCCTGCTCAGCGGGGAGTCTGCTTCTCCCTCTGCCTGCCACTCTCCCTGCTTGTGCACTTTCTCTCTCTTTCTGTGTCAAATAAATAAATAAAATCTTTAAAAAATTTAAATGAGAGAGAGAAAGAAAAAAAAAAAACCAACAAAACAAAACCCTGAAATCAAAATGAGACAAATGAAACTAACTCTGGTTTTGAGTTGGTGGTTTAATGCCACAAATAGGAATTACTTCAGATGACTTTAAAATGCAGTCATCTGAACACCGTACATTCCCTGGTGAGCTTTACTCCAAGGACAAACAGAATCACTAAGAAAGCTTAAACTGTTTTTGACAATCATAGTGTTAGTAATAATATTGGTGTTGCTATTCTGAAACTATTATATTTTTTGATAAAGCAAATAAGTAATTTTGTGAATGTCAGCAACCAAGGTTTTCAATGTTACAGGAAAGATGTACACATATAAAAGCAAGGAAGTTAAATAAAATTCTGCTATCCTAAATAACTGAATGGAAAAATCAGTAGGAACACAGAATGTATTATCTTCTAAAAAGAAAAAGCATGCTTTGGCTCAGTCCACTGAAAAGGCCTAGAAGCAATAACCAGACCTGTAGCAATGAGCCCCTTCATGCCTACTCTGGTCTTGCTTCCCATAAAAGAAGCCAGGGCTCCTGGAAGAAGGGCCAGAAGAGCCAGGAGTATATTGTGAGACCAGAAAGCAAGGAAGCTTCTAAAGATCATCGAGGTCCTGCCGAAGGAGCAAACACTGAGGGGCTCCTGCAAGCTAAATATGGGATGAGTAAACAAGAATGAGACTGAGGACCCAAGGGATTGAAGCACATCAGATGTGATAAAAATCCATGAGTTCGTCTTGATGCTTAGAGGAAGGAGGGAGGAGGGAGGGAACAAGACAGGGAGGGAAGGAGGGATTTCCTGGGTGTCTGATGGGAGATGCTCAGAATCATCTCACGTTTCTACAGCCTGGGCCCGCGTGTGCCCGGCACTCATCAGCATTCGGAAGCAGGAGTGTTTGGTCGCTTTTGTTGTCATCCTGCAGCGTGCACAGCCAGCCTGGACCCCCTTGTATCCAGAGGACCCTGGCTTTGTCCCTCCCCACCCTGTGCCTCCAGGTGGACAAAGCAGCCTCCCGGAGCCTGAGCCCCAGGGCCCCTCCTCAGCCTGTACTGGAGAGGCCCAGAGAAGCATTGCTGGGAAGACCTTGTCAAGGTTTTCCTTCTCAGGCTGAACAGGTAGAGAAGCATCTCTGAGCCTCAGTTTCCCCATCTAGGCTGGCATGACACTCAGGGTACTATGGATGTTTCCTCATTGGGGTGAGGTGGGGGTGGGGACCCCCAATGCCCCATCTTCTCCTAAATCCGGGGGTTCAGGGAGGGCCAGAGAGAAGAAGCATTCCCTTCCCTCCCCCCGGGGCAGGGGGAGGAGAGGCAGAGAGAAGCACTAGGAGCTCCGCAAACTAAGACCCAAAAGGAGGCATGGAGTATAACTATGACTCCCCTCAGCATTGATTAGGCACCAACCATGTCTCCCAGGCCTCCCGACTCCCCCCACCATCCCAGTGATGACAGCAGCTGATGTGCCTGGACCCTGCCCTGGCCCAAACCAGGTGGAGGGAGGAGGGCGGGACAGGTCACAGTGTACTATGCCTATTTTTCCAAGAAGGAAACTGAGGCTCAGAGCGGCTGGCGTTGCCCCAGGGCACCATGCCAGGTGAGCGCAAGGCTAAATCCAGCGGCGGCGGGGGGAGGGGGTCTGGGCTGCACCCTAACCTTCCACCCCTACCTGCTGCTTCCCCAGGTACCCATCTCCAAACTGGGGAAGGTATAAGCAGTCCACCCTGTAGCTGGGCCTCAGAAGGGGATTCTTGTCATTTCTGGTCCCTTAACTGTATCTGTCCCTCCATTCACTCTTCCATTCTACAAACATGTATCAAGGCGTCTTTACATCACAGGTTCTGGGCTGGGTGTGGGGGATATAAACATAAAAGGCAAATATATAAACAAGGAGAGGTCACATGGCAATATGTACTGAGAAGGGAATCAAACAGGAAATGGGAGATGGCCTGGAGAGCATGGTGGGGGGGCTGTTCTGAGGAAGTGACCTTTGAGCTGAGAACTGAAAGGGGGGAAAGAGTCAGACACGTCGAGAAGGGGGGAAGGGCATCCCAGCTGGAGGGACAGCACATGCAAAGGTCCTGAGGTGGAAAGGAGTTGGGCATATTTGAGGAAAGGAGCTGGGTGTGTTTGTGGAGCATCGAGGAGGGTGCTGGGGCTGGAGCAGGGTGAGCAAGGGGGAGAAGGAGGGAGAGAAGGCCAGGGAGATGGGCAGGGACTGGGCCTCCTGGCAGGGCTACAGGGAGTAGGGGGGCTCCATTCTAGGATGATGGGAGCCACAGGCAACTTTTAAGGGGTGACTTGGTGTATTTTTCAAGTTCTGAAAAGCTCCCTATGCCTGCTGTATGGAGAAGGAACTGGGTGGTGGCAGGAGGCATGAAGTGTAACTATGGCTCCGTTCAGCATTGATTAGGCACCAACTGTGGCCCCTGGACCTCCTGGCTCCCTGACCATCCCCAGACCAAAGATGAGCTGGAGCAGCCTCTGTGGGAGAGACAGCCTGCCCGAGGGGGGATCAGGGAGCGATCCTGAGAAGTTGGCCAGGATGGAGAATGTTCAGCAGGGTGAGGGAGGAGAGGAGTCTAGGGAGACTCCTGGATGTCTGGGTGTTTGACGAAGACTGTCCTTGATTTGGGGAGACTTGGGGGGCACTGGGCGGGTTTGGGGGTGGCCTGGGAGCCTCACATCCACAAATCCCAATGGACGAAGGAAGGTGCTGGACATGGGCATAATCTTGAACATCCCCTTGGTGAAGATGTGCTGGATCTCCTGCACGGGGAATGGACACACAGCCAAGACATGCACCTTTCCCCTTGGAAGAAGGCAGAAAAGAGGAAAAAATAAAAATAGGTGGGGTCAGAGCAGGCAGGAGGCCGAGTGAGATGTTTCATCGTCCCTGCAGGAAGGAAGCGAGTTAGAGCTGGCCTGTGCCTCCCCGCCCTGCATCCTTTGGCAATGCTCTAGAAAGTCATTGCATTTTGCTGACAGGGCAAAGCTTGCTCAGCTGGCTGGCCGTTAAGACAGGCCCCCAGGGAATGTGGAGACTGTTCCGGAGTTGAGCGCTGAGTCAGACGGATCTGGTTTGGAATCCCTGTTCCTTCCCTGGTTACCTGTGTGAGCTTAGACACGGATGGCCTTTTCAAAAAATTGTTCTGGGGCAACCGGATATCCATTTGGGACAAATCAGACCTCAATCCCTACCTCGTGCTGTATACAAAATTTCAACCTTAGGCAAAGCCCTTTCTCACTGTGAGTCTCCTCTGGGAGATGGTCCCCACCTTGCAGAGCTGTTGTGCTCTTGGATCCAGTAGGCCTGTTGCGTGGTTGGAACTCAAGCAACCACTGCCATTATTATTATTATTATTATTATTAATTATTTCTTTAAAATTCTACAAGGCACACATGAGTACCTGTAAAACTAGAGAAATCTGAATAAGGTCTCTTGATTGTATGAGTATCAACTTCCTGGTTGTGATAATGTACGAATCACACAGGATGTTAGCGTCGGGGGAAGCGTCGTGAAAGGTAACCCGGACCTCTCTGTATTCTTTTTATTTTTTTAAATAGCTTTATTGAAATATGACTCACATGCCATAAAATTCACTCTTTTAAAGGGTTCAATTCATTGTTTTTTAGTATATTCACAAAGTTATACAACCATCACCACTGTCTAATTCCAGAATATTTTCGTCACCCACAGAAACTCCATGCCCATTAGCTGTCGCTTCTCATCCTCCCCTCCCCCCACCTCGTGCTAGCCACTAATCTACTTTCTGTCTCTATAGATTTGTCCATTTTGGACCTTTCATAGAAAGGGACTCATATAATATGTGGTCTTTTATGTCTGGCTTCTTTCACTCGGTGCCATGTTTAAGATTCCTCCACATTTAGCGCGTTTCAATATTTCATTCCTTTTTTGTGGCTGAGTAGTATTCCACTGCATAGAGAGTTCACATTTTATGTGTCCATTCATTGGTTGGTAGACATTTGGATGGTTTCTACTTTTGACTTTTCTAAATAACACTGCTATGAATATTTATCTATAAGTTTTTGTGTGAGCATGTGCTTTCGTCTGTCTTAGTTTTTACAACTGCACAGGAATCTAGAATTATTTCAAAATAAAAAGTTTAATGAAAGGGAAAAAAAGAGATTTGCTGGGGCGCCTGACTGGCTCAGCACGAGACTCTTGATCTCAAGGTCGTGAGTTCAAGCCCCATGTTGGGTATAGAGCTTACTTAAAAAACAAAAACAAACAGACAAAAAACAAACAAACAAAAACTTGCAACGCTGAGGGATTAAGATCCCCTATCAAAAAGAACAGAAAACAATAAATATTATTTTGTAAAGTGGGAGACAACCTTTGTGAAAATAGTAGAACACAAACAGCTATTTGAAACAGAATGATGTATGGGAGGGACCCAAGGGATCCTTCTAGGTTGACCTGGGTGGTGGTTACCCACGTGTGCCCACATAAAAAATTAACCAAACTCCACATCTAAGATTAATGCACTTTATGCATGTTCCTGGGTGTACGTCCTACCGTAATAATAGAGAAAAGATGAAAAATATAAATTTACATTTCACAACAAATTTGAAAAAATATTACAAAAAATACGAATGGGAGCTTATGTGGTCCATTTAAGGGAAAAAAAAATGAGGTAGATCCATAAGGATAGATGTGCACATACATTCACAACACAGTTGGTGAGCCAAACAATTTGCAGATAATATGTAAAGTAGAATCACATTTTGGTGAAATTAAAAGTATACACACATACACATTTCTGCATCTGTGTATTTATTCCTGGCAGGATACATGTCAAACTGCTCTCCAAAGGGCATAGTTGGGGTTTTCTCTTTATTCCACAGGACTCTGTAAATTTGAATTTTTCACACTGAGTATATATCATTTTTTATTGAGATGTAATTGACATGTAACATTACATTAGTTTCAGATGTACACGATTTAATATTTGTGTATATTGTGAAATGATCACCCTAACAAGTCTAGTTAACATCCATGACCACACAGAGTTACAAAGTATTTTTACTTGTGATGAGAAACTTTAAGATCTACTCTCTTAGCAACTTTCAAGTGTACAATAGAGTGTTATTAACGCTAGTCACCCTGCTGGACATTCCATCCCAGGATTTCTTTATTTATAACTGGAAGCTTATACTTTTTGACTACTTTCACCCATGTTGCCCACCCCCCATTCTTGTATTTAAAATAAAATAACAAAAGGAAGCTTGGTTTGAAAAATTACCTTTTGTGGCTCCTGGGTGGTTCAGTCGGTTAAGCACCTGCCTTCAGCTCAGGTCATGATCCCTGGGTCCTGGGTAAAGCCCTTCGTCGGGCTCCCTGCTCAGCGGGGAGTCTGCTTCTCCCTCTCCCTGCTAATGCTTTCTCTCTCGTTCTCTCTCCCTCAAATAAATAAGCTAATTAATTGAAAAAAAAAAGAATTACCTTTTTTCCTTATAACTTGGTTCTTTCATCCACATCATGGATCAAATCTGGACCTTGGACAAGTCACCTACCCCTTTCTGGGCCTCAATTTCTTCTTCTGTAAAATGGAGAGAGATAATAGATCCTGGGAAGGCAGATTTGGATATATTAGTCCAGCTCCTCGCCTCAAGGCTACACAAATTTTGGGGGGCTATTCCTGCTCCTTGGCTCCATCTAGGATCAGGCTGGGCTCTGCTGCATGGGACTACCAGCCTTGCCCTTCCTACATCAGGTATTGTGGGTGTGGTACGCATGTCTTATTTTTGTAAGCAGAGGAAAGAAGTATAAAAATTAAGTTTTTAAAAATGTCTTAGGTACAGCGGCTGCATGATCTCAATTTTCACTGTGCCCTCGGAGGAAGTCAGCAAGATTATCATCCTTCCTGGTGGACAGACAAGGAAACTGGGGCTCAGAGAGGTGAAGCTACTTGTCCAAACTCACACGGCCAGGGGGAGGAGCTGGGATCTGAACCTGAGCTGTCTGGGTCCAAGAGTCTGCTCAAAACCGCTTGCTATCCTTCATCTCATGAGCATTCATAGTCTGGAAAACCATCTAACTAGAGTTTAACTGGACTTGTCTCTGAGTGGAGGAATGAAAAAGCAACTGCTCTGCTTTTGGTTATTCTGCATTTCCTAAATCGTCTGCAGTAGATGTGAAGGGTTGCCTACAAGGAAAAATAAATACTTGAAAGCATTAGCAATTCTTGTCTTGGAAATGATAGGTAATTTCAGTTTATTTTTTCTTTCTGCTTATCTCATCGGTTACTTTTTCTGCAGTAGAGTCACATTACTTGGATAACAACGACAACAAAATAATGAGACCATTTTTTAGAGGCTGGAACGCAGTGCATGAAAATACCAACAGAGATTACCTCCGTGCTGAGCGATTATGGGAGAGGTTGTGACTTTTTTGGTTTGTTTTCTTTTCTGCTTCTTTGATTCTCTATCAGGAAATTGCCTAACATTTTTATAATCAGGGGAAAATGGTCACTGGGGTGGAGCAGTTACCCTGGGTGCACCCTCTTGCAGGGACCAGTCTTGAGGGTGGGTCTTGGTCCCATGCCCAGTTTGAGCCCCTGAGAGCTGATGGGTGCAGGTGGGGGTCACAGGCGCTGCAATTCCTTGGAATTGCACTGTGGATCCTGGAGCAGGAATGCTCTTTTGGAGGCTCACTACATGGAGATCAGACTCTCTCTGTCGCCACCGCCTCCCTGTGTTGGGGTGACGAAATGAAGTGATGCAGGATCCAGGAGAGGGATGTCTCCACCGGGTCCAGGGAACAGGTCAGAGTCACCCCTCCCTGCAGGCTGGGGTTCAAATCCAAAACCAAGAACCTCCCTGAGTGGCTGTTTTAGCCTCTGACAACAGAGGCTGACATGTGGCCAGCATGCAGTGAGTGTCACATTATTGCTCTCCAGAGGTGCAGAGATGGCGCCCACTTACCGCTGCAGCATAAGGATCCTGGGAAGAGCAAGTTTCTCTCTTGCAGGACATTGAAGTGGGAGCTGGTCTCAGGATGGAGCAGAAGAGGCAGACCTCGAGGAAGACATGGCCACTGTTTCTGCAGGAGCCGCTTTCCCTGCCCCGAGGTTGTTCTGCAACCAGAGATCCCTGAGCGGCGTCCCTGGCCTCGGTGTGTGCACCTGCTCATGGCTTCCCATGTTTGCTCAATGTTCCTGCCCTCATGCTCTTGCAGATTCCCTCTGTCAGGGTCACTCCCACTACCTTGCCACCTACCGAACTCCTATTCATCCCTTAATACCCAGTACCTTTTTCCCGGGAAGCCCTGTCTAAGCCCCCAGGCAGGGCCCAGCCCCCTACTCTGGGGGTCCCCCAGCCTCAATTTCTCCCTTTGCCTAGCCCTGACCCTGTGGGGCTGGGAGTATCTGGGTTTGGTTCTGCTCTTCAGCAAGGGGGGAATCTTCAGGACTGAGGCCTTTCATGGGTCCAGAATCACTGGGCCTGGGGGCCATGCACAGAGCAGAGGCATCTGTAATATTTGTAAACAAATGATGTGAACATGAGCATAGTGGCACCAGTTCCTGGAACGACCTTTTTTTTATTTTTATTTTTTATTATTTTTTTAAGATTTTATTTCTTTATTTGACAGAGAGAGACACATACACCCAACATGGGGCTCGAACTCACAACCTGGAGATCCAGTGACAGGCTCCACCCACTGAGCCAGCCAGGAGCCCCTCTTCCACCCATCTTTTTTTTTAATTTTTAAAAGATTTTATTTATTTGAGAGAAAGAGAGAGAGAGAGCATGCGCGCAAGAGTGGGGCAGGGGAGGGGAAAGGGCAAGTGGAGCGGCAGGGGGAGAGGGAGAAGCAGACTCCAGGCTGAGCAGGGAGCCCTGCACAGGGCTCCATTCCAGGACCCAGAGACCATGACCCAGGCTGAAGGCAGACGCTTAGCAGACTAAGCCACCTGGGTGCCCGGAACTACCTTTTTTTTTCGGGAGAAGTTCAGAACATTCATTTGTTCCAGGCTCAACCTGGAGCCCTGGTGGCTCTTCATTTTGGAGCCCAAGGGGAAAGATTTGAAGGGGAACCAGCCTGCAGACACCGTGCGTGCAGGACTGGCTGTTGGCGACTGCCCCGAGGGAAGGCCAGATGGCGGGGGCATCAAATACCCCCCAGTCCCCCGACGCTGTCGTTCTGTGAGAGGCCGCTGAAGCT
>NC_138369.1:11345645-11360674 GCF_054177405.1 Leptonychotes weddellii
CCATCTGGCCTTCCCTCGGGGCAGTCGCCAACAGCCAGTCCTGCACGCACGGTGTCTGCAGGCTGGTTCCCCTTCAAATCTTTCCCCTTGGGCTCCAAAATGAAGAGCCACCAGGGCTCCAGGTTGAGCCTGGAACAGATGAATGTTCTGAACTTCTCCCGAAAAAAAAAAAAAGGTGGTTCTGGAGGTTGGAATTTTGAGATCAGGGTACCCACACGCTCAGGTGCTGGTGACAACCCTCTTCTGGGCTGTGGACGGCCACCTTCTCGTTATATACTCACATGGCAGAAAGAGGGCAAGAGAGCCCTCTGGGACTCTTTTATAAGCCTCCGTTGGGGCTCCACCCTCATGACCACATCACCTCCCAAAGCCCTCAACTTCTCATACCAACCCATTGGGGGTTAGGATTTCAACATATGAATTTTGGGGGGACACACTCAGTCTAGAACAAGATTGTCCACTTTCCACAATTCTATTCAACTTAGTTCTAGAAGTCTTCTCCAGAGCAATTAGGCTAGAAAAAGAAATAAAAGGCATCCAAGTTGGAAAAGAAGAAGAATTATCTGTTTGCAGATGGCATGCTCTTAATGTAGAAACCCCCAAAGATTTCACCACAAAAAACCCTGGGAGAGCCAATAAACAAATTCAGCAAAGTAGCAGGATACAAGATCAACATGTAACAATCAGTTGCATTTCTATACACTAACAATGACAATCCAGAAAGGGAATTAAGAAACTAATTCTATTTATAATAGCCTCAAAAGAATGAAATACTTAGTAATGAACCTCAGAGGTGAAAGACTACACTGGAAACTACAAAATGTTGTGGAAAGAAATTAAAGAAGACATAAATAGATGGACAGACATCCCAAGTTCATAGATTGGAAAATTTAATATCATTAAGATGATAGTATTACCCAAAGGGATCTACAGATTCAATGCCACCCCTATCAAAATCGAAATGACATTTTTGTTTTTTTGCAGAAATAGAAAAACCCATTCTAAAACTTATACGGAATATATCTCAAGGGGCCTTGCATAATCAAAACACTCAAAAAGAAGAACAAAGTTGGAGGACTCAAACTTCCTGATTTCAAAACTTACTCCAGGGGCACCTGGTGGCTTAGTCGGTTAAGTGTCTGCCTTCAGCTCAGGTCATGATCCCTGGGTCCTGGGATCGAGCCCCGCATCGGGCTCCCTGCTCCACGGGGAGTCTCCCTCTGCCTGACGCTTTCCTCCCATCCCCCCACCCCAGCTCATGCTGTCTCTCTGTCAAATAAATAAAATCTTTTTTTTTTTAAGATTTTATTTATTTATTTGACAGAGAGAGACTCAGCGAGAGAGGGAACACAAGCATGGGGAGAGGGAGAGGGAGAAGCCGCCCCTAATAAAATCTTTTAAAAAACTTATTACAGGGGGGCGCCTGGGTGGCTCAGTCATTAAGCGTCTGCCTTCCGCTCAGGTCATGATCCCAGGGTCCTGGGATCGAGCCCCACATCAGGCTCCCTGCTTGGCAGGAAGCCTGCTTCTCTCTCTCCCACTCCCCCTGCTTGTGTTCCCTCTCTCGCTGTGTCTCTCTCTGTCAAATAAATAAAATCTTAAAAAAAAAAAAACAACTTACTACAGGGGCGCCTGGGTGGCTCAGTTGGTTAAGCATCTGCCTTCAGCTCAGGTCATGATCCCAGGGTCCTGGGATCAAACCCCATGTCGGGCTTCCTGCTCAGCTGGAGCCTGCTTCTCCCTCTCCTCCCTGCTCATGCTCTCTTCTCACTATCTCTGCTATCTCTGTCTCTCTCTCTCAAATAAATAAAATCTTTAAATAAAACAAAAAACTTACTACAAAGCTTTAGTAATCAAAACAGTATGGTACTGACGTAAGAACAGATATGTAGACCGGTAGAATAGAATAGAGAGCCCAGAAATAAACCTTCAAATATATATTAAAATGATTTTTGATAGAGATACCAAGACTGTACAGTTCAGGGAAAAAAAGTCTTTCCAACAAATGGTGCTGGGAAAACTGGACCCCCACGTGCAAAAAAAAAAAAAAAAAGAGGGCAACCCTCTCGTGTCCCCTCCCTCTTTGGAAGCTTTCTACTATGGCTCAATAAACTTTGCTGCCCACCAAAAAAGAAGAAGAAGAAGAAGAAGAAGTTGAACCCTTACCTCGCACCATGTTCAAAAATTAACTTGAAATGAAAAAAAAAATGAACTCAAAATGGATCAGAGACCTGAACATAAGAGCTAAAAATCAGAAAACATAGGGCAAAAGCTTCACAACTTTGGATTTGGCAATGGTTCATTGGATATGAACACCAAAAGCACAGACAATAAAAGAAAAAAATATATATATGGAATTTATCAAAACTAAGACCTTTTTTTTTTTTTAAAGATTTTATTTATTTATTTGAGAGAGAGAATGAGAGAGAGCATGAGAGGGAAGAGGGTCAGAGGGAGAAGCAGACTCCCCGCCGAGCAGGGAGCCCGATGCGGGACTCGATTCAGGGACTCCAGGATCATGACCTGAGCCGAAGGCAGTCACTCAACCAACTGAGCCACCCAGGCGCCCAAAACTAAGACCTTTTTTGTTTTGTTTTTTAAACATTTTTTAAAAGATTTTATTTATTTGACAGAGAGAGTGAGAGAGCACAAACGGGGAGCAGGAGAAGGAGAGGGATTAGCAGGCTCCCCGCTGAGCAGGGACCCCAACGCGGGGCTCGATCCCATAATTTTGAATATGCAAGGCCCCTTGAGATATATTCTGTATAAGTTTTAGAATGGGTTTTTCTATTTCTGCAAAAAAGCAAAAATGTCATTTCGATTTTGATAGGGGTGGCATTGAATCTGTAGATCCCTTTGGGTAATATTATCATCTTAACGATATTAAGGGGATCGAGGGGACTCAACACGCCCAAGCAGGGGGAGCAGCAGGCAGAGGGTGAAGCAGACTCCCTGCTGAGCAAGCACCCTGGGATCATGACCCAAGCTGAAGGCAGACACATAACCGACTGAGCCACCCACGCACCCCTAAACTAAGACCTTTTTTCCATCATAGGAAACAATCAAGCATAAAAAGGCAACCCACAGAACGAGAGAAAATATTTGTCAATTATATATCTGATAACGGATTAATATCCAGAATATATAAGAACTCTTACAATTCAACAACAACAAGACAAACAGCCCAATTTTTAAATGGGCAAAGACACTTTTGTCAAAGCAGATATACAAATGGCCAATAAATCCAAGAAAAGATGCGCCACATCATTAGTCATCGGGGAGATGCAAATCAAAACCACATCACTTCACACTCATTAGGACGGTTATCATGAAAACCGAAGGGAAAACAAGCGTTAGTGAGGATGTGGAGAAATCAGAACCCTCGGGCGCTGCTGGTGGGAATGTGAAATGTACAATGATGCAGCTGCTGTGGAAAACTGTCTGGTGCTTACTGGAAGAATTAAATGTAGAATCGCTGCATGATCCAGCAACTCCATTTCTGGGTGTATCCCCAAACGAACTGACAACAGGGACTTAAAGAGAGATTTGTACTCCGGGCTCATGGCAGCATTATTTACAACAGACAAAAGGTAAAGACAACCCAAGTGTTCATTTATGGATGAATGGATAAACAAAATGTGGTGTGTATATACAGTAGAATATTAGCCTTGGAAAGGAATAAAGTTTTGATTTGGATGAATCAATATGGATGAACCTTGAGGACATTAGGCTGAGTGAAATAAACCAGCCACAAGAGGACAAATACTGTATGATCCCACTTATATGAGGTCCCTGGACTGGTCAGATTCATAGAGACAGAAAGTGGAATAGTGGTGCCAGGGCCTGGGGGATGGAAAATGGGAGTTAGTGTTCAATGGGAACAGAGTTTCAGTTTGGGAAGATGGAAAATTCTTGTGGGGGGGGCGTTGCGCTTGGGTGGCTCAGTCAATTAAGCACCTGCCTTTGGCTCAGGTCATGATCCCAGGGTCCTGGGATCGAGCCCCGCATCGGGCTCCCTGCTCGGCGGGAAGCCTGCTTCTCCCTCTCCCACTCCCCCTGCTTGTGTTCCCTCTCTCGCTGTGTCTGTCAAATAAATAAATAAATAAAAATCTTAAAAAAAATAAAGTAGGGATGCCTGGGTGGCTCCGTCATTAAGTGTCTGCCTTCGGCTCAGGTCATGATCCCAGGGTCCTGGGATCGAGCCTTTCGTTGGGCTCCCTGCTTGGGGGTAGTTTGCTTCTCCCTCTGCCTCTCCCTCTGCCTCTCACTTGTTCTCTCTCTCTCAAATAAATAAAATCTTTGTAAAAAGTTCTGGGGATCGATGGTGGTAATGGTTTGTACAACCGCACGTACAACCATACTTAATACCACTGAAATGTACACTTAAATGCAGTTAAGGTGGTAAATTTTATGTTCTATGTATATTTTAGCACCAAACAAAAACCTGAAAAAAGTAATAAAGAAAATAAAAAATTTAAATGTAAAAGGTAGTCACAATAATACTAGCACGCTGCGTGCTACCTGATGTGGACCTCCCAAGGCATCTTGTTACCAAGTGGGAGCACGGTCCCCTTTACTCAAGTGACAAATGCGAGGCTCAGTGACGTCCTGTGTCCTACAGTGGGTATGGGCAGTTCAGGCTAGCATGCCTCCCATGGGGGCATCATGAGGTGTCCGAGTTGTCCCCTGGCCTCCCAGAGTCTCCAACTTCTCATCTGTAAGATGAGTGCCCAGTGAGGCTGCTCAGAGGCTCAGGAGCCCAACACCTTAGGCAAGATCCTTCCATTAAATCAGTCCAACTTCTCGCAAGAAGTGTGGTTTTCCTATTTTCATCAGGCTTACAGAGCAACTAAATATCATAAAGACAGAACATTCCTAAGAGGGACTGAACTCTCTAAGACACTACCCGATGCTCCTCTTCCACCCATGTGGGACTTTTAAGCTTTTTCCCATTCCTTAGGTAGGGGAGAGTTGACAAATTGCAAAAAAAAAAAAAAAAGACTGGAGAAGAATCACAACTCCTAGAAGAATCTGGAAACACCTTGAATCTAGTCTCCACTGGAAAAGGGAAGGATGTGCTTGGCAGTAGCAGGTGAAAGATTTGCACTCTCTTGTCCAAGTAGAAATGTAAGAAAGCCTTATAGAATAAGATGGCATGCTGTACTGAGGTGTAGGGTCCAAGGGGCATCTGCTGCAGACATTCAGGGTCAGGTCCTTGACCTTGTGCAGCCCAAGGAGGTATTTCTGGCACTGCGCCCACAGCTCAGGGCTCAGAATGATGGTTTAGCAACATGTATTAGTACGTCCCAGGCTGACTCAGTCTACCCCCAGAACCTCTTGAATCTGCTCCCCCCCCACAGCCCTTGGCCCAGGCCTTGCCATTTCTTGCCTGGACTGGTGCCCTGACCCCTGCTCTCCCCCGCCCCCAACTCAGGGTGCTAACAGACCCATAATAGCTGGTGAAACATCTTGCAATAGTTAGTGTATCTAACTCTACCCTTGCCCTGCTCCCATGCCTGCAAGGGCTCCCCATCACCTGAGCTCCCTGGCTGGCCTTGGAGCTCTTGCCTCTGCTGAAATATCCCCTGCTCCTTCACAGGCATCCCTCATGCCTGCCCTGCCCACTCTCCTTCTGGCCCCCTCTGCCCAGATGCTCCCAGTCACACACCTCCGTGTTCTCCCCTTTGTGGTGGGGCACATCACAGAAGGCTTCACAGTGGAGATGGCATTCTAGGAGTGGTGTGTAGGGGTGGGGAACAGGGGAGCAGCATATTGATGATTAAAATTTATGTGTCAACTTGGTCAGGCTATGGTGCCAAGTTGTTCAGTCAAACACTAGTCTAGATGTTGCTGTGAAAACATTTGCTAGATGTAGTTAACGTATCTGATCAACTGACCTTAAGGAAAAGAGGTTATCTGCCACACCCTGGGTGGGCCTTATCTAATCAGTTGAAGGACACAAGAGCAAAATCGGAGGTTTCCTAGGGAAAAAGGCATTCTCTTCAAGACTGCAACATAGAAATCCTCCCCGAGTTTCCAGCTTATTGGAAACAGATTTCAGATTTATTAGCTCCCACAATCACATGAACCAATTCCTTAAAACGAACCTCTTCATATGTATGATTTACGTATACCATGTTGATTCCATCTCTCTGGAGAGCCCTGATGTAGACACCCAGGTGCCTGGCACTGGGGGGAGGTAGGGCTTGCTTTTCAGAGACAGGATTCTCTTGACAAACTGAGAGCGTCCAGAGGCAGACCTCAGCCGCTTACCTTGACCTTTCCCCGGCTGGACGCAGACCAGACTTTCAGCCTCGGACGCTACCCAAGACACCTGCAGGCCAAGGACACCCATTAGAGGCCTCAGGTTTCACAGTCCCGGGCGGAGGCTGCCCCCAGGGTGCTGACCCAGCCTGCCACCCTTGACCAAAATAAACCCCGGGGAAGGTGCTTAGATTAGCCACCCCCCAAACCCCATGGCCTGATCTGGGCTGCAGATCTAGCTATTGCTCGCCCCATGGAAAGGGCCATCTGTGGCCCCAAAAGGCCTGAAACTTAGACCAATTGACTTAGAAGAACAAAAATTTCATTCTGGGGAGATCCAGGCACGAGGAAGTGATTATAGCAGCTGATAACTTTCTGCTCAGGGGGTCCTCGGGCCCCTTACGATTGGTGTAATCTTGGGCCCACGTGGTACCCTTCACAGATGATTCAGCGGGGGCAGATTCCAGCCCACTTTGCTGATTTCTAAGCCTGCGAGGTTGGATCTTTCCTCTACCCAACCCAGGTGACAATTGAGTACAGTTTAACAGGGTTCAAAATAACTAGTAAACATTTACTGATCTCAGTCCATACCAGAGATGAGTGAAAATAAACATCCACGCAAACACCAGAACATACATGGTCATAGCAGCACTATTCACAATAGCCAGAAGGTGGAAATTTACCCAAGTGTCCACCAACAGATGAATAGATGAGCACAGTGTGGCCCATCCATGCGTGGAATATTACGTGGTCATGAAAAGGAACGAAGCTCGAACACACACCACCTTGTGGATGAACCTTGAAAACACTGTGCTGAGTGAGAGAAGCTGGACACAAGAGGCCACCTGTTGGAGGATCCTATTTCTGTGACATGTCCAGAACAGGCAAATCTGTGGAGACAGAAAGTAAATTAGTGATTGCCAGGAGCTGGAGGGGGGGGGCGGGGAGGGAGACGGGAAGTGACCGCTAATAGGGGCAGGGTTTGTCTGGGGGATAATTTAGTTTTCTAAAATTGATTGTGGTGGTGGTTGATCAAATCTGTGAATAGCCTAAAAACCATTGAATTGTATACTTTAATGGATGAATTGAATGGTATATGAATTATATCTCAATGAAGCTGTTTTTACAAATGTTCCCCCAAATCCCCACGTTTACTGAGTATCCACTTTATACCAGGCACTGAATTGGGTGCTAGAAAAGGGCTCAGATGGGGAGAGTCAGAAACAGATGACCACAGTGCTGGGGGGAGTTCCTCTCTTATAGCATAGAGAGGGGAAAGATGGAACATTTGTGTGGACATGTGAAGGATGGAGGAGGGTATGTGTGTGTTGGGTTTTGAAGGATGAATAGGAGTTTGCCAAGTTGAAGCTGGGGGCTGATCATGAACTCAGCTTTATCAAACCTAATACAGAGAATAAAATAATATAATTGAAATAATGAAAATAAAAATGAGTGCATCCTCATTCGTCTACACAAACTGAAGGAGTACATATATTGAGACGTTTAGATACTTACCCGAACCACACCTCACTCATCCAGGCCAATTCCCGTGATGTTTTTCATGTCCACCACAAAGACAGTGCTATAAACAGCATTTCAATCTCTTCCTTCATTAGGAGTGTGACGAAATCAGAAATTTGCGGCCACCCACATGCCTACTTGCTGTCTATGAGGATAAACAGAAGGTCAAAGGCAGGCCTGACCTAGAACCGTCCCTAAGACCCTGCGTCCTCTCAGCTAGGCTAGATTCTTTCTGGCCTCCTTTCTCCTGGTGTGGCCAGTGCACGGCTCTGGCAGGTGGCCACAGACAGTGAGGAGGACAGACGTTCTGGTCCGAAAATAAATCATGGCCCTGAATGGGTAAACAAGAAAGTAGGGCGGAGGAGGGGACCGGGAGGGGCCGAGGGGAAAGAAAGAATCGTGCCTTTCCTGGGAAGATGAATGCAGCCTTCAGAGGCTGGCCTCCCAGGGCTGAGCCGACAGCATGTGCTCCGCCTCTGCTCCCAAGTGTCTGGTACCCACTGTACCTTTCCTGCTGAGTCCTGACCCCTGGACCTGACACCTCTCCCAGTGTGGATCCTGTCCTCACTCCAAGAAGCCCTTTCCTTGCACTCTCAATGTGGGCTTTGTTTTCTGCAACCTCAGGGTGGCCTTTGACCGTTCACTGAGTGCATGATGCTTCCTCCCTATGACCCATTTTGCAGATGAGGAAACTGAGGAGGGGGAGAGCGGGTATTGGGGTTCGGTGTTGAGGGACTCCCGGGGTCCTCCCCAGGCCTGATGAAGACGATTTTGAAGCGGGAGGTGTGTGCAAGGGTGAATGTGCCAGGACAAAAGCAGCTGAGATGACTCTGTCTCAGGGATGAAGTTCCGGGTTTGGATCCTGGCTCTACCCACTCGCAGGAGATGTTCTGTTCCCTCTGGGATCAACATCTTAGCGTGTATAGGCTTCTCCCTTCTCAGCTACGTTACCCAGGCCCTGCCAATCGGTCTACTGTGGCCCTTTGGTCACTGCGATCGGTTCAGAGACAGTCATATGCCGTAGGCTGGGTCAAAAAGATGCAATCCTGGTGCTTCCACTAAAGCTATCAGAAAACAGAGCTTTTGCAATGTTGCTTGAGTAGATAAGGGTCAATTCAGAGTTTCAGGCTGCCATCTCGCCTGTGAATGGAGCTGACACAAGGACAGCAGAGCCAAGAGATGGAGAAAGATGCTGCCCCGTGAGGTCGGTTAAGTCCCTTGATCCAGCTGAGCCTGAAGCCATCATTTTCAATTCCATTAACCAGTTAGTTCCCTGTTGGTTTTATACAGCCAAGAGTTTGCATGGATATAACCCTTATTAGTGGTGTGATAAAGATTGTTAAACAACCTCTCTGGGCTTCAGTTTCCCCATCTGTAAACAGGTTATGATTGTCTAAGATGAAAGGAGCATGTGTGGTGAGCGCCCTGTGCTGTGCCTGATGTTATAAAACTCCGATGGTATTAACAACACTCCCAGCTCAACTAGGCTCCTGTTTACTCAGACACGGGAAAGTTTTCTGAGGGACACAGTTGAGCCCAGCCATCCCCGCCCACTGCAATAATCCACCAAGAATGCTGAAGACCAGAAGGATGGAGTGAGTGGACATCTCAGGTCTGGGCTCTGGGGCAATGGTCACACAATGGCTGTTTTGACACAGCTTCATTGAGACAGAGGCATCGAGGCACCGACAGAACTGCTCGGAAAATCCTTCCTGGTGAACGCACTGGGTCATTTTGCCAAGCAGCTGTCCGGTACGCAGGGTCTGCGGCTCTGTTTCTCTTGGCCCACTTTGGGGCAGGAGTGGTTGGTTGTACATGGGACTGGAGGACATGACACCCTCCACCCTGGCCCCCAGCGCCTGTGGCCTGCCCCTGGAGCAGGACCTGAGAGAGGATTTGCAGGTGAGTGATTTTGAAAGAAAGCTCCCAGGCAGACAGGGGCGGGGAGTTTGTGAAGTCGGTGGAGAGAGGGGAGACTAAGGAAGGTGGTGCATCCAGTGGAGTTCCTTCGGCTCTGTCGTGCTGGGTGGTCTGGAAATGCTTCCTGCTTGAGGGGAAGGCAGCTGGGGTATTCATACCCCCACACCAACTGGCCAGGGCTGCCCTGGGGATGTCAATTCCAGCCTAGGGCAACCCTCCCACCCATTCACACAGAGCTTGAGAGAGGATGTGTGGGTGAGTGATTTCTAAAGAGAGCTCCCAGGCAGACTGGGGCAGGGAGTTAGTGAAGTTGGTGGAGGGAGGGGAGACTAAGAAAGGGGGTGCATCCACGCATCCAGTGGAGTTCCCTGGGCTGTTGTTAAGTGGGGTTGGGGCAGCACAGTGCTCGCTTCCATTCCTGCCCTTCCAAGTTGTTCTTTTAAAAGTATAAATTGAGGAAGCCAGACACAAAATGTCACATAGTGTGTGATCCTATTGATCTGAAATATCCAGAACAGGCAAATCCATAGAGACAGAAGGCAGATTAGTGGTTGCCAGGGGCTGGGGGAGGAGGGATGGGGAGTGATAGCTCATGGGCACAGGGGTTCTTTTGGGGGTGATAAAAATGTTGGGGAGGAACTACATAGAGGTGATGATTGTACAATATTGTGAATGTCCTAAATGCCATGGGATTGTTCACTTCAAAATGGTTAATTTTAATGTTATGTGAATTTTACCACAATAAAAAAAGTATAAATAGGGCTCCACCCCTGCTGTGCTCTGAAGCCTCCCATGGCTCCCCATTGCCTCAAAACAAAATATATACTTGTCTCCCACCCCCAAACCCCCCAACCTTGACTCTCTCCTGCCTCTCCCTCCTCTTCCCACAGCCAGGCTCATTTGTACCTCAGGGCCTTTGCACATGCCATTCCCTCTGCCCAGCGTGCTCTTATTCATCGTTCAGATCTCTCATGAAATGTCACGTCCCAGACTGGGCCCCATTACTACTCTTTCTTTGTACCTTGGATGTTTCCTTCAAATTACTGACTGAAGTTGTGGTTTTAGATGTTAGGTAGAAAGTTCCACCAGTTAGGTGTTCCTCAAACATGTGGCAAATGAATGAATGAATGAATGAGTGAATCAACAGATAGATGGAGAAAGGCAACGGAGAGACTCTGCCAGGGAGAAGCTGGAGAGACTTTCATGGCAGCCTGCAGACAGAGGTCCTAAAAGGAAGCGACGCTTTATCACCCAGTTGACATGGAAAGAGACTGTCTCCATCCAAATCTGGTGCTTTTCTTCCTCAGAAAAGCACAGCTGTCTCCACAACAAAGACTCACAATTGCTGCCAGTACGTGCTTCGTCATTTTTACTTCCTTTGAATATTCTTCAATGGATTTTCTTTCCAAACTGCACAGGCATGACAGGGGAGTGGGGGTGGGGAGCAGGAAGAGCTCCTGCCCTGCCCTCACCCATTTTCCCAGGTTAGAAGCCCAGTGTTCTGGTCTTCTCGGTGCTCAAACACAGCTGAGCCTCCTTGTATATGGGGGATCTGTCCACATTGTACAAAATTTCTACAAAAATCACATCACACTTTATAATGGGATTTTCTCTCCCAGGGTCTAACTGCTCTCGGTTAAATGCTCCAACCCATTTCACATCTGAAGTTCCCTTCATTTTTCCTTCCTTCCCTCTGTTTGCTTTGTCCCTAGGATTCCGCCAGCCCAAGCAAGGCTCCTGGAAGATCTGTGGATAGGCCTCATGCTCCGGGCTGCCCTCAGTGGGTTTGCCCTCGTGAGGGAGAAGAACGAGGCTTTTAAAGACACCGGCTCAGATGGGTTGGCTGGAGTAGGGTACCACCGCTGTGGAAAACGGCTTGGCACCTCCTCAAAATGTAGAGGTACCTCATGATCCAGCAATTCCACTCCTAGGTATAGACCCCAAAGAAGTGAAAACAGATGCTCACACAAATCCTTGTACACTGTGTTCACAGCCGCACTGTTCACAATCGCCAAAAGGTAGAAACTGCTCACATGTCCATCAATGGATGAGTGGATAAACAAAATGTGGTCCATCTATGAAGTGGAATATTATTCAGCCATAGAAAGGAATGAAACTCGGACACACACTACAACGTGGATAAACCTTGAAAACATTATGCTCAAAGAAGCCAGACACAAAAAACCCACATGGTGTGTGATTCTATCTATATGAAATATCCAGAGCAGGCAAATCCATGGATTTAGGAAGGAGATTAGTGGTTGCCAGGGGCTGGAGAGGTTAGGAGAAATAGGGAGTGACGGCTAATGGGCACAGGGTGTCCTTTTGGGGTGATGGGAATGTTCTGGAACTGGACAGTGCTGCTGGTTGCACAACATGGGGAATGTACTACCTGCCACTGAATTGTTCCCTTTAAAATGGTTAATTTTATGTTATGTTTACATGAATTAGAAACCAAAAAATTGGGGTGATGCCCACAGAAGCCAGCAGGGAGGGGGCGTCGTCCTCACCAACACAGGCAAGCGCTGGGTGTTAGCAATTCTAACATTTAGCTGGGCTTGTGGTCAGTGGGAGGGCACTTCTTCTCGGGCACTTATCGGCTGCCTGCATTGCTGTCCTGTGAATCCCTTACACAGAAACTCTTCTAGGCTGATGCTCCAGGATGGGAGGAATATCCTTATTCTACAAATGAAGAAACTGAGGCACTAAGGGGTGAAGGGACTTTTCCAAGGCCCCCCATTGTGGCCCTTCCAGCAGATCACAGGGATTAGGTAGAGGCTTGGGACCTTTATCTGTAGCAGGAGGAGCGAGCCAATGGTAAAGCTCAGTGATAGGTCCACAGTGACTCAGGACAGTCCTCCTGGGCAGCTGACAACCGTGAGCTTTGCAGTGTCCTGCCATGGGTTCTCAGAGCCCTGGCAGGAGATACTACTATTTTCCCATTTTATAAACGGGGAGATTGAGGCTCAGAGAGGCGGGTCACTCGCCGCCCGTCACACAGTACAGTGAGGACATGTTAAGACAGAGTATTCCAAACCTCAAGTTCCGCTTTGCTCTGAGCTGCCTCCGGGCAAAAAAGCAAGTCACCGAGACACGAATGTTGAAATCTCGAAGCGGAAACCTCACTGCTCACAACAGACTTGGAACTCCAGGAACCGAGGGCAGCACTCCCACAAGTCCGACCTGAGAAATCTCTGGAGAAAACTGGAGCAAAGCAAAGCTCAGCTCATGAGGTCCCCCTCCTGGGGTCTGAGGGAAGTGGCTGGTGCCAGGTTCAGAGCGGAGCTGCGATTCCTGGGAATGTCCAAGTTCCCAGGGCCCTGAGCGTGGGCTTGGTGGGAAATAGAAACGTGCCTGTGTGTACGTCTGCCCGTGTCTGCATATGCGCACGTCTTTGAGCTTGCACAAGCACACATGTGTCTTTGGGTACGTGCATGCACGTGTGCATATGCGGCCGTGCATTTGGGCACACGTGTGTGTGTGTGTGTGCGGGGAGCTTCAAAACCAGGTAAGACCAAGTGGAAATCCTGGCGTTGAGTGTGGGTCTGGAGTCTGTCCAGGGCCTCAGTTTCTCCACTGAGAAATGGACCAGCTTCTGCTGGATGCAAGGATTAGACTCCACCAAGACCAGCAACTATCAGATTTGTTACGGTATACAGTCTGTGCTATGGGCTCTGAAGAGGACGCCCGTGATATCCTTTGACTCTCAAAGCAAATCCAACGCTGAGTTTATCATCCACATTTTCATAGACACTTAATTTTTTGTCATTCTAAAATGATACAAGCAAAGACTTCAAACCACACAGAAATGTCTGCAGTAAATAGTGACTATTCTCACCCACGACCCAGCCCTCTTCCCAAAGGAACATCTGTTAATAGGTGGGTGTGGAGTTTTCCAGAATTTGTGACCACGAATGTACAGATTTGAGTTTGTATTTCTATTTCTATAGAGTCCAATACAGTATATTAAAATGGTGATGTAAATACTGTAGAAAAGTGGATTTTCATTTAATGGGGCCTCCTTGACTCCTCTAGCTCATACCTCATTATCCAATGTTACGGATGCAGGAAATGGAGTCCCAGAGGGCATGGAGCTTGCTCAAGGTCACCTGTCGTTACACCCCCCAAGCTGAGACATGACTAGAGTCTACCTGTCCATCCCAAGGCAGGTCCCTTCTGTAAGGATGAGACTTTAGACATTGAACACACAATTCACTTGTTCATGGTCCTTTCATTGAACATTCATTTGATGCAGTGCCGTGGAGGAGGCCCCGGCCCAGGTGCGACAGAGCTGGGCAACCTTAGCTCAGGGGGTCAGGGACAGGCCTCCGGAAGCCAGAGGGGCAGCCAGGCCTCTGTCTGGAGAGAGCAGGGTGGCAAGTGGGCCTTGGAGGTTGAATGGAGGTCCCACAGGCATGGTGGGGCCTGCGCGCAGGGTGAAGCGTCACCCCCATTGTTGGCCAGCTGGGTGGCTTAGGAGCCTCCTCAGTACTTGACATTCATGAGTAGGAGCTGATACCCGACTCCGGGGCTAAACTGTAAGTCCCCACCACTGGCTGGAAAGGTTGCTGCCTGCTGCAACACGGTGCCAGTCCCAGCCAGATGGGGAAACTGAGGCTGGAACAGGTGTGGAGATTTGGAAGGCTTCGAAGAACTGGTGCAGCCTGGGGCCAGGCTCTTCCTCTTTCTGGGCCTCAGTTTCCCCATGTGTACAATGGGGGGGCAGCTGGCAGAGTGATAGCTGGGCAAGAATCTGGCTCCAGCTCCAGCATTGTCACCCTCCCTCCACCCCGCAACTCTCAACCCCCCACACATGGGAGTTCCACAATTTACCCCTCTCTGGCTGACCCTAGGCCTCAACCCTTCCTCTATCAAAGGGGGTTAATCTGGGGGTGTGACCCCACCCTCCAGCTGGCAGGGGAGTGGGGCCTCGGTGCACCGTGACTGGGCTTGGGGATCCTCATGTACAAGGTCTGCTTCCCAGGAGGGGAAACAGGCTCAAAATCAGGACCAGCCCCTCCTAAACCCTCTCTCCATGAGCAGTCCTGAATTACTGCTTTTAACCCTGCAAGCCCAAGGCCTCATTTCCCTGGAAGGCAACCAAGGCTTAGAAAGTCCTACTGTTGGGCGCCTGGGTGGCTCAGTCGGTTAAGCGACTGCCTTCGGCTCAGGTCATGATCCTGGAGTCCCGGGATCGAGTCCCGCATCGGACTCCCTGCTCGGCGGGGAGTCTGCTTCTCCCTCTGACCCTCCCCCCTCTCATGTGCTCTCTCTCTCTCATTCTCTCTCTCAAATAAATAAATAAAATCTTTAAAAAAAAAAAA
>NC_138369.1:11361174-11387501 GCF_054177405.1 Leptonychotes weddellii
GGGCGCCTGGGTGGCTCAGTCGGTTAAGCGACTGCCTTCGGCTCAGGTCATGATCCTGGAGTCCCGGGATCGAGTCCCGCATCGGACTCCCTGCTCGGCGGGGAGTCTGCTTCTCCCTCTGACCCTCCCCCCTCTCATGTGCTCTCTCTCTCTCATTCTCTCTCTCAAATAAATAAATAAAATCTTTAAAAAAAAAAAAAAAAGAAAGTCCTACTGTTCCAGCTGTGGGGAAGGTTGGCTGTGGCCTCCTCCCTGCTGGCCCATCTCTGGCCTTCAAGACCCACACCCGTGGGTGGACACCAGACAGTTATTGGACAGAAGGGGACATCAAGACCTAGAGAGACAGGATCCCCTCTGCCCAGGCCAAACAAGGTCACCCGCAGAAAGGTCAAGGTTGGGGGGGGCTCAGAGTGGGGGAATCTGGAGGAAGCATAGGGGTGGCAGCTGGGTCCTCATCTGAAGCAGAGCATGGGGACTGGGTCTGGAGGGGTCAGGGCCCATGCTCTGTGGTTCAGTCCACCCTGAGGGCAGAGCCTGCCTCTTCCGGGGACCATGGCCCCCCACATCGTGGAGAGACAGGCACAGCTAGAAAAACTGGGGTGCTAACAGGGTCCCCCCAAAAAACACATGGCACAGGAATGCTGTGGAGGGAGACAGTGAGGTGGGGAGATGTCAGGAGCACCGCCTTGGTCCCAGAAATTCCATTTCTAAGGCTTTATCCACAGAGAGTGTGCTGGGATGTAGGAGCCAAGGCTTGGGAACAACTCGAATGCCTCTGGGTGGGGAACTTAAATGACAGTCCATTACATATATATGTAAATTTTCTGGGGAAAATTTGTAAGTGGAAAAAAGCAACAGGCAGATGAGAATGTGCAGAATTTGCATTTTAAAGAAAGGTTACACCTAAAATATGCCTGTGTATCTACACGTAAGGGATCTGAGACCTGGGCGTTGGGGGTCGGGGAGACATTTTCCCACAGAACACACTTCTGTACCTTTTGCTTTGGGCCAGGTGTTACTTATTCACAAACAGTACTAGAAATTTTTATTCCCGTGAAAAAACCGTGGAGCCCTCCAGTTGCGTGAAGACACAAGTCTCCAAGCAGCATACTGGGTGTCTTATGTTAAAAAGTTTTTATTTGAGATTATTTTATATTTCATTTTTATGTGGGAGGGGAGAGGGGCAACTTCATGCCTCACTCTGCACATATCTGCTTTCATCATTTACAAAGAAAATGTACACGTGTTGCTTGAATGTGCATGTTTGCAGGTATTACGGACCCACGTTACGTACATGCAGAGCAAAAGCTTGCCTTAAAACCACAAGCTGCTTTCCCAATGTCCAGGGCGCCTTCTGCTTCTCAGGGCCCTGCGAAGGCTTCCAGGAAAGGGTGCTGGGGAGAAGGAAAGGGGAGGGGCCCTCCAGGCCCAGAAAGGCATATTTAGGTCCCAGTCCGCTCTAAACAGCAAGAGAGCAGAGGAAATCTTACCTGCCAAACTAGAAGAAATCCTTCCCGGATTGCAGAACGGAAATAGAGCCTCAGGTCAAAGCTTAGATGGGTGTCCCAGGCCGAAGACTCTCGCCCCATGTGTCCTCATCTATATGACCTTCACCGGCCCGCAGAGGTGACAAAAGGAGGTGTCGGCCAGTTAGGGGCAGCTGCTGGAGAGCCATTCCGCTCACACCCTACCTCCGGTCTCCCGAGAAGGGGTGGGAGATGAGGTGGGGTAGCTGTGGGTTCTGAGCGACTTTCTCAGGGAGGGCGCTGAAGCCCCGCAGTCAGACCCCACCCCCTCGGGCTCTCGTGAAAATGAAGGCAAGAGGAGGAGGTACTTGACTGGCCATAGCTCCCATCATGGTCAAATGGGTCCCTGCCACTCCTGAGCGTTCTCCAGCACACAGCAGGGAAAACGGAGGCTTGGGTTCCCACATCAGCTCCTAGGGGGCCCTGTTTCATCTGCCCCTAACTGGCCGACACCCCAAACCCTTCCTGGGCCCCCTCCGCCCTGCGTCCAACAGCAGCCTGGCTCCTCCGCATCACTCTGTCCTCACGTGGAAGCCCCTGCGGGTCTGGTACGTGCCTGCTGTAGCCTTTGTCCTCATCCCTTCCCCAAAGGGCCAGAAGCTGTCAGTGGAGGAATCAGATGCAGAGTGGGCAGCACACGGGAACAGCAGGGAGCTGTGAAGATGCCCCACAGGCAGGCCCCTTCAGTCAGGGGGAGGCCCGGGTGGCCCCGGTTTAACGCTTGACAGCTGGAGCCCCGACCCTGGGAGCGGGTAAAGCCTTGAGGGGGGCATCATCAGCAGTAGGGCAGGTATCCCTGATGCTCTCAAAGGTGGGTTTTATACCCAGCAATAACCCCCTACTCAGAAGAGGACATGCTCACACCCCACGGTTGGCACGGGTCCCTGCCTGCTCTCTGGCACCCTCCAGGCTTTCCCAGCAACTGAACAGGCCCCCTGGCTGGGGAGATCAGGCAGAGAGGCCCTGGCAGGCAGAGGGCATGCCTGGGAGGCCACAGTGTCCAACCTTCTTCCCTGGAGGTACTTCAACATCTGTCACGTGGTCCCCGACCCGCCGCATTTTCAAAACACATCACCAGAGACGGGAAATTGGGTTTCCTCTACATTTATTGCAACTGCTAAATGATTAACAACATTCACAACTTCTTAGATTTAAAAAAAAAAAATAACAAAAACAAAAACAAAACAAACAAAAAACTTCCGTTTTGTAACATCACAAATGTCTTCTAGGTTTTACCAAGGACCAAAAATGCTAAAATTCTCTATATGATTTCCAGTGTTGGAAACAAGCCAGAGACAGTAAGCACCCAAAGTGGCGAGTTAGCACTTTCCGGATGCCTGTCGTCCTCATGGAAGAGACCCTGGAACTAGAATGACAGAAAAGACACTGTGACTTTGACAAGGCTATGCAACCGCACATCGCGCTCGCACGCACACTCCCTGAGAGCAGCCTTTGCCAGGGAGCGCAAGGGCGAGCGCGGAGGGCCCGTGTGCCCTGGTCCCTGGCCAACAGCCGGTGCGAGGACGCACCACCAGGCTCCGCCCCGGCTCCCATGACGCCAGCCCCACAGGAAAAGCATCACCTGAGTGCTCACAGGACTTTCCAGGATCAAGAAGGAGGTGTTCCCTTTGACATGTGCCAAAGGCTCCCAGGGTCAGCTCAAAGCGGGATGTCCCCAGGAGGAAGAGTGGCAGGAGGCTGCGGGGACAGGGCTTATACCCTGGGAATTCTTAAAGCATTTTACTTACAGATAGAAGCGGAGAGAGCCAAGAACGAATATACTAGCACAACGTGCATATGATGGTCAGAGCTATCTATGCTGCAGAGAAAGAGCGAGAACCTACTGGGGGAGTCCACATCTTGCTCGGGGCCAATGGGGCACTCTGTCAAAGGCAGTCTGCCAAAGGGCTGTCTTTTGGCTCAGAGTTCCATCCATGCGCTCAACCCATGGCCAGCAAGGAAAGCTACTGGAAGGATTAGGAAAGAAAGGAGATGAACCTGAACCCCTACAGCTGTGGTTCCCCTATACCACACGGCCCCTGCAGGCTGCTTTGACTTTGCTGAGGCACCTCCATCATCTCCCTGGCCATAAAGATCTGCCGGGCGCCCACGCAACAGGAGCAACCAGGGGCAAGGAGAGCCTGGAGGCTCCACCGGACACGAAGAGACACAGCACAGGCCTGTGACGGTGGGTGTGGGCCCCACAAGACAAAGGGAAGATTGGCCAACACGGTAACTCACGGCTGGGGGCCCCCCCACCCCGAGCTCACAGTGTCAGCAGGATCCCAAGGTCCCCAGATCTGAGTAAAGATTTAAAACTTCCACACTGCTGCTTTATGAGAAAGGCCCGAGACCCCCACGGCCTGAGAACTTCGCACGCAGCTGCAAGGAGGGTGCGCCGGGGGAAGATGAAGGGCAGCCGTCACGCGCCTAGAAACAGCAAGCAGCCGCCGGCCCGCCCTGCTTCTGTTCTGTACAAAGGCCCTGATAACACAATTCTTCACGCTGCTGCGCAGGCCAGGAATGAAGCCTCTTGAAGAGTTCACACCCCCAGCCGTTGGTAGAAGAGACTCCATATGTGGTTTTTAAAGAAAGCAAACTGCAGTTTGTGGATTCTAGGGAGACATGTGAATTTGAGAGAGGTTTCATCAACGTAATGATTCCTCCCCACTGAATACTGCTCTATTATCCTGTCGCTAAACTTCTATTACGTCTCTTGGGAGGCATTTAAGAGCCGAGCCTCCATAAATACGACGTTCGTGGAATCAAGTATCTCCACTTGTTCAAAGAGTTCCCATGCCCCAACCCGCAGGCTGTGGACCAGAGCGGACTTCACTAATACCGGATTACATCCCCTATTTACAGCCTGGAAGCAACGAAAAGCCACCATCTGTCATCATTTGGGCACCAAGTTTGCTAAGAGAGCACCTCTGAGAGCAAGGTTCTCTGCGACGGGAGACCCGCCCAGAGCTGGTTCCTGAGCACAAACAGGGCCCCGGTGCTTCCAAGGGCAGCACCACCTTCCTAGGGGGAGCCAGGAAAGACTTGCAGGGGACTGGCTGCCATAAGCATTTGGAAGAGGGGGAAAGGCAAAAGCAGATCGGAAATGGCGCATTCTTTTTTCCTTTAAGAAGAAGAAAAGCCAGCGTTCGGACCCTCCACACCAGAGCTGCAGAGACGCTTGCCTCTCGTGTACACACCGAACCTACTTGGCCACTGGCTCCAGGGCAGATCCGGGGCAGAGGTGGCGCTTTAAGAGCAATTGCTGCTTCGAGCCTTAGTTTTCTCACCAATGGTTTCATCTATTCAGGGAGAGAACGATTTTGTTCAAAACTGAGTTGGAAATTACAGGTGGGGAAGGCAACTAAAAAGAGGAGAAAGAAGGGGATGTTTATATGGGCCCAAGGCCCTTGAGAAGGAAACGGATTTGAAGATGCTCAGAAAAAGGATGTGGCAAAGCAGCTGGCCTGTGCAGCTCTGGCTTCAGATCGCCCTCACCCTCGCAGGACACCAGGCCACTCCCTGGGCGAACTCTCTCCCCAGGATGGCCGCGGGCAGTCGAACCCAGGAGCCCCGCACCAAGGCCCGCTGTCGGGCTGCATGCTTGCGAGCTCGGGGCTCACTCCTTCAACCAAACCTGGAAGGTGAGGGGTGGGACACATCCACATCCAAACACTCTTTGTTACCCTCACAGAATGTTTTCGTGTGTGTGTGTGTTTGGTTTTGGGGGGATGGGGAACTCTGACTTTTCTGGAGAAATTGTCTCTACATACCAGCACGTCAGCTTAGGCAGAATGCCCCATGCACTAGCTCACACACATACCTATTTGTTGGCCCGTTTGTGTCTGTACATCTGCATCATCCTCTGACGGAACACGTCAAATGTGTCTTCCTTGTGCTCCTGCCCGTCAGCACCTAACCCCTCCCCTTCCGATGCAGTTCCCCTAGGAGCAAAATGGAGAGTTAGCCACACCGAGCACAGAGCCCGGCCGCCAGGGGACTGGAAACGGCACAAGGAGTCAGAGTGGGACAGAGGCATGTGGGACACACAACAGGGAAAAGGAGAGGGAAAGTGAAGACACGATTCACAGCGCGGAACAAGGGGTACTCACCTGCGCAGGTGTGCGGACTTTCTGAGGCGCGTGCTCAGAAGCCCGATTACAGCAGAAAACCTCCCCCAGCAGGTGGTAAGCTCAGTTTTAAATGAAATGCCTGCTGAATGTTAATGGGGCCTAACAAACTCTGGGCCATGTTCTCCCACGCTGGCTAGCTGGCGTATGGGTTCTCAGAAAAAGGAAAGTGATTTTTATCGTAACTACCTAGAATTACCACTCAGCTTTTAGGACAATAAGGAATGTGGCTGAAATGCCAGGGCCCAGAAGCCACTTAAATCGTCTGTGTGAGTGCAGCAAGGAGCCTGTATGAACACCTGCATATATAAATGATCTGCTTCTCACCTCATTTGAAGACTCCCTTTGTCAGGAAAAAAACCCTGCCAGCTTTAAGCCATGTTTAACATGAGGGGAGCCAAGAAATCAGGCTGCAGATCAAAGGACTCAGAACCAGAATCCCAAAGAGACCCTCATCTCCCCGAGCACGCTGCCCATCCCCACCCCTGGCCCCAAGCGCCTGCTGCGTACACGCTGACGGGCTCCCTGATGCCCTTCCCACAGGAGCCCAGGCCGTGGCCCTCCTTCCAGCCCATCTTCTGCAGCATCTGGAACCCCAGGTTCTTGTCAGTCAGCTTCTGCTGGGCAAAGTCAAAGTCCTTGGGTTTCTGAGGAGAGATAAGATTATGGCAAGTGGTTTGCAGCAAAGTGCCTGGAGCAAGGGTCGGCCCATGCTGCACCTGACACAATCCAGTACCCCCACCCCCCCACTGTCTCCAATTCCTCAGACACTGGGATGAAGCCACAGGCTGCTTCCTAGCTCCCAGCAACATTCCCTGGGTAGGCTGGGGCTTCTAAAACTGGGGAGTAGGGGCGCTTGGGTGGCTCAGTCGTTAAGCATCTGCCTTTAGCTCAGGTCGTGATCCCAGTGTCTTAGGATCGAGTCCCGCATCGGGCTCTCTGCTCAGCGGGGAGCCTGCTTCTCCCTCTCCCACTCCCCCTGCTTGTGTTCCCTCTCTCGCTGTGTGTCTCTGTCAAATAAATAAAATCTTAAAAAAAAAAAAAAAAAAAGGTGGGGAGTAAAGAGATGCCCCCACAGAACCAAGCTAGACCAGCCTCTCAGGCCCCAGTGTGACCACTCCCACCGTGGTGCTAAGACCATGAGGAAAACCCCACGAGGGGCTGGCGGGTCTTGGGGCCAAGGGGTTAGCAGGAAGAGCCCTAAGCGGTGGTGACCTGTGATGACCAGAGGGTACACTCTAGGCTGGGGGTAACCAGGGCACAGGCTTGAGGCAGGAAGGCCCCTGGTGTGCAGGAGTCAGATGGGAGGCAGGGCTGACGCAGGAGGGGGCTGAACAGGCCATGAACCTACTGTGTAGGGAGACTGTGTGAAAAACTGGCTTGCAGGGTCCTCCCTACTCCCCCACTCCATTTGGAACAAGCCTATGGGTTTCCAGAACTCTGAGCAGTGACCCCATCCTGGAAGCCTCTCTGGCCGCCCTCAGACATTGCTCAGCAAACCTGAATGACTTGTCTGTCTGTCCAACTGCCCCTTCCCAGGTCTGGGAGCTCCCCAAGGGCAGAGACTGGGTTTTTTTGTTTTGTTTTTTTTAAAGATTTTATTCATTTATTTGACAGAGAGAGACACAGAGAGAGCAGGAACACAAGCATGGGGAGTGGGAGAGGGAGAAGCAGGCTTCCCACGGAGCAGGGAGCCTGATGCGGGGCTCGATCCCAGGACCCTGGGATCATGACCTGAGCCGAAGGCAGAGGCTTAGCGACTGAACCACCCAGGCGCCCCCAGAGACTGGTTTTACTGGGACTCTGGGGTCCATGTCTAGCACAAAGCAGACCTCACTGAGAGCTGGTATAGCTGGGAAGACCCTCCAGGTAGAGGAGCAAGAAGCCCTGGATAAGACGTGGGCTCAGAACTGGCTGTGGAAAGACAGGTTAAAAGGCCTGAGGGGGGGCGCCTGGGTGGCTCAGTGTGTTAAACGTCTGCTTTCAGCTCAGGTCATGATCCCAGGTTCCTGGGATCGAGCCCCACATCAGGTTTCCTGCTCAGTGGGGAGCCTGCTTCTCCCTCTCCCTCTGCTGCTCCCCCTACTTGTTCTCTGTAAAAAATAAATAAAATCTTTAAAAAAAAAAAAAAAAAAAGGCCTGGGGGCCTCTGGAGAGCCTGCCCAGTGTGGGCAGAAAATATTTCCATTTATGGGGCGCCTGGGTGACTCAGTTAAGTGTCTGCCTTCAGCTCAGGTCATGATCCCAGGGTCCTAGGATCGAGCCCCACATCAGGTTCCCTGTTCAACGGGGAGCCTGCTTCTCCCTTTCCCTCTGCTTGCCACTTCCCTTGCTTATGTGCGTATGCTCTCTCTCTGTCAAATAAATAAATAAAATCTTAAAAATAGAAAGAAAATATTTCTATTTACTCATGCATATTCATCAGTACCCAATGTCCCCACCACCTGAGCCTATTTTTAAAAGACATTTACTCAACACCGAGGACAGCCTGGGTAGGCTGAGAAGGCCGCATATACTTCTGGGGAAAGGGCTCCTCCATCCTGATCAAGGCAGCTCGTGCTGGGGGGTAATGGTGAGGGTCTGAGGGTCTGAGCAGGGAACAAGTGTGGGAAGGGAAGAGGGTGGGGAAGGCAAGGGAAAGGCTGGCCACAGGTCCCCAAAGGGCAGATCCGCACCCCTCCGGGAAAGCTGCTTAGCTGGAGAAAGCTGGAAGCTCTCGGCCTACAGTCACCTCATGGAGAGACTGGAGCTCGCAGGACACGGCTGCACAGCCAGTTAACATGCATTTAGTTTCATTCGTAAGGCACCTCTGAACCACAGGGTAGGAGAGACTGTCCCACGTCACAGATGTACAAATGGGAGACTCAGGAGTTACATGCCAAGATTAGGTGGCCAGGCTGAGACTGAGCCCGGCTGCCCCCTCACCCAGATCACCAGACGGGCAGCCGGATGCCAGCACAAATTCAAACTGAGCACGTCAGTTAGGACCATGGGCTTTGGGCCCAGGCAAGTCCCCCCTCTCTGCTGTAACTGGGCTTACGCCAACCCCTCCTCTAGCCACTGAGACGACAGTGTACTTGAACAGTCTGCCACACAGGCTTTCCTCACCACGCCACGCCAGCAGAGACCTCACCTGGTTCCCGGCTCACCTCCCTGACCTCTAAGGAGCTGGGATGTCCCCACATATGTCCGAGGTGACCTCGCCCAGCCTTACCTGTTCCCACATGTCCACCTAGCTGTCTGGAAAGCACCCCATCTCCCTGATGACCTGCCCCCCACAGGGTCTCTCCATTTCAGTCAGTGGCAGCTCTGTCCTCCCAGCTGCCCAGGCAGACAACCGTGGAGGTGCCCTGGACTCGGCCTGGCCATTCCACACGTAGTCCATCGGCAAGTCCCACCGACTGCGTCCTCACCCGCCCGGCCCCTGGCTCTCCCCGGCCCCGCCGCCGACAGGCTGCTCTGAGCACCGCAGCCACAGTGGCCACATCTTCCCCCCAAATTACCACCGCGGGTCCCCGAGGGCCTCCCCCCGAGAAGGAGCCTCACTGTGACATCTGTCTACAGGCCCCATGTGACCCGGGGCCTCACCGCCATTACCGCCTCATCTCCCCAGCCCCGTGTGGGTGCCACAGAGGGCTACCTGTTGACACAGGACCACCCTGGGGCCTCTCCCAGGCCTCCCTGAATAAATGGCACCCCCAACCCCACATTTGCCATCTCCCCTCGACCTGCTTCTCCGTACCCAGGGCACACAGGCCACAGGAGTCTCACACAAACCTGTCCCTGTTGGAGGCTGCTGCCTCCAGGTGGGCAGACGGGGCCTGGCGCAGAGGAAGCGACCGCCAGTTAACGCACACGTGTGTGTGTGCACCCATCCGCGCACGGCCTTGGCTTACTAGCCAGTTAGTGTGCTCTTTTTTTTTTTTTAAAGATTTTATTTATTTATTTGAGAGAGAGAGAATGAGAGAGAGCACATGAGAGAGGGGAGGGTCAGAGGGAGAAGCAGACTCCCTGCTGAGCAGGGAGCCCGATGCGGGACTCGATCCCGGGACTCCAGGATCACGACCTGAGCCGAAAGCAGTCGCTTAACCAACTGAGCCACCCAGGCGCCCCAGTTAGTGTGCTCTTTAACCATCATTACAGGCCCCTAAATCTGAACTTCTCAAGGGCCAGGACATCACCTTGTTCACCTCTCCCAACACACTGCGAGTATCAGGCCTCACCCATTTGTTAAACTAATTACTACCCTCCTGCGCTTCAGGCACCGCAAAACAGTTTCAAGAAATCCCTGAGAAGAAAGGCTGTTTGTTACGCTTTGTACATCGCGCCGGTCGGAAGTACGAGTATACCGAGTATACTGCAGTCACGAGCCACCGTGCCCTTTAAAACTCTGGCAAATTCCTCGGACTATGCCACGCGTGAGAACTGTCATGCTCACCTTCTTTTTGGACACGGGACGACCCCGAGGTCTGTCGTAGGCGATGCGAACTGGTTCATGAACTGGAAAACACAAGAAACACATCCGTACCCACACACGTCACTCAGAAGACGCGAGTGCCGCAGTTCAGGCTCGGCCGCCGGAAGGGAGCCACCGCCCGCACCACGGCCCACCGGCCTGCCTCCCAGGAATGACGGGCCCGCGGGCACAGAGGCGGGAACACGCGGGCCCAACTGAGGGCTGCTCGGTGGGGAAGAGCCTACTTTAACGTAGGACTTCCCGCGTGTATGACGAAGGGCTCCATGCGTGGATTGTTTTCCATGGCTGCAAGACCCCGTTTTGTTTCAATAAACTATCTGCCATCTCCTGCCCTCCTAGTGTCTCTGCAGCAACTGTTCCACTGATAAAGAGTTAAAGTCTGCAGAGAATTTTCCAGTAAAGCAACCATGCTTCTCATACAGAGCACTGAATCACATTACAGCCTTATTTTTGATGGAGAGATCAGCAGGGCTGCTTTTTTTCTCATCAACCACCCAAGGAACTGAGAGCTTCTGAAATAGAAGAAGCTCCACTTCTCCCCCTCGTGGGACATGAGGCATTCGGAGAGGCTGCCGCCATCAGCAGGAAGTTGTGACGGACGTCCGAATTGGGTACAATAGCTGGCAACCCGTGGTAACGCCAAGGTTCCCAGACACAAACCACAGGACTGTTCCATCGGCAGGGGAAACTGAACTGATGCTCCTGGGTGAGTGTGACAGTGTCAACAATGCAGAGCACCCACGTGACACTAGACAGGGAACTGTTCGCCACAGCCACCTCAGAGGAAGCTATGGTGGCAGGAAGCACAGCCCAGGCCTGGCTTTGTGGCGACACTGGGGCGGGGGGGGGGCCATGAGGAACAACCTGGGCCATGGCCGGCCCGTCAAAAGGCCGCACATGATGCCATTCTGCCTACTGACAGTCTAGAAAATTTCGGCAGAACCACAAGGCCAGAAAACGGGGCGGGGACCACAGAGAGACACAGACGTTTCTGGAAAAAGGCTCTAGCTCCGCCGCACTGGAGGAGTTTATGCCTGTACACGATCTCGCCAGAACTCCTCCAACTGTCCCCTTAAAAAGGATGCGTGTTGGGCGCCTGGGTGGCTCAGTCGTTAAGCGTCTGCCTTCGGCTCAGGTCATGATCCCAGGGTCCTGGGATCGAGCCCCGTATCGGGCTCCCCGCTCAGCAGGAAGCCTGCTTCTCCCTCTCCCACTCCCCCTGCTTGTGTTCCCTCTCTCGCTGTGTCTCTGTCAAATAAATAAATAAAATCTTTAAAAAAAAAAAAAAAAAAAAAAGGATGCGTGCTACTGCTGTTGACGGTACCTCAGGAACCTGAACCCTCCCCACAGAAGAACAGGGGATGACCTCCCACGGCCTGGGCAGCAGAGTACAGAGCACGTGGCTCCCACTAACCACTGCCCAAGACCACTGCCACCTGTGTCCTCCTTCCTCGTCATCGCTAAGCAGGCATCAGTGCCCTGGGCCTTCTAGGGGCTCAGAAGGCTGGGTCCTCCCCAAGGTCACGGGTGGGAAACAGCGGAGATGACCAAGGCCCGTGCCCTCCACAGCCGGGGCTCCTCCACCGGACCGTGACGGAAACACCAAGCAGCATCTGACGCTAACACGCGGCTGCTACACTGACGCAGTGGCGCGCCCTCGGACTGCCAGCCTCACGCCAGCCGTGAGGTGAGCTTCACGGAGCACGTGGGAGGGGTATGCAAAACCACCAGAACTAGTTTAGGTTAAAAACACAAGACCGAAGAACCTCGTGTTCTGTTGGCCCTGGGGGGATTTGGGGAGGTAACGTCCAGGTTGGTAGGTGCAATCAGAGGTGGGAAGGGGGACAGGGACTGGCTGGTCATCTTGTGGCTAAGCCTGGGCTAAGGGCCAGTAAATTCTTCTACACAGTCAGGTGACATCAGCTGGTCTCCACAACTTTTCCTGGTCCACAACTGAGCAACACGGTTCCTCCTTCAGTGCTAAACGGAAGCCCGTGCTCGGGAAGCCATGATGAATGTCTGGCACTCACCTTTGGGCTCCTGGATGAGGCACAGCCTCTTGGGAGCTGGAATCATGCCGACCTTTAAGGACTTGCTGCTGACTCTCTTCCGGGGGAAGCAGGCCCCCGAGGAGGCCTGTGACAGGGCAGGTGCACCAGCTGGGCCATCTTCAGCTGCCTCGCTCGGGAGGCCATCGGTGGGGGGGCTGCCCTCAGAGCCCTCGGACTTGGCCGCCCCTCCTGCTGACCTGGAGGCCCCTCTAGGAGTGGAGCCCTCTTCGCCCCCCTCCTCATCCTCCTCCTCATCCTCCTCGTCCTCCTCATCCTCCTCAGGCATCACCTCTGGGCTTTCCAGCTCAGCCTCGTGCTGCGGGGGCTCATCTTCAAACTCTCCTTCCCCTTCCATGGGATCAAGGGGGCTTTCCTGAGAATCAGCGCTCTCACCGGCGTGGAGGTTCAGTGGAGAGGATGTAAAACAAATCGATGGGCATAACTCAAATACTTTCTTTCGATAGAATTTGAAGGCTGAACTATTTTGGTCATGGAGAAACCTGGGGCAAGGATGAAAAACACTGGTGAATCAGAGAGTCCTCTGAACATTCATATTTACTAAATTATCCGGAAGAGATCCAACAAAGCTGGGAGTGGAACCAACAAATAACCTGACCTCTTTCTACCAACTATGGCTGATGGTGCAGCTTCACAATGAGACAGAGAAGTCCGAGGAGTAGCAGCAATTTAACAAAGGAGCCAGAACGTTAAGAGGCCCCATTGCTTTTCAGGGGAGGGCAGTAGAGGAACAAGGTATGCAGAAATGACCAAGGAATGTGCTGGAAAAACCTCCAACACTGCAGCCAGAGATCTAACCCGGCCCTCTCCTCATCCCCTTCTAGTCTGTCACCAGCCACTCTGGGACTCCCGTGCGCTCAGGGTAACTGCCTGGTTCCTCTCACACTGCCAGGTAGGAGACTGAGGAAGGCGCGTCCCTTCTGCCCCTCATTCTACAGTGAAGCTGAGTCAATGTGGTGGCAATACTGCCTCTCGGAACCTCAGAGTCCCACGGCCACCCTGACCCAGGGCTGTGGCTAGTGTGAGAAACTGAAAACATGCACGAAGACACAAAATACATTTGGACCCAAGGAAAGAAGCCCTTGTTCTTGGCTAGAATAACAACCTCATAACGATGTCAATTCTTCCCTAATTAAAATATTAATGCATAAGCCTATCTCAATAAGTGCATCTTTTTTTTCTGGGTTTGAACATGATTCTAGACTTCACAGAGAAAAATAAATAGGTAAGGGTATTTGGGAGAACTCTAAACAAAATCTGTGAAGGGTTCCGGCCTTACCAGACATTACAAGGTGTATGAAGCCTCTAAGGCACAACAGTGTGGGACCAGTCCTTGGACACACGGACAGAAACACCAAGACAAAGGCCAGAAACATGGTATCTGATGAAGTCAGGGATAGAGACTGCTTAAAAATAAAAACTTAGAAAAAAAAAAAGAAAAAAAACTAAGTAATCTCTACACCCAATGTGGGGCTCCATAACCCCAAGATCAAGAGTTGTATGCCCTTCCAACTGAGCCTCTCAGGCACCCCAAAAATAAAAATCTTCAAAAAAAAAAAAATTGAGAAAGAAAAAGTCCAAAAAACCCAATAGAAAAAAGGGCAAAGATTAAGAACTTGAGCCCTCCAAAAGACAACTAGAATGAGAAAACCAGTCATAGACCAGGAGAAGGTATCTGCAAATCATACATCTGACAAAGGACTCCTATAAAGAATGTATAACGAACCCTCAAAATTGATTAGTAAGTAAATAAATGACCCAATCAAAAGATGGACCCAAGATCCAAATGAACACTTAAGTATGGGAAGCACCCAAGTACAGTTGAAGACACTCTGCACCACTAGTCCTTGGAGAAATGAGGACCACAGTGCGACACCGCCCCCCGTCACCCCGCATTGGGATGCTAACATGAAAAAGCTGACACCAGCAAATGCTGTGTGGGGAGGAACTGGAACTCTCGTCCAGGCTGCTAAAAATGCAAAATGGCACTACCACGTGGAAAGGCAACTTGGCAGTTTCTTCAAAAGTTAACGGTGGGCCCACCATGGAGCCAGCCTTTCCTCTCCTTGGTATTTCCTGGAAAGAAATAAAGACCTTATCCACAACGGCTCACAGCAGCTTTACCTATAATCGCCCCAGACTGAAACATCTCAATGCCATCAACAGGTGATGGGTAAACAACTGGTCCAGCCACACAGTGGGATACACTCAGCAGCAAAGAGGAATGAATTGGGGATACACGCAACAAACATGGCTGAATCCGAGAAATGTGCTGAATAAAGGGGCCAGACAAAAAGAAAAAGCTGCATTTACACAAAACTCAAAAAAATGCAAACTATTTACAACAAAGCTTTTTTAAAGGACAAACCTTTTTTTAAGAGACAAATGAACAGTTCACATGAAAATAAAGGACACAAGTTTATGAAAAGATGTTCAATTTCACTCGTAAGAAAAATGGAAACTAGGGCGCCTGGGTGGCTCAGTTGGTTAAGCGACTGCCTTCGGCTCAGGTCATGATCCCAGGGTCCTGGGATCGAGCCCCACATCGGGGAGCCTGCTTCTCCCTCTGACCCTCTCCTCTCTCATGCTGTTTCTCTCTCACTCGCTCTCCAATAAATAAATAAATAAAATCTTTAAAAAAAAAAATGGAAACTAAAATTTCATGGTGGAAATAAGAAATTTCTCATGAATCCTACTGACTCTAAGACATGCCAAAAGGTGAGGGATGGGGACAGGTACTCTGGACACTGCTTTGGGAGGGGCTCTCGGGGAGGGGTATTTCCATTATTTAACAAAATTACATGTGCAATGACCTTGGACCCCACAGTCCCCCTTCTGGAAGATACATGAAGATTCTCTCCACAGAGTCATTGTGCGTAAGGCCACCGATGGGGCCGTAAGAACAACGTGAATGCCGATAGCTGGGGAGTGACCCTGGTGTGGCTGCACGTGGAGAATGACAGTGGACAAGAGAATGAGGGGACAGGTGGGACAGGCACAGGGGACTTCTGGATAGGTGGTGAAGGGAAAAAAGCAAGGTGCAAAAGTGTCTATTACATATAAAAAGTTACATGTAAGAACAAAAGGGGAAATGCACATACCCACTAGAATTGAATGAAATGGTTTCCTGTTGATGGGTGAGGGGATTCCCACTCAGAGACTTCTCTGAGCCTACCTTTTGTAATTTTTATTTTAGAACCATGCAAATGCTGAACTTATTTTTAAAATTAAATTTGAACGGATAGAAAAAAATAGCCCTAAAACTGAATCTCTGTAGAAAAAATGAACCTGACTATACGTCAAATCGATGACACAACCACACACAAAAACAGAATCAACTCAAACAGCGTTAGAGGTATACTCTTTCTAAAGGAAAAGAAACACAAAGTCACCTTGACCTTTATTAAATACGTGTGCTGTTGGATGCAGCCATTCTCAAACTGCTCTATGAGCACTGGGCTGGGAGACAGAGTGAATCACTCCACCTAACGTTGCTGTACAATAATGGGGGACTCTGTGTGGGGAGGGAAGGGACAGGGCCTCCTAAGGAACATTGCTCAGAAAAGGCTGTCAGAAACGGTGACGGATAAACCCAAACCACAGCAGTGCCAGGATAATGCAGAATTCTCCTTTGGGGGAAAAAACAACAACAAAAAACCCACAACCGATGAAATGTTCCTGGCTGCCCTTAGTGGAGCTGTCCCCTTCACCGGGTCTCCCCAACTCTGAGGTGTGCTAGGCCCAGCTGGCCCCAAGGTCACCAGGCCTGTAAAAGGCAGAACCGGGCTGAGCCCCCATGAAGCCGTCAGTGCTCCCCGAGGCTGGTCTGGGTCTCACAGGAAGCAGGAGGCATGCCCAGTGCAGAACCTACTCAAGGTCCCCAACAAGCTGGAAGAACATGCTGGGTCACACCACTGGGTCCCAGAAATGCTCTAGGAAATGTGTAGTTTTCAACCGTAGTCTTAATTAGACTTAATTAGGCATGGCTCTCCAGCATGGTAGGAGCAGGGCAAGGGTCCAGAGTTCCCAGCCAACGGGAGGATACAATTTTTTTTTTTTTAAAAGATTTTACTTATTTATCTGAGAGAGGGAGACTGAGAGAGAGAGCACATGAGAGGGGGGAGGGTCGGGAGGGTCAGAGGGAGAAGCAGATTCCCCGCCAAGCAGGGAGCCTGATGCGGGACTCGATCCAGGGACTCCAGGATCATGACCTGAGCCGAAGGCAGCCGCTTAACCAACTGAGCCACCCAGGCGCCCGGGAGGATACAATTTAAACAGCATGGGAACCCCACCTGGTTATGGCTCAGTATCAGGAACACGGGGCTCCCAGGTAGCCTCCCCCTGAAGGAGGTGAACCTGTGCCCCACAAGGCAGAGCAGGCTCCTGGTTCTGTCACCTGCAGGCTGTGTGGTGGTGACTAGGCACCCCATCTGAGGAATGGCAAGGGTAACAGCACCCCCTCCTGGCAAAAGGATGCCAGGCCCCCACTACATGGAAGTGCTTGCTGCCCACAGCTGGACCAGGACCCCATCCATCACTGCCCGGAGCACTGGTGTGACCAGGGACAGTGCACCGCCCTCCTCCTCCCCGTACCCCACACCACTCGGCATCTGCAGAGGTTCTAGGGAACCGATTAGCCTCTCTAGCTGGGTGCTCTCTCCCCCTTCCCCTGATCAAAGCCCACTTGACCTTCAAATACAGCTTAAACTTCCCTCCAGGGCAGGTTTTTTCTGATGCCCCAGAGGAGGGCAGCACCGCCCAACACCCCTAAGCAGACGCTTTCCCCTCACAGCCCTGAGCTTGGCAGAAGCGAAGCCATGACTTTTCCTCGGGTGCCTCCTGGGGCAGAAGTGTGTCTGCCAGGCCACCCCACAGGCTCTCTCTCAGGACACTCATAGAGTAAACACACTCAAATTCAAAGGGCACGATGGCTACATACCACAAGTCAGGGTTGTCAGTGCTGTTTTCTATGCTGAACTGTTCAATCTCTGGTCCCACCTGAGCAACAAATCTGGCCAGCTTCTCTGCAGTTTCCATGGTCTTCATGTCAACTACAAAACAAAGTGACTGTCACATGTCAGTTCTGAGTAGCTGCTTCCAATTTCAACTTTGGGGGGGTGGTTATGGAGACTAATTATAAAGACAGCTCCTCATGTCCCCTCACTGCATCCTTGCCCTTTGCCATGGGACTCTGTAGCTCTGTCCAGCAGAAGGAGATTCTCTTCTCTCCCCCCAAAACTGGGGCTGGCCCTGGGACTCCTGCTGACTGACAGAAGGTGGCATCAGTGTGGAACCTGGGCTTCAGAGGCCTTGAGCACCTCCGCTGCCCTCCTGGAGGCCCAACCCTGTCAGGTGAACAAATCCAGGCTGGCTGCTAGGGGGCGAAAGGCATGTGGCCCAGACATCCCTGTTACCTCAGCCGATGGCCCCACACAACCAGCTGCTGCCTACAAACACACAGGTGGGCCCAGCCCAGTTCAGCAGACTTGGAGCACTGGATACCCCGTTGGAAGGCATAGCTCAGAACGGCTCTTTATACAGCAAAAGCTAGAGAATGTAGCAGTGGTGGAGACTTTGTTTCCCCTCTCCATTCCCACCTAGTGGTAAGTGCGAAGTACTGGTCGGGGGCAGGCCTGTCGCAGAGAAAAGGTAATGGCCAGAAGAAACTGCAGGTCAGCTAACCCTAAGAAAGGAAACAGACCTTGGGAAAGAAAAGGCAGAACGAGAGACGAGGGCAGCCCTACGGAAGGTAAAGAGGAGCAAGAACAGAGGGAGAAATGGATGGAGGTGCTCAAAGCCCCAAGCATGGGCCCAGGGCACAACCGGGTGGCCAGCAGGAGGACCTGGTAGGGGAGCATGGTGAGTCAGCTTGACCCCTGGACAGGAGGAAGCCGGCTACAGGACTCGAGGGCCAGCCCCTCTAGGAAATAAGAGGAGAGTGCCTCCATGTGCACCTGTCCTGGCCAGGTCCCTGTTGCTCCTGCCTGCTGCACAGATGGCTCAGACCACCCAGGTCTCCCATCCCCAACCCTGAGGGACCCCTGGAGGTTGGAGAGTCGGGGCTGGGGCCCAAAGAGGGGGATGGGAGTGAGTACCCACCGTCAGCAGATGGGCAGGGAGAGGAGGTCTGAGGGGCTTCAGAGACTCCCACTCCTGCTGGCTTGGGGGATGGGCCCGAGGCTTCTGGGCTGGGGTCCCCAGGAGAGGGTCCGGCCGGGTCAGGCGGGCAGTCCTTGGCAGTTTCATTTCCATCTGGCTGGGACAGCTTTCCCTGCAATGAACCTGGAGCCTGCCGGCCATGGTGTTTCAGTCTGGTGCCCGAGGAGAGGAGGGTCTGGGTCCCAGTGGTTGCTCTCCTCACCTTCCAGCCCCGGAGCCCTTGGGTGCGGAGCAGCCCCCGCCGCCGGCCTGGGAGGAGCCTCTTCTTGAGGCTCCGGATCGCCCGAGCATACAGCATGGCCCGGACCGCACACTCTGCCGCTGTTGGCTTTTGATCTGCTCCTGGCAAGGTGTGGCTCATCCGCTGCATTTCTGCCAGCTTCAGCTTGTAATATTTGTATTCCAGACTACTGTCATCAGACAAAAACCTACATAACAAAACAGGCACAGAAGGACATTGGTTAAAACAACACCACGTACCGAATTGTTGCTACGATCCCATTTCTCACACCCTTTCCAAGTGGCAGCCTCCCTGCCATCCGAGAGGCTCTGATCCATGGACCCCCCGGGTCCCCGTCTTGCCCACAGTAACTGCAGGGCAGTGGCAGCTCTGGTCCAGCACTGGTCGGTTCCTCCTTGGGTTTCGCCATCCCCAGCGGTGAAGGTGCTCACAACTCCTAGTAGCCTCGTAACATAATCACTCTGGAGCCACAGAGACACTGCCACTCTGTCGCTTGTGGGTGCCATTTTTGGGAGGTGACACCCTTCAAAGAGCCCAGTGAGGCGGAGTACTCAGAGACCCTGGCTTCAACTGCACCACCGAGGCCAGAGTGCCATGGCTGTGAAATCATGTGCCAGAGTCATAACGAGAACAGTACAGAGGCGCCTGGGTGGCTCAGTCGGTGGAGCGTCTGCCTTCAGCTCAGGTCATGATCCCAGGGCCCTAGGATCGAGCCCCGCATCGGGTTCCCTGCTCAGCGGGGAGCCTGCTTCTCCCCCTCCCTGCCGCTCCCCCTGCTTGTGCATGCTCTGTCAAACAAATAAATAAATAAAATCTTAAAAAAAGACAAAAAAAAACAGTATAGGAAAGAGGAGGTTGAGTCCCGAGTGCCGACACAGAAAGACATCCACGATACAGCCAGAGAGGACAGCAAGCTACAGAAGAACACCAACACTGACGTGGACCACATGAATCTGCTTTGTGTACATAGATCCACGTGCATTCGCTTTTCTCACAGAGTCGACATCGAAAGAATATAAAGCTAACTTAATTAGCCCTGGGGAATGGACAGTAAGGGGCATGGAGGGAACTCACACACTCTTTACTCTGTTTTCCACTTTGTTAGCACCTTCTTTCAGCTCTATTAATCCTCCCCTTCTAGGGTCTGGACTTTTCTTGCCATTTCCTCCTGGCCTCATGTGGTGAATGCTTACATTCACTCCATTTCTGACAAACGTGTCCTGCGTTGCACTTTCCTCTATGTATGGCTGCAGCCGCATCCAGTGTGCAGGGCGCCCCCTGCTAGCTCCTTCTGAGAAGTTCCTAAAGTCAGTTCTCATTCCCCTTCACTCAAAAGTTACTTAGAAGCAAGTTTTATTTTGGCTGTTATGCTAGTTTTGACTTTTATGCATCGTGGCAATCGTGTAATGTGGCCCATGTGGTTTTCCTTTCCTGGGATGTGCGGAGAGTCTCTCTGGGACCTCACACATAACAGGAGTTTGTGAATGTTCAATTTCAGTTTGTGTTCAAGAAGAATGACTACTGTTTGGTGGGCAGGGCAGCATTTCAGGCGGCCTTCAGTCTGCCTGACGTTAAGAGGCCGCTTTCCTAGGTGCAGTTCCCGATCACCAGTGACAGGAGCCAGCTGGCTGCGTGAAGCAGGGTGCCGGCAGCACGGCGTACCGCGGGGGGCCCCTGGGGGGAAGCTCCGTGTGCAGCTCTCGATGCTGCCATCTGCGGTTAAGGTCCGGCTGGGTCTGAGGACACAGGCTGCACGCCGGCTCCGCTGCTGCCCCACGCACTCTGCCGGGCCAGCAGCAGCGTCCTGCACCCTAACGAGCAAGGGTTCCCACATAAAGGAACAGATGGTCTGGTTCTCCTGTGAAACGCAGCCCCAGCAAGGGTACCCCTCACCCAGGGCAGAAAGCGGAGTCAGCACCCAGGTGACCCAGAGCCCCAGGATACAAGCCCCTTTCCCCTGGAGAGTTCTGATGCGAAGTGCAGTCTGAGGATGTCAGTCTCCCCAAGTTCTAATGGAACACAACATTAAGAGCACAGAACTTTCCCAAGCCAGCCTGCTGGGTTCAAATCCCAGCATGGCCACTTATTAGCCATGAGATTTACTGAACTTTTCTGTGCCTCAGTTCCTCTATCTGTAAGAGGGATAGACAGTAATAAATTACTTCATCACGTTGTTGTGAGGCTTGAGTTACACACTTTCCATTGTAAGAAAAATGCTTTAAATACTGTGTGGCATTCACTAACTGCTCAACAAACATTAGCACATCATCTTTACCTGTTTATGCCCATTCACTGTGTTCTAAATATTCTCTTATTTGGATGACATCTACCCATTTCAGAGAATTATATTCAAGCCTCCTGCCATGATATAGATCGATCAATTCCTCTTATATCTCTAAGTGTTGTTTATTTACACAGCTCTAAGCTACGTAGTTCAGGCATCAAGATTCCCAACTATTGGGGTGCCTGGCTGGCTCAGTTGGCGAAGCGTATGACTTGGTTTCTGCTCAGGTCTTGATCTCAGGGTTGTGAGTTCGAGACCTGTGTTGGGCTCCATGATGACTGCGCCTGGTCAGTAGCCTACTTTGCCCCCTTTTATGCTTTTTCTGTTTTGTCTGAAACAACTTTTACATACCTCTTTTTTTTTTTTTTTTTTGGATAGCCTTTGCTTGGTATGTCATTTTCCATTTTTTCCCCCACTCTGTTTTATTTATCTCTGAGAGGAAGCAATAGTTGGTACTTTTAAACCCAAGTCCCTGGTAAAGGTGGCACCATTGTACTCGTTTCCTATTTGCCCTCCTTTTTAATTTTTTTTCCCTTTCTTGCTTTTCATTGGGATGAATACATTTTCTTTTTGGCTTCACCCTCTACAGTAGTGTGGAAGTTATAAATCCCACTTCTATGTCTTTACTGGCTAATCAGATTAATATACACTTAAACTATTATTTTCTGTGTTCAGAACTAGTCACTAGCTATATCCTCACACTTTTTTTTTTGTCAGAGAGAGAGAGAGGGAGAGGGAGAGAGAGCACAAGCAGGGGGAGCGGCAGGCAGAGGGAGAAGCAGGCTCCCTGCTGAGCAAGAAGCCTGAAGCGGAATTTGATCCCAGGACCCTAGGATCATGACCTGAGCCAAAGGCAGATACTTTAACTGACTGAGCCACGCAGGCGTCCCTATATCCTCACTTTTAACAGGACAAGAACCTTAGTATCCATCTCTTTCCTGCTACTTACCACCTTACATTGTCTAGATTATCTGGGGTTTTAGGGTTCATGTCTGCCCCCCCACCCCAGCATCAATTATTTAGATCTTGTATTTGCTTTGAGGCCCTTGGACAATCCTGCTGGGGCCAGCCAAGAGGGATTCAAGCCCACATGCTTTCTCCTCAGTCTGTAAACATGTGGACATGGTGGGCTGTCCCTGTAGGGCATAGTCCAGCAAGGGTCAGGACCATCCCACTCTGAAGGGACAACTTAGAAGATGGGAAAAACAAAGTGACATATTCTTTCACTTCTACATCTTACATCCTTGGGACCATTCTATGGGCCTGCTGCTTTGCAATCTCTCTCATAGAGAATGGAGGAAGCTTTGCGAACGGGTGCTCCTGACAAGGAAGCAAAGCTGCAGTGGGTGTCTGCACTACTACTGTTATTTTAGGGCACCAGAAGGTGCAGGCTGCCTCAGTGAGCGGCAATGGCCAGTTCTGTCCACAAGGCCCGGCTGTGAACAAACCAGTGTTTGCTCCTCCTTGTAGGGAGATAGAAGTCGCAAATCTCTGCTGTTCCTTGAAGGGCTGAGATAACGCAAAGCCTTCTTACGTGTTTCCTAAGGTCTGAACTTTTACTAACTAATAAAAAGAACCTAACACAGCACTGGAGCCTAGCAAGAAGGTGGTTTTCTGATGAGTGACTGAGAGGAGAGAAAGCTAAATCCTCACTTATCTTCATAGGATTTCAACAGTGATGGCTAAAACTGATAGATCAAGGAAGAGCAACACAGGCTTATCATCAAGAGATAATTTAGAAGTTTAAAATACCAAAAGAGACTGACTGCGAGGAGTAGAACTGGCATGGGAACTGGTCAAAGTGGAAACATTTTGCGTTTCTTAATTCAACTGATTTTTATAAACTACATACACGGACTCCTTTAAGAATTCTAATGTACACACCAAAGCCCTAACCTTACTAGCTTCTTATCATTCTTTCTTGGCACCACATCTTTTCCTCTGATAGTCTCTGGTAATTTCTTCTGAAGGAGTTTTCCAGGAGTGAAGTCTGAGTCCAGCTCCCTAATCTCTTCTTCATCTGGGTCTATTCTAGCCAACCGCTGGGATTTTTATTTCAACAATCAGACTTCATTTCCCAGATCTTTTTTTTTTTTAATAAATGTTTTATTTATTTATTCATGAGAGTCAGAGAGGCAGAGGCAGAGGGAGAAGCAGGCTCCCTGCCTAGCAGGGAGCCCGATGTGGGACTCGATCCCAGGACCCTGGGATCATGACCTGAGCCGAAGGCAGACGCTTAACCATCTGAGCCACGCAGGCGCCCAATTTCCAAGATCTTTAACAGATTCTTTTCCAAAAACAAAAAGCTCCTGTTTCATGGATACAATATACTATTATCCACCGAAGACTGTTAACCACACACATATATTTTTACACTAACTTTTTTTCTTATGTAACTCAGTCTTCTCAGGTGTCAGCTCTATTTGTTGAGTTTGGTGACTTTCCTTCATGATGTTCATTTTTCTCAAATATTTGATTTCTAATTCAATGCTTATTTCTGATTTTGTACCCCACCTCCCATATGTACAACTCTGGTTATGGTTTTGTCTGTTACCACTGGCCATCAGTGATCATGAGCCTGGTTGGTCATGATGCAGAGGCACATGTCCCTCTTCTCGGGGTCCCCTTTCCCTCCAGCCCAATCACCTGGAAATTGCCCGAGCCTTTCAAATCTGGAGAGTACTTTACCCAAGAGGGTTTGGTCTCTGCTTTCACCTGTCAACCTGAGGCTATCTAGCTTCCTTCCTTCAGCACGCACACAGATTGAGAGCAAGAACCTGGATGAGAATCTCAACTCTATCTTACTAGCTTTGCACTCTTTAGGTAAGAGGCCTCTTTGAGCCTCAAGTCTCCTATCTCCTATCTGTAAAATAAGGATGACAACATACCTGCCTCACAAGGTTTATGAGGATTCAGTCAGCTAGTGCTTAAATCAGAAAAGCGCCGACAATAGTACCAAGTGCAGAGAAAGCAAAAAGTGTTTGATAATAAAGTTTTCAATAAATTATGATGGAACAATTTGCTTATTGGCTGTTTTTTTTTTTTTAACTTTTAAGTTATATGCCCACTCATTCTAAATATGAAAATAATACAAATGAGTCTGAGAATTCTGTAAAAATAAAACCATATAAGCTCCAACCCTTCCCCCTGGTAAATCATGCTGGTTAAGACCAAAACTCTAGTACTGTTACGTGGCAATTGATGCCTTTCAAGCATTTTGTCAACTGGGACAGATAACCCACAGAAAGTAACCTGATTAGATAAAGAACGATGGCATCCACCAGGGGCAACTCCTGCCCCCAGTGGCCAGCTTCTGGGATGGAGGATTCTACTGGCATCCAGTGTAAGGGGGAAGGCAAAGGATGCTAATAAATACCCTGCAAAGCACAGGACAGTCCCCACCAGAGGATTATCCAGTCTCAAAGGTCAATCATGCTGCAGCTGAGAAAAAGCGACAGAGATCAAAGGCCTGTAAAGTTAATTTTCTTCTTAACCCAGCAATTTCACTCCCAGATACTACCCTAATAAATGCCAGAAATGTAGACAGAAATAAACAGAAAACATTGTTCATCATAATGGTATTTATGGTAGGGAAAAACTGGAAAGAATCTAAGAACTCATCAATGGGCAATGGTTGAGTATGCTAGGGTACCTGTGTACAAAGGAAGAGCATGTACCCACTGCTAAAGGGACAGTGATGTTAGGTTTGAAACCTAGGACACACTGAGAGGGAGAACTGGTGGAGCTCTGAGTGACAGTATCTTTACCTTATTACTTTTTTCTATTTTTACAAAGGACATATGCCACTTTTATGATTTAAAAAAAAGTCAGGGGCGCCTGGGTGGCTCAGCTGGTTGAGCATCTGACTCTTCGTTTTGGCTCAGGTCATGATCTCAGGGTCCTGGGATCGAGCCCTGCATTGGGCTCTGCGCTCAGTGCAGAGTCTGCTGGAAATTGTCTCCCTCTCCCTCTGTTCCTCCCCTGCTCACATGCTCTCTCTCTCTCAAATAAATAATAAAATCTTTAAAAATAAATAAATAAATAAATAAATAAATAAATAAATCTTTAAGAAAAGTTAAAGTATGAACATTTTCCACTTGCAGCAATCTAGAGATAATCCTAAACACACAAGAAAATAGGCTGCACTAAGCCATTTGCTGAAGCAGTTTGAAACAGTATACAATCAAAATCATTCTGAAAGTCTAACCAGAGAGGGATGGCTAACTAAACTCTGGCCACCTCCTCTATGGACTAATAAACGCAGCTGTCTGAAAATGTTTATGAAAGATAAAGAATACGAGCATTTTTCGGTGTTATCTAAAATGAGCAGAAAAAATAAAATACATAAACCCCAAAAGAGCAAGATATATTATATCATAGTAAAATCACAGCTATATTAAACAAAAACCCAAATAGCCCTCAGTGGGCAGAGAGACTGGAAGCAAACAGGCAAAACTGGCAGTAGATGTCGGTGGGCATACAAGGGGCTTCACCCTTGTTCTCAACTTCCTCTAATAAACAAGTACTGCATTTATGCTGAAAACTTTAATTTTAAAAACTTGCTCCATTTGTGTGAAGAGGCAGTAAGGCAAAAGGAGAAGAGAGTTGAACAAACAGTAGCAGTAAGTCACGAACAACTGCTGTGACCCATCCCTTATCTTCACGTGCTCTCCGCATGCACCTCTCACCTCATCCTTAAGCCAGCACAGAGGCACGAGGGGCTCCTGGACCGGACAAGAGAAGGCCACATGGCAGGGTGGCAGCAGGGCTGGGAATTGAATGTCAGTGAACCCAACCCTCTCTCATGCTGTTCCCATTGGCTAACACCACTCCTCAAAATTAATACCTCACCCTCTGTGTTGGACACCATCAAGACACAAATTTTGCCGTGTGTTCTATGGGAGGGATTTGGAGGGCCAACATTTAAAGACCTACCAGTAAGCAGGGTCCTCCTTGAGAAGAGCTCTCTCTTTGGGAGATAGGCTGCCTCCAACAACACGAGTGACCAGCTGGTCGATTGTGTCCACCACCTTGTGATCTGCTCGCTGGGGGACTGCTGGAACACACAAGAGGGCTTTTCTGAGAAACACACTGAACCACATGGGGCCTGGGATGACCAGGATGGAGTCAGAGGCTTAGGATGGAACCTAAGCAGGCACCAGTGACCAAAATCCTCATTCAAGAGAAATCAGCATTGAAAAGAGGAGAGCAGCATGGTATTCTAAAAACCAATACCCAAAATATGATCCCAAAAGACAGAACAGCATAACCACTAGAAGAGAAAGTCACAAGCTTATAGTGACTGTACAGAACAATATATGCATATATTCTACAGAAAGAAATGATATGTAGCAATTCTATTCTGCTTGTCAGGTATTGCTTAACTGGAATGTTCATATTAAGTGAAAAACATATAAAGATATAAAATGTAACTCAGTAGG
>NC_138369.1:11387601-11433808 GCF_054177405.1 Leptonychotes weddellii
AATAGATATTATCTATGGGTAGATTTACCAGAGACTTCATTTTCTTTGTGCTTTATCTATAAAAAATAAATATGCATGTGTTTTATAATCAGAAAACATACATATAAATTTACAAAGAAAAATTCCCTAATCAAAAAAGTCAGTGGCCCTAGGATAGGTGTTCACAGAAAATATTTGCTGAATACATGAAAAGAAAAACATTTCTTAAAGTGTAAATTTCCTTCAATATGAAGTGTGTGTTTTTTGTTTTTGTTTTTTAGTATATGTGCTGCCGAAGCGAGCACTTTTGTTTTTGTTTTTAAGTAGGGTCCAGGCCCAGTGTGGAGCCCAACAGGGGCCTTGAACTCAGGACCCTGAGATCAAGACCTGAGCTGAGATCAAAAGTCTGATGTTTGACTGAGCCACCCAGGTGCGCCCCTCCTTAATGAGTTTCAATTTACAACGCCACTGGCAACACAGAAGAGCAGCTGGCCCTCAATTAATAAGACTGTTTAGTTTTCTGATATTTGCTAGTTTTAACTGCACAGAATGGTCTGTTTATTTAGTCATTCGATAAAAACCACTCCTGAACTGGAGAGGTCTTCCAGTTTGTTCTGTGGAGTAACTGCACTGTCCAGTCCTTGCTTATGTCTCAGTTGCAGCTTTAAACTTATTTTATCTTATTAAAGATAAGAGGGAGAGGGAGAAGCAGGCTTCCTGCGGAGCAGGGAGCCCGATGTGATGCGGGGCTAGATCCCAGGATCCTGGGATCATGACCTGAGCCGAAGGCAGACGCTTAACGACTGAGCCACCCAGGCGCCCCTTTTAAAACTTATTTTAAACCTCAGTGTGAGCTCTTTACACCGGCTAAATGCATTCTTCAATTGTCATGCTACTGCAATTATTTCCCCTTTGAAATTCCTTTCCTTTTTTTTTTTTTGTTATTGGCTCTCATCCTACAGAATTGCTGGTTTTACACAATGCTACCAAAGAATAAAAGGTTCAGAGTTGGAAGCTTTGAAAAACAACGTAATTTGTGGATCACTGCAACCATCTCTCGAGAAGGTAACCATAAGCAAGCGTCCCAGCTTTGGCCCCACAATCCTCTTCCCCTGACCATATTCTATAGAGGGGAACTAAAAAATAAAAAATAACAATAGTGGTAACCAAAACATTCAACTGAAGATGTCATCTCCGCATTTCTGACAGTAATGCGAGCACTGGCGGGACATACCCCATGAGACACGGGCGCTCCTGCCATCTACCTGCTGTCCAGACAGCCCAGGCTTGCAGACGTCAATTACAAGGGAACCCAGCTCTGCTCAGCCTCAGAGGCCTCTAGTAAAAGGCAGCACAGTCTCACAGGAAGAGAAGGGTGAGGTAATTTACGTTAGGTCAGTATCATGATGCAGCAAATGCTGCTGAAACACAGAAAAAGGCCTTTGATGATCCTATAAAAGAATAGACTGCAGTGTTTTCAGCACAGCAATACTGGTGCTATGGGTGCACCCGCATAGCAACAAAACCAGAAAATAGTGGTGGGCAACTTTAGGTTATGGGTGTTTTTCTCCTCCTTCAAACAAAGTGCTTCAGTATCATCATGACACTGACTTTCCACTCCACTATGAGGGGTGTGGGGAGGAGGGGTCCTGCTTCAGCCCTGAGCCCACTTCTGAAGGCTCCCTCTCCAGGAGGAGCTGTGGCTGCCCATCCATGGTGGGACCTACCCAGTGCCTGATGTAATCAGGGCTGCATAAGGGCGTAGAGGAGTAAAGAGATTCAGGGACAAACAAGGCTTTTCCCACTTGGCTGGGGCAATGGAAGCTGAAACCTGCCTTCTGGGGAAAGGGACTTCCTCCTGAGGTAAAGGGGGGGGTAGGTGCTTCATCGTGAGTCACATGGGCACCACATATGCTCATGACCTCTGGGATGTCTGGGCTAGGACATGACCTCTAGGATGTCTGGGTGCTAAGAGGGAGAGAGGACACCAAACAGCCAAATGTTTATAATACTTGTTGTTTTTTTTTTCTTAGTATTACCTCTTTCTTGGCCTTTCTGGAACCTCCCCAAAGCTGACTCCTTAACTGCAGGTTACCAGATGTACCTAATTGATCTATCGACTTTTAGCTGTTCTAGAAAAGTGAGTGGGTAGAAAGGTGCTTCTACTACCTGGGCTGACGTGGCTAATCTCTGCTGGTCCCTCAACACAGCTCAAACATGGCCTCCCCAACTCCCCTGGGCTAGGGTCTCTTCCATCCCCCTAATCCTGGCACAGGAGGAGCTGGGTTTTGAGACTTCTGTCGCTTAGGAGCCTGGGGACTCCCCAGAGACAGTGCCCAGTGTTTACTTTCCCCTCTACTAATACCTTAGGGTGGGGGGAGGGAGATGCTGTAACAAGGGCTTCTTAACCTTGGCTGCAGGATGGTACAAACCCCCCAGAAAGCACAGGCAGAATTGTGTACAAATATGTGTGCATTTTTCCTGGCAAGGGCCACAGCTTTTGATCAGATTCCCAAAGGAATCTGTGACCCAGAAATGTCTAAGGACTTCTGTGGTAGACAGAAGATTCCTAATATACGCTTTCAGAATGAATAGCAGACATGCACCCTGGCCAATATGAGTTTTCTACTAAAACTCTGTTTCCAGTTGGCTAAAAAACTTCTGTGCAAAAATCTCAAAGAAAATAAGAGACATTACAAGAAAACATGAAAAACAAACTAATCACAATAAATAGGAACTTTCAGTGCTTTCCTTACCATCACTCAGACCACTCGGAGCCTTGGCCTGAATTTCCAGTTTGGTAGGAGGAACCATTTTCTCCTCCTCTTGGGTTGGCTCAGGTTCAGCTTTCTTGACCTGGAGCGGACACCCACTGCTGACCAGCCAGGCCTTCAGGTGATCGATGTATTCTCTCCCAAACAGAGTAGAGTCTTCGAAATTTGGAAATGCGGCAGGAGAAGGAGCTATATCTTGGAGGCCCACGGCTTCTAAGATTTTCTCCTGCCGGAAAGAAGACGCCAAGGAGAAAGTCTGTCCCAAAAGGGCTAAAGATTTCCGGCAGAGAGAATTGGTGGTCTCCAGGGCAATAGCCAAGTCCAGGGGGTTACTGAGGGTCTTCATCTTGACACTCAGCTCATAAGCATTGCACGCCATGAGCAGGGGTGTTACACTCTTCAGGAGCCGGTCTTGAAGCCTCATTATGTACTTGTCAAAGGGCTTTATGATTTCAAAAAAGCAATTTTTGGTCTTCACAGCACCTTTGTCTAAAAGCATGTTTAAAAACTCGTTATCAACTCTGGGTGTTTTCAAAGCAGAGTGCTTTAAAAATTTGATAGTAAAAAAGCAAAAATCTCTGTGCTCTGGTTTTAAGGAGCATTTGAACGAAGCGAGCATTTTAGCACAGGTTTCGGTTTCGAGTTCAAAGAGAGTCTGGAAAAGTTGGGAAAATTTAACATCATCTTTTATGGTATGGAATCCTGCCCATTTGATTATTTCTATCCCAAATCTTGAAAAAACGTCAGACTTATCTATGAGGTCAAAGCTCATCTTTCTTCTGGGGAGCCGAATATCCTTCAAATTGAGCCCCAAAGGGATCTGAGTGGGAAACTGGATATCTTCTGTCCCTGGGTTTGTCCCCAGGGTCACATCAGGACTTGAGGTGGTTTTCTGGATTTGGTTGGTGCCCTGAGTTTTGGGAGTAATACGATTTACAGTGGGTACTTTCTTTGTGCTCACACTTCTTAGTGTGACAAGTTTCCCGACTCCCCCTTTAGTTGGGAGTAGGCCCTGAGTCTCTCCCTTCCCTAAAAGGGCCCCTTCCTGGTCAACGATGTTTAGACCTCGGCCTCTGCCCTGGACTTGGGCACTGCCCCTGAGCACAGAGTCTGCCTCCCCTGGACGGTCCACGTCGTAATCCTGACTCTCTTTCTCCAAACACTCTTTCTCAATCAGCCTGGAGGAACCAAAGTCCCCCAGTAGTGCAGAAGGACCAAAATTATACTCCTGTGACCAAGGGGATTCTTGAGAAACGGAGTGGGCAAAGTCTTGTTCCCAAGAGCCACGGAGCGCAAATTTCCAGTCCTGAGAACGGAAATGTCCCAATTTCCGGTGGCCAAAAACCTGGTCTCGGGAATCAGGGTGGGAAAATTCCAAATCCCGGCCACACTCTTTGCGAAAGTAGTTGTCTTCACTTACAGAAGGATTGCTTGATCTGAAGGAAGGTCCTGGAAATACATCACCTCTCAGGCTTTCTCTTCCAGTGTCTCGAGGGTGAGCTACAGATCCAGCCAGAGCATATCTGCTGTCACTAGGAATGTCATCATACATATCTGCTCTGGCTCTTGGGACTGTCCTTAGAAGATCTGAAATAGACGATCCAAAAAGGTAATTTAGACCAGAGGTTGCAAAAAGACAGTCCACACACCACCAGCCAGCAGGGGTCCTTTATTTGCCAGAATGCATTTAAAAAATTTGTGTTTGTTTCTAACATTTAAAATGTGTGTGGCTTTACTTAAAAATCTGGATTTACAAATTCTAAAAACAGAATACCTACAAGCACTGGGCCTGCATGTGCCTGGATGACAGTGCACAGAGGCTGGGCAGTGGTGCTCCTAATTCACTCGGCCTTCTTGTCCTGGCTCTGCAGGCATCTGTTTTATAAGCCCTCTTTTTGACTCAGGAAAGGGTGTCTGGTCCCCAAATAACCTGGGCTTCTTCACTACAACTGGAACACTTGTACATTTCTACTTCTAGCACACAGTAGACAGTTTCTCTGGAGGCTGCCTGCCCTCCCTCCCTCGGAGGAGAAAGTGTTAGGTCACAGTGCCACTGAGGCAGGAGCCATGTCGGACACTACACCCACCACAGCCAACCACAGCTGAGCATCTGACCCAAAGGTGGCAGACAGGCTCCCTGCAAAGGTCCACTGGGCCAATCAATCCTCTGAAAAAACAGAGACTAAAACAGATAAGAGAGAACACAGAAGCTAAACAAGCCGCAGCAAGAGAGGCCACAGTAAAAATTGAACAGTAGTAGAAATGAGAAAATAGAAATGAGAAAAATAGGAACCTGAATTTGCATTTGCTTATTCACACATAAAGAAACTCTGTAAGAAACCAGGAACATGGGAACAGCAGGCCTCAGGGAGACTTTGCAGAGTAGCTTTCTAACTTTCTAGCTTATGAATCAAAATATTACCTAGTCAAGACATCAAATAAAAGGGAGAGAGATGCCAGGGAGTAGTAATGGGCGAAGAGACCACAAGAAGCTAAAGCTTTATATAAACCCAAATTTATTTGTTCAACAAGTACTTGCTGAGCAACTACTGTGTGTGGGCACTGCTCTAGGCAATGGAGTTATATAGCAGGGAAAGGAGACAACAAAATCCCTACTCCCCTGGATTTATCAGCTGAGGGAGCCAAACAATAAACAAAAATCCAACACATGTACAAAAGTGCCAATAAGAAATATCAAGCAGGCAAGAACATGAAGAGGGAGAGACGTTTTCAGACAGGCTGGCCAAGGAAAGCTGCTCTGACAACAATGTATTTGTGCAGAGAGGCCTGGTGTCGGGGGCCAGACTGCGCAGTTATGGGGGAAGCCTTCCAGGCAGAGGGAGCATAAGGACAAAGCCCTGAGGTAAGACTAGCAGGGAACAAGTGTAGCCAGAATGGAAGAGAGTAACGGTGGCAAAGTGGTAAGAAGGTGGCTCCTAAACTCTACTGCACACTGGAGTCCTTGGGGATCCCCAGGCATTCTGATTTAATTAATTGGGATGGGGTGTGGCCTGGGCATTAGGGTTTTTAAAGGGTCCCCAGGGGGCTGTCTAGGTGGCTCAGTCGGCTGAGTGTCAGACTCTTGATTTTGGTTCATGATCTTAGGTTCATGAGACTTAACTCCACGTCGGGCTCCACGCTCATTGTGGATTCTGCTTGTCCCTCCCCTTCCCCCTCTGACCCTCCCCATGCACATGAGCGTGCTCTCTAGCTTGCGCGCGCTCTCCCTCGCTCTCTCATAAATAAATAAATAAATAAATAAATAAATAAAATCTTAAAGGGTCCCCAGATGATTCTAACAAGCAGCAAAGTTAAGGAACCACTATGCTAGAGGATGTGAACAGAATGGGGGTAACAGATCAAGTCAGGCCCTCAATGGGACTCTATAGTTTACTCTGACCAAGATGGAAAGCCATGAAGGGGTTCAGAGCAAAGGGGCGACCTCACAGGCTAGTGCAGGGAATTGACCACCAGGTACAAGAGTGGATATGGATGTTCCAGCAAAAAGTCCACTGGGATAATCCAGGTATTGATGGCTATTGCTGGCACGGTTAGGGCAGTAGCATTAGGAAGAGTGGTGGATGGAGTCTGCACAACGGGATTTTCAGATGCCTTGTAAAGCAATACAGACTAGAACAGACACAGTGAAAGGCCAATCGATGGACCTAGCTCTGTGACAAAGTGGTGGTTCCAGAACCATCTAGCATCCTGCTGGTTTCCTAGTACAGCTCCTACCCCCCATCTTTCTTGAGGAGACTAAGATACATATTGACATTTGAGTCTCTACATAAAAATAAACCAAGATTTAAATCTCCAGTTATATATGTATGTGTATATATATATATATACATGCATAAACATATACACATAAATGTGTGTATACACATATATCAATACGTAAGTATTTAGGATTACATAAACATATCATAGAAGAACTGAAAGATTCACAAAACACCACAGATATGGTTACCTCTGAGGGGTAAGAAAGCACCTAAAGACTTTTACATTATACTCCTAACTACTGTTTTGTTTTGTTTTTATTTATTTGCCAGACAGAGTGCATCTGTGTGCGCACAAGCAGGGGGAGCAGCAGGAGAAGCAGGCTCACCGCTGAGCAGAGCCTGATGTGGGATCCCAGGACCCTGGGATCATGAACTGAGCTGAATGAAGGCAGATGCTTAACTGACTGAGCCACTCAGGTGCCCCATACTCCTAACTACTTCTTAATTCTTCTAATCCCTTATAAAGGGAAGGTTTTTGTGTAAAAATACTCAAGCATTTTTAAAAATTCAGAATCTGAAGACAGCTTCTAGGCTTTGGTTTCTCCACATCCAAAGTACACAAGTTATCCCTGCCCCAAGCACTTAGACTCACTCAGTCAACACTGAGGAAGTTTCCTCAGTGGAAACTGGCTCAGGGGCTGGTGCAGGGAGCAGCACAGGCCCAAAGGAGGCCTGGAGGAGGCTGGCCCACCTCAAAAAAGGGAGTGCTCAGGGGCCTGGAAGAGCAATCAAATCAACCTCAAAGCCTGCAGGAGCTTCCTGGAGGAAGGCATGTGCAAGCTGGGTCTTAGTGCCCGAGAGCCTTAACCAGGCTAGGCTGGGCTGGGCTGGGGAGGGATTCAAAGCACAAACAGGCAGCACAGTGTCACTGAAACATGAGCCCCAAAGGCAGGACATGAAGGCTGGGAGCCTTATGTGGCACAGTGAGGGACCTCTCTGTCATCCTGCAAACAGTGTGTGCACCATTTTTGATTCTGCTGGCGTGACATTTCAAAACTTTCCAAGGGGAATGTTTTCAGGCAAGGCCTACACTTGGCAACCTCCCATGCCCTCGTCTTGTACACATCACTATTAATTATTACCAGGTTGCTCCTGCACTTGTCTGAGGATATAACCCCGAAATGGGGAGCCTCAAGAGTCCAAGTAGGGCCTTGACCCAGCAAGGGTGGCATTAATAGATCTGTCGGGGAGGCCTATTTGAGGGGAATGGAGCCAGAAGCTGAGAGACCGTTCAGGAGATTACTGCCATAATCCAGGCGAGAACTAGTAAGAGCTCAAATCTGGGAAGGGGTGGTGGGGATGGAGCCAGGAGATTGATTCAAGAACCCTTCTTTAGGTGGGGGAGGATGCCTGGGGCAGAGAAGCTTCAGATAATTACAATATCCCCTTCTGCATAATGATTTGACAGGAAGACCAAGAGATAACTTTATCTCTCCTTAACAAATAAGGAAGGTAGGATCCGAGGAGTTGAATAGTTTGCCCAAGGCATTGATATCCTCCAGCCCTTACTCTAAAAGAATGCCCAATAGCTACCCTCCCCCCAAAGAAACCAAGCGCTTTAATTCACCTTGAGCTTTAAACTGAAGAGCTTCACCTACGGCCTCACCACTGGGGTCCATGTGATATCGGTTAGCTTTTTCTTGCAATACAGCATCAAAAGTCTCCTGTGCAATTCGCCTAGCTGCCATGTTTCTCTGACCTGTAGTGAGAGGGGAAAAAAAGACACTAAGAACGACAACTAACGCTCACACAGCCTGCTCAATTTCACCTAATCCTCAAAGTGATGAGACAGTAATCTATAATTCAACATGGTGCTTCAGAGGGAGGCATTATTTTAAGGGGGCTTCTGCCCTCACGGAGCTCACAGGTGTGTTGGTTAGAAGGAGCACAGCAAGCACTGTGATCTTAGACAATCTATATTGCTTCTCTGAGCCCATTTCCTCAGAATCCCTATCTGTTGGGGTTTACTGGAGAACTGCAATGAAGCAACACACACAACTGAATGTAACAGCGTGGAGGGGAGGAGCATAACCCTCGCAAATGGTGGTTAGGAGAGATGCGATCTTTCCCATTTCTATTTTCCTATTTCACAGACTCGCAAAGAGGCTCTGAGAACTGACCTGCCCTCTGAGAACAGCCTCTCAACAAGTGAGCGTTGGAATCCCTGGCCAGTGACAGAGCTCGCTCTGTACCAGGTCCTCTTGTAGGAAAGGGACTCTCACAATCTCGTTTACTTCTTCTAACAACCCAGTGAAAAGCGCGTCCTGTTATGAATGACATTATACAGAAGAGAAAGACTCAGGCTAAGTGACCCACCCAAGGTCAGAGAGCCCAGACCGGAACCTGGAAAACAGGGCACTGGTAGTGGGGACAAAGCCCTGAAAACTGACTAGAAAACGACTGAAAGCAACGCTGAGGAACCCAGTGGCTGCGTCCTTAACCAAAATATCCCTTCCATCTTGAAACCTTCAACCTCAAGACCCAAACCTGCCCTTCCTTCGAGCCATTTCTTATAACCATCACCCCTTTTTCTCATTCTTAAGCCCTTTTCCTGGGGCGCCCCTTGTTCTCCGCTATCGAAGGGCAGGGTCTCCCCGTCAGGCGGCTCCGGATCAAATCGAGTGACCTAACCTTTTTGTGCCTCCGTTTCCCCATCCATAGAACGGGCAGCTAATAGCGGCGGCTGCTGTGGGGATTGAACCAGGTAAAAAATGGTAAAGAGCCCAACAGAGCGGTTGGCCGCAGTAATCCCCCTACGAACGGAGCCGCTCAGGGCTCGGGTGGAATGAATGAACGAATGGACCCTTTCGGGCGTGGCCCGCCTCCTACCCGCCTCCGAGAACGAAGACAAGGGGGGCGTCGGGCCTGGGAGGCCGAAGACCGCCCCCAGGCCGACCAGGCGGGGACGCGGCCGACGCACAGCCCGAGGGCCGAGCTCGCGGCGTCATCGCGGGGACCCGGGGCCCCCGGAGCGGAACCCGAGCTTCCCACCTGGGGCCCGCCCACAGACGACGCCCGGGCCCAAGCCTCACCCCGAACCCACCGCGCGCGGAGCCGCCCCCGCCGCCGCCTCAGGCTCCTCACCCGCCGCCGCCGCCGCCGCCGCCGCCGCCGCCGCCGCCGCCGCCGCGCGAGGCGGGGCCATGCAAATGAGCCAACGGTCTCCGCAGCGCCGCGCCGCGCAGGCGCAAGCTGCCGCCGAGCCCTGGTGCGCAGGCGCAGGCGGCCGCCGCCAAGTCCTCTTGCGCAGGCGCGTTGCTCGCTTCTCAGGGCAGACGCTCCCGAGGCGAAAGATTAATTTATTGAGGGCGGCGGAAACGGGGAGCGGCCGGAAAAAGGCGGCAAAGACGCCGCCTCTGCACACCTGTTGGCTCTCTCGGCTTTACCTGCGCTCGCGGTCACTCTTGATCACTCCGGGAGCGGTCCGTGGAGCTGAGGGAGGCCGAGGCGAGTTGGCGCCAGCGCACCTGCGCCCGTACGGTGGCCGGAAGGGACCAGAGGTGGTTCTGCCGGTGACAGTCGCGAGCCCCACCCTTTCCCCACGTGGCTGCGAAAACAGGGTGAGAAGCGGCGGCCGCGGAGTTCCCTCGCGCGGGGAGGGGAGTGGGCGCCGCGGGGTCGGGCTGGTGACTGTGGCGCCGCCCTCGGGGATTTGGTTTTGGGGAATGACTCTTACAGAAGCTGCCAGGGGACAAAATCCCCCATTTCCCTGGCCTCGGCTTTCTTTTCATTCATTTATTCATCCATTCATAACCTATGTACTGAGTGCCTGCTGCGTATCTGGCTGCATCCTGGGCAGGGGGGAAGGTGGTGAACAAAGTTGACTGAGCCCCAGTTCTTGTGGAGGTTAAACTTAATTGGGGAGGAGGCTAGACAGTAAAAGGAAGTAAAATAGATGAACATGTCGCTCCAGGTAGATATAGTATTCAAAAAGGATTATGCGAAAGGAGTGGGGGGGCTGCTTTAACCATATGGTTATTAAGAGCATCCCTTGGGTGGCTGGGAAGGATGAGAAAGAGGTGGGAAAGCTCTGGTGAGAAGGTCTAGGTAAGAGACCTAGGTGGGGTCCACGTAGAAAAAGTGCTGGTAAGTAGACTGGATTTTGTTGAGAGGGTTGGGACGCCAGTGCAGGATTTTGAGCAGTGAGGTCTCTGTGATTTCGAGTTTCTCCCTGCCTGCTGAGTGGAGAATAGAGGTACAGAGTGTGGCAGGGAGGAAGCCACCTATAGGGAGGATTGTGCCTGAACCAGGGTGGGTGTGTCGGGTGGAGGAAGATGAATCATTGGAGTCCCTGCCATGTCAGGGCACCGTTTTCTTGGTGAGTGGAACCTTGGCTTAGAAAGGGAAACCAGCTGTCATTTGGGGTCTTGCTAACTCCCTTTCTTTCCTCCAGCACACCTTCGACCCATCATGGGGACTGGTAATGCTGTTTTCCCCCTTTCCTAGCCTGGACTGTTCCCAGGTGGCTCCCAGATGACCATTCCTAGGCACCGTCTTTCTCATGAACTCCAGATATGTACTTTCATTCTGTCACCTAGCCCTATGCCCACCCTAAGGCCCAGCTTGCCTTAGAGGTAGTCCCAGAGCCGGACATTGATCTCCCGAGCTCAGGACTGGGCAGGGGGAGCCAAGGCCAGAGAGCACATACAGGTTCTAAGTGGTCAGGGAAGGCACCCAGGAGGAGGTGGCCTGGAAGAGCTAGCAGGAACTCTACAGAGAACCCAGGTGGAGGGCAAGTGTTAATGAAGTAAAGTGGCATGATGACCAGGCCTCTTACTGCTTGTGTGATCTCTGACAGGTTCTTCCCCTCTCTGAGCTTCAGATTTCCCATCCGTAAAGTAGGTATAATTGACATTCGCCTTTAGGACTGGGCCTCTGTGACAGGGTGGCCACTCACTGTTGACCCACTCAGATCTGAAGCATGGTCAGGGTGGTGGGAGCATCATTTGGTAGCAGGGTCAGGAACAGAGTCCCTCCGACAGTCCCAGCTGGGAAGTTCCTGCCCCTCGGAACTGGTCAGAAACACCTGCACACACATACCAGCCTGGGTGCCTCACTGAGAAGCTCTTAATTGACACAGAAAATCCTTACTCTTTTCCTTCACCTTTGACCATGGAAATCCTTAGCAACCCCTAAATGGATCCTTGTTGTTCTGGGGCAGAAAGAATTAGGGGAGCTACCTGCAAGGGAGCAAGGTATGGTGTTTGATGCCCTTATGCCTCTCCCCCAAATTGAACTGGTTGAATTACCTCTAAGCAACAAAAGGAACAATAGCTAATGTTTATTGAGCTCTTACTCTGTGCCAAATCCTATTTAAGCGCTTTATAGGGATTAACTGGTTGAATTTTCACGACAGCCCTATGAGGTAGATTCTCTTTGTTTATCCCCATGTCACACAAGAGAGAGTTGACCAACAGGTTAAGTGGAGGGCCTGGGATTCAAGTCCCCCCTGCTGGCCCCAGAGCCTGTCCTCCTCCCCGAAAACATCTGCACACAGATGGAATATTCACATCCTGTGCCACCTCCAGAAACAGAAGCGCAGGCTTGAGTGGCCTGTTTCCCATACAGCCCAAATTTGCTTTCGGATTTTTGCCACATTCCCCTCCTGCTGTCCTAGTACTCCCTGTGCCTTTGTTCCCCTAACATTTTCTGTGATGCACGATTCTATAACAGACCTGGGACCAGGAAAAATAATTGTTTTCAAAGACAGCATTAGGACAATGGAGAAAGTTGGTCATGGAGTGTATATTAGAAAATAGTAATGTATCATTGTTAAACTTCCTGTGTTAAATTTTAGTTGCACATTGGATGTGTGAGAATGTCCTTCAGAGATTCATGCTGACGTCTTTAGGAGGGAAGGATCTGATTCCTGGAGCATACTCTCACATGACGTGTGTGCAGGAACACACACTCTCACAGAGATTAACCTGGCAAAATGTTAACAACTGGTAAAGTTAGAAGGAAATAGGTGTTCTTTGTACTATTCCGAAACTTTATTATAAATTTAGAAAGTGATGTATTTTAATGGAAACGAAAAAGTATTACCGCAATAAACAAAATAGATGTAATAAAAGAAGCAAAATGAAAATAGTTGTTAACCCCTGTTAGGCTCTGGGCCTGAGGCCTGTTTCCCTCTTCGTTAAAAAGAGAGAGTGGTAGGGTTGCCTGGGGGACTCAGTCGGTTAAGCAGCTGACTCTTGATTTCTGCTCAGGTCTTGATCTCAGGATCGTGGGTTCAAGCCCCACGTTGGGCTCCACTCTGGGCATGGAGACTATTTAAAATAAAAATAAATAAATAAAATAAAAATAAATAAAAAGTACACGTTCAGTGCCTCAGTCACACTAGCTATATTTCAACTGCTAAAACCCACGTAGATGGCACAGATAGAGAATATTCCATCATCACAGAAAGTTCTATTGGATGCATGGTCAGATTGGGTTTGAGTTTTGGGGAAGATGATTTCACAGGTGCATTTCACTCTTGTCTGGAGGCAGGTGGTGTTGGCTTTCTATTCTGGTGATGTGAAATCACGCAGTGGACGAGGGTACTGTCCCCTCATTGTCAGGTTCCCCATCAGTTTTGCTCCTTACGGTTTTGCAGCCTGTGGGGATTGTCATCTAAATCTGCCCAGTTATGGATAATCAGTTGGAATTCATCTACAAAACAGAACTTTTCCTCTTCCCCTCTTTATAATCTGGTAATTATGTGAGGGAAGTAGAATGAATGCTGTATTCTTTATTTGCCAGTTTTCAGCAAAATGAGCAGAGTGTGTTTTAGTACTATTATGAACGCATAGATTTTGTTATTTATTGTGTTTTGTTTGGTTTTGTTGTTTTGTTTTAGTGCTCATCTGTCACTTGGGCCCATGGGCGTCTCTTAGGGTTTGCTCCAAGTCCTTTGACTTAACCCTGATGGTTTTTAGAAGCTTCCTTGCTTTCTGGTCTGAGAAGATGCTCCTGGCCCAGCTTCTCTGGCCTGTTTTCTTCTCAGTTGTAGAATCAGCCATTCCTCCAGGAGTCCTCTCTTCTTTGTTGGGAAAATGATACTTAGAGGCCATTGGTGGTATTCGGGGTGTTCACTACTGCTGTGGTGTTATTTCCTCTAGGCATTTTCAGCTGATATCATTAGAAAAATTGGTTCTTGGGGCGCCTGGGTGGCGCAGTCGTTAAGCGTCTGCCTTCGGCTCAGGTCATGATCCCAGGGTCCTGGGATCGAGCCCCGCATCGGGCTCCCTGCTCTGCGGGAGGCCTGCCTCTCCCTCTCCCATTCCCCCTACTTGTGTTCCCTCTCTCGCTGTGTCTCTCTCTGTCAAATAAATAAATAAAATCTTAAAAAAAAAAAAAAAGAAAAATTGGTTCTTTGTTTGACTAAGAAAAAATCCATCCATGAGTTTGTACTGATAATTCCAGTTCAAATTTAGTTCTGAGTTTTTACTTTTTGGATTTTTTTGTGTGTGTTAGAATCTTTTTTTCTTTTGTGCTAGTTCCTAATGAGATAAACAATATTACTTATTTGCTATATCCACAGTGGCTTCCAAATGATTTTACTATTATCATTTCCAATAACATGATTACTGAAAACTGTTGAAGATTTTCTTTTACAGTTCTTTCTATTCTTATTGTACATCCCAGTAGGAATATATGGTTCTATCACTGTATTTTATTTTATTTTTTTTTTAAAGATTTTATTTATTAAAGAGAGAGAGCGACAGCAGGAACACAAGCAGGGGGAGTGGGAGAGGGAGAAGCAGGCTTCCCGCTGAGCAGGGAGCCCGATGCAGGGTTCGATCCCGGGACCCTGGGATCATGACCTGAGCCGAAGGCAGATGCTTAACGACTGAGCCACCCAGGTGCCCCTCTATCACTGTATTTTAAACTCTGCATATATTGTTAGATTCATGGGTTTCATTTTACTCTTGATTTTTAGGGATTGCTTTCATTTTTATTTTCGTTTATGTTGATTTATTCCTTTTCCTAACCACATAAAGCATTTACATGGGTTCTAAACTTAAAACCATGAAACAGAGGGGGCGCCTGGGTGGCTCAGTTGGTTAATCGTCTGCCTTCGGCTCAGGTCATGATCCCAAAGTCCTAGGATCGAGCCCCACATCAGGCTCCCTTCTCAGTGGGGAGTCTGCTTCTCACTTCTCACTTCTCTTCCTCTGCCCCTCTCCCCCGACTTGTGTTTTGTTTTGTTTTGTTTTAAGATTTTATTTATTTATTCATAAGAGACAGAGAGAGAGAGAGGCAGAGGGAGAAGCAGGCTCCCCGCGGAGCAGGGAGCCCGATGCGGGACTCGATCCCAGGACCCTGGGATCATGACCTGAGCCGAAGGCAGATGCTTAACCATCTGAGCCACCCAGGCGCCCCCGGCTTGTGTTTTATATCTCTCTCTGTCTCAAATAAATAAATAAAATCTCCAAACAACAACAACAACAACAACATGGGATGCCTGGGTAGCTCAGTAGATTAAGCGTCTGCTTTTGGCTCAGGTTATGATCCCAGGGTCCTGGAATCGAGCCCTATGCTCAGCGGGGAGTCTGCTTCTCCCTCTGCCTGCCGTTCCCCTGCTTGTTCTCTCTCCCTCTGACAAATAAATAAATAAAATCCTTTAAAAAAAAAAAAAACAGCAACCATGAAACAAGTTATATTTGGAGAGAATAATCCAGCTTCTCGTCCTGTCCTCATCACCCTTTTCCCTATTTCCCCTCATGGTAAGTATTTCTATTAGTTTTTAATTTCGCTTACTATTTTATTTATTATTCTTTTTTTAAAGATTTTATTTATTTGACAGAGAGAGACACAGCGAGAGAGGGAACACAAGCAGGGGGAGTGGGAGAGGGAGAAGCAGGCTTTCCGCTGTGCAGAGAGCCCGACGCGGGGCTCGATCCCAGGACTCTGGGATCATGACCTGAGCCGAAGGCAGATGCTTAACGACTGAGCCACCCAGGCGCCCCTATTATTAATTTTTATCTTAAAACTTTTATTGGTATAACAGCATACCACTGTAAGTAGTTTTATTACATAGTTATTTATGAAATACCTAACTATATGATAAAATACCGTATAGTTATAGTATTACATGTTACAACAAATATTGCATGTTGTAAATAACACTTTACATAAAATGTGGCATTATAACCGTGTTTCATTATGGTCATGTAACAACATATAACATGTAATATTGTTAAAATAATATTTTATCCTTTTTTTTTTAACTAGAAGGACACATATTAACATCTTCTCTTTCTTAGATAAAATGTAAACCACCTGCCCTCTTCTACACTTTTAGAAGCTCTGCAGATGGTGGGGTATCAGCCTTCTCTGTGACCCAGGTTGTTAGAATTTTTCCTGGGAGGTCCTAGGCTTTGGCCCCTGGTAGCTCTTCCTTAAGTGATAGCCAGGCTCGCAGTTGTCCTCTCACCCTCAATGAAGCTTTCTTCCTACCTTGATTTCTCAGTTTGAGAGTGTCTCTCAGGCAGGCACCTGCCGCCCCATGCACAGGAGATGGAAATGGCCTCCAAGCGTATCACCCAGGAGACTTTCGATGCAGCCGTTCGTGAAAACATTGAAGAGTTCGAGATGGGGTCAGAGGACGCAGTAAAAGAGGCCGTGGAACAGTTTGAATCACAAGGTAGGGCACTGTGGCTCTGTCCCAGCTCTGGTCTGACTCTTTGCCCAAAAGTCACTTCCAGTCCACAGCTCTTAACGTGCAAGAATGATTTCCTGCCATGGCTCTGTCTTGCCTGGCGTGGCAGCCCTGGGCCCCGTCGCCCTGTCTGCGTTCTGCCCTGAGCAGGCTGGCCACCTTCTCCCACTTTGTTCTTGTCCTCCCTCTACTTGCCTTGACCCCCCACCCAGACATCTGCAGGGCTGAATCCTTCAAGGTGGGTCTCATTTTAATTGCCACTTCCTTGAAGAAGTTTTTCCTGACTACCTCCCAAGAAACAGGGCCACCTGCCTCCCTGCCTCACCTACACTCCAGCTTGAGTTCATGGAGGCAGAAGGGGGTGTTGGTCACCAGCCTGTGGAAACACCAGCCTATGGGGGACAGTGGTTAAGAGGGGACTATTTATTTACAGTGGTGTGGGCAGGGTTAGGAGACCTCCCCGGCCCCACAACAGCCATGGCTGGGGGTGGGGAGTCATCTGGCAGAGGCAGAGGCAGAGGCAGGGAGATGGGAATAAATACCCCACCCTCCCATTTCTTCTAATCTGAAGTCCTCTTCCCCATTGGTCAAGCCCGGTCAGACTTGAGAGGGCAAGGGAGCTCAGGGGCCCAGCCTCAGAGGTCAGAGGCTGGTGTCCCCGGCACAGAGTGGGATATAGGATATAGATACTGGCCAGGGACTGGAGGAGTACCCAGATGTGTCTTGTGCAGTGGAGGCTTCCCTAGGGGTGCCAGGGAGGGTGGGGGTGCAGCCAGGTGGTATGTGCAGCCAGGGTGGGATTCTACCTAGCCCACCAGGTAGAGTGTGTCTCTCGCCACAGTGATGACCTGCAGCCTCACTACTGCTCTGCTCCCAGTGGTTGGACAGGGCCAAGGGGCAAAGACCACCCCTCCATATCCTACATCCCTTGTATGAATGTGGCTGCTGGGCCCTGGCAGGGAAAGGTTGGGATGGGGAGCTGGGCAGACCCCCCAAAGGCCTCCAGAGTGGGGTGGTCCCAGGAGAAGGGACGTGAGGTATGTTCTGGCAGGCCTGTGGGGATGATGGCTGTCACTTGTTTCCTGACCCCCCTCCCCGCCCCCCGCAGGGGTTGATCTGAGCAACATTATAAAGCTGGCACCCAGAGCCTCTGCAGATGGATCCCAGGAGCCTACACACGACATCCTACAGGTAGGAAGGGGTGGCCCATGTGGGCATGGCTGACCTTACACATGTCATTCCACGCACATCACTGTTTAACAGTCTGTTAGGGGCACCTTTCCACTGGTTCCCAGATGACAGATGCAGGTTCTGAAGGGCAGGCACCCAGCATGTACATGGGAGCCTGAGCTTGCAGCCAGGGCTCCCTGAGTCCATATCTGAGAGCCCTTTTGGGATGGACAGTGCTCAGGTTGTCCCCGGTGTTGGCAGCCTTGGGACAGAGGGCACCATGGAGGAGCCTCCTAACCACTAAGTTTTCTCAGAGATGGACAGGAATTACAGAAAGAGAGTGGAATCACAATAAGGCTGTCACCTGTTGAGCACTGACTATTCACCAGCACATTATATAGCCTGCCCCTTTAGCACTAAAACTGGCCTGTGAGGTAGGTGGTGTCATCTCTTACTTACTGATGGGGTAACAGAGGCCCAGAGCCTACCCTCACTCTCCAGCACACAAATAAGGAAGGTAAAGGTCACAGGGGTTAAATGCTATTGGTAAAAAGGCAAAGGCTGTGGTGTTTATTGAGAATTGACTGTGGAGTCAGTTCTGGGCAAGGTGCTTTCTTTGTGCTATCTTAGTTATTCTCCCAAAGACCCCTGCAAGGTGGGGATTATTATTCCCATTTTACAGATGGGTAATCCAAAGAGAAAAAAATGATCTACCTGACAGCAAGAGAGAGTAAAGTGATAAAAGAGGAAGTTGGAGAACACAGCCCTAGGTATGAACCCAGCTCTGCCTAAGGCAAGGTATTTACTTCTCTCTGCTCTCAGGGTCCTCACCATCTCCTGCCTCATGGAGGTTTTGAGAAAATTATCTCCTTGTTTTAACTTATTTGCTAGTAAGAAAGGAGTTTGTTGTCTTGGCAGTTTTTTTATTGGGTTGTTCATCTTGTTTTTATTGATTTGTAGATGCTCTTTACATATGAAGGGTCTCAGTAACAATAGTCTTTCGTAACTGAGTACTTCTTAAGTGCTCAGCATTGTGTTAAATTCTTTTTTTTTTTTCTTCTTTAAGATTTTATTTATTTATTTGACAGAGAGAGACACAGCGAGAGAGGCAACACAAGCAGGGGGAGTGGGAGAGGGAGAAGCAGACTTCCTGCAGAGCAGGGAGCCCGATGTGGGGCTCGATCCCAGGACCCTGGGGTCATGACCTGAGCCGAAGGCAGACGCTTAACGATTGAGCCACCCAGGCACCCCAGCATTGTGTTAAATTCTTAAAACATGGGACACCTGGGTGGCTCAGTCTAAGGTTAAGCGTCTGCCTTCGGCTCAGGTCATGGTCCCAGGATCCTGAGATCGAGCCCCGCATCGGGTTCCTTGCTCAGCGGGGAGCCTGCTTCTCCCTCTGCCTGCCGCTCTCACTGCTTTTGCTCGTTCACTCTCTCTCTGACAAATAAATAAATAAAATCTTTAAAAAAATAAAAAAATAAATAAAACATATTATCTCAATCTGTTGTTAGCCCATTTTGCTGATCAGGAATCTGAGGCTCCCTAAAGATAAATGACTCACTTGTGGTCACAGCCAGTGAGGGGCAGAGCTGGGACCCAGACCCAGGTTCCTCTCCCAGGGAAATCAAGCTGGGAAGCTCTGCTGTCTTCTACCAGCAGTACAGAAAACTCCTTTTGTTCACAACCTTTGCTTTTTTATTCTTCTTAATTCGACTTTTAAATTTTATTTTTCATTACTGAAGAACAATGTGAACATGTTCTTGGCATAAAAGATTCAAGCAATACTCAAGCATTTATAGCAAAATCTGAAAGTCCCTGTCTCGTCTCTCCCACCAAACCCCTTCTTTCCCTTCCCGTGTGGGAGGCGCCACACACATTGGGTTTCACATCCTCCCAGCCTTACTCTCACCTTGCAGTTGAACCAGCCCCTTCTCATGCCACGGCGGCATTGACCTCTGCTGCCGTGGCTCCGACGTGTGAACAGTGCTTATCTGTAGGAGAAAGATTCAACTCTGTGATGCCTTTTGAAATGAGTCTACCAGAGTCAGGAAATTTGTTGCACACAGACTTGTAGAAAAAACAAAACAAAACAAGAAGAAGTCTTGGAACTCTCTAAGGAGAAGGTGAGCTGGACTGGTTTTATGTGTGAGGAGTTTCAGAATCCAAGCCGTCAGTCACAGAGAAAGTGACCCCCGGGTTGGTGGACAAAGCCCCCGTCACCAAGCTGAGTTGTCGCAGGTGGAACACAGCTGACTCTGCCACCTTCACTTTAGCGACTGTCCTCTCCTCAGCCACTCCTGGGGTCTGGGGTCTCAGGCAGCACCTAGGGACTGTGAAGACCACCATCTTAGCCAGCCAGCACAGAGACTTGCCTTCCTGATGCCATCCAGGACAAGAGGAGATTCCCCACAAACTGGATGGAGATGAGTGTGTGGATTGTGACCATTATCTTTTCTTCTCTTACCTGACTAAACCCAGAGTGTTACAACTCCAGCACTGTGCGTCTTAACGGCACTTGGGCCATTTGGGCCAGCTTTTTAGGTTTCTTGCCAGGTTCCTGCTCAAATGCTACATCCTCTGTTTTTGGTTTATGGTAAAATATAACACAAATTCACCATCTTAACCATTTCTAAGTGGATGGTTCAGTGACACGAAGTATATTCATGTTGTTGCGCAACCATCCCCATCATCCATTTCCAGGACTTTCTCATCTTCCCAAACTGAAACTCTGTGCCCATTAAACACTAACTTCCTATTCCCCTCCCCTAACAGTTCTACTTCCTGCCTCTGTGAATGTGACTCCTCTAGGGACTCCTATAAGTGGAATCACAGAGTATTTGTCCTTTTGTGGCTGGCTTCTTTCACTCAGCATAATGTCCTCAGGCTTCATCCATGTTGGAGCTTGGGTCAGAATTGTGGTCCTTGTTGTGGCTGAATAATATTCCATTGCATGGATGGACCCCATTCTGTTTATCCATTCATCCATGAATGGAAAGTTGGGTTGCTTCCAGCTTTTGTCTACTAGAATTAATGCTGCTGTGAACACGGATATACAGACATCTCTTTAAGACTGCTTTCAGTTCTTCTGGGTATATGCTTGGAAGTGGGATTGCTGGATCATGTGGTAATTCCATATTTACTTTTTCGAGCATTTCCCTAATGACTAGCAATGTGGACCATCCTTTTGTCTGCCTAGTGGCCACCAGTGTATTTTCTTTGGCAAATGTCCATTCAAGGCACATTCTCTGCTTTTAGCCTATTAATATTCTGTGTCATTGCAACATATACTCAGTTAAGTCCAGCTCAGGGACGGTGAGCCAACAGGCATCCTTGCCATTCCGGCAGTGGTGGCTAAATCACAGCCCTCTGGCTTGGGTTGATGGCATCTGTAGAGCTGCCCTCCCTGGGGCCCGGGACCAGTGATTTCGTAAGCCCCAGGAGGCTTGGGTTCATCTTGGGCCCATTGCTGAAGGCAGGTCTGGAGCATGGAATTGAACGGCAGCTAGACTTGGATGCCCTTTTCAAATTGTTTCCTCTCGTTATTACTGTTTTTCCCCCCAGGGACTTTGAATTGAATTTGGATAGATCAATAGTGTGTGTGGTGTGATTTCATTTGGCAGATAAATATTTGTGGAATGAATGAGAGAGACAAACAGGAGGCATCTGTATGGGCCGGTCTGGCAAAGGTAACTTTCACCTTCCTTGGAGAGGTGGCCACTGGAGGGTATGTCGATTAGTTTTAGTTGCATAGTAAGCAACCCAAAACAACGGCCATTTTCTTGTACCTTATGGTTCGGCTGGGTGAACTGAGCTCAGCCAGATGGTTCCGAGGGTCTGGCTTGGAGCATCTTGCCATGGCAGCTAGGGCTGGAGCGTTGACTGTGTCTGCACTCACGTATGTGGCTCCATGGAGGGACCCTGAGAGAGCTGGGTCTCTCCATCTCTCTGTGGCCTCTGAAGCTCGAAGCTCCTAGTGTGGAAGCTACCACGGCTGGACTGAATTTCCACCACAGGCCTAGATCCCAGGAGAGGGAATGTCACGGGGGCAGCCCTGTCACTGTGGAACCTCTTTGGGCTGAGCTGACACTGAAGTTTCTCCCGTGTCCTCTAGGCCCTGGATGACCTGCAGGAGTCCGTGGCCCGCTCTCGCCCCCAGGAGGTGTCCGCGCACCTTGCCCGCTTTTTTGAGCAGTGCAAGCAGCACGAGGCTTGCCGCTTCCTGGCAGCCCAGAAGGGGGCCTACCCCATCCTTCTCGCCGCCTGGAGGCTTGCTATAGCAAGTGACCAGGGCCTCCTGCTCCAGGCCCTCAACGCCCTGTCAGCCCTGACCGATGGCCAGCCCGATCTCCTAGACACCCAGGGCCTGCAGCTGCTGGTGGTCACACTGGCCCAGAATGCTGACGCAGCCGATCTGACCTGTTCTGGGATCCGCTGTGTGTGCCATGCCAGCCTGAAGCACGAGCAGAATCGGCAGAGCCTGGTGAAGGCCGGTGTGCTGCCCCTGCTGACCGGTGCCATCACCCGGCATGGTCACTGTGCCGACGTGGTCACGGAGGCCTGCTGGGCCCTCCGAGTCATGACCTTCGACGATGATATCCGTGTGCCCTTTGGCCATGCCCATGACCATGCCAAGATGATTGTGCAGGAGAATGGAGGCTTGAAGGTGCTCATTGAGGCCACCAAAGGTAGGAGCAGGTGTGAGAATGAGAGTTGGGTTTTAGGACTGCTTCAGGCATGGCTGGCTCCAGGCTCCACTTGCCTCTTTTGGCTTACTACCACCCACATGGCAGCCCTAGTGGAATAGTGTCCTTACTTCTGGTTGCTCTAGGAGAGTTCCAAGCCAGGGCTCATTGGCCAAGACCAGATCTTGTGCCCATCTCTGAAGCCATTTGAGGAAGGGGCTTGGCTCTGTGCACCCACACAGACTGAGAGCACACGGAAAGGAGAGCTCCCCAAAGGGACAAATAAGGGTGTTTCCCAAAGATGGGGGAGTGTGGCTGGTCCCCGGTGGAGGTTTACACTTTGGTTCATACTTAGCCTCAAATTGTTATGCACGTACATGTTCCTGACTGGGATGACCAAGGCAAGCCAGCCATAGGAGCTCACAGCGCTGATGTTCAGACCTGAAATTCCCTGCCCCCTGTCCACTGTACCCACCAGAAAAGGCCTGACTCTGGTCTGGTGCACAGAAGGTGCTAGAAGAATGAGTTCTTCCCAGCCTGCCTGTGGCTCTGGCTCTATAGCTAGGCTTGTTTGTGTGACTCTGGCCCTGTCTTCCGGAGAGGCAGGCCTGCCTCAGTCTCATACCTCTGGAGAGGGTGAAAACAGGCCCAGCCATCTGCGAAGTCGAGCTGCTTCTCTGAGGGGGAGTTTACATCTTTCTCGTTTGTTGACAGAGCTCCTATCAGTCAGGGTTCTACCAGAGAAGCAGAACCAGTGGGATGTGTGTGTGTGTGTGTGTGTGTGTTTTCAAAGAATTGGCTCATGTGGCCAAGGGGCTGGTGAGTCTGAAATCCATGGAGCAGGCTTAGGCAGGAGCCAACACCACAGTCCTCAGGTGAGCTTCTTCCTCTTCAGGAAGACCTCAGTTTCCCTCTTAAGGCCTTCAGCTGACTGGATGAGGCCCACACTCAGACCATCAAGGGTCATCTTGAAGTTAGCTGATCATAGATGTCACTACATCTAGAGAATACCTCCCCCCAGTATTAGTGCTCATGGCATTGCTGGGGGCTGCACTCTGACCAGGGGGACATACCAGCTGACTGTCACAGAGCTCTGTATAAATTAGGGTTGTTCACTCCCCCCCACCCTTCCACCCCTACCACCCCCCATGTGAGCCCCAGTGCAGGCCTCTCCTCCCTGGGGCCTCTGAGCTTCGTCTTCGGCATCTGTGTTCAATTTTGCCCAGGTCAACTCTATCCATATGTCCCTCTACGGTTTCTGGGTTTCCCGTTGCACTTAGAAAGGTCATTCCCACCCCAAGAACATAAAAATAGTTTGGATGTTTTATTATAGCACTATTATGGTTTTCTTTTTTTAGTTGAGCTCATCAGTTGGTCTGGAATTTATCTGGGACACCGCGCGGGGGAGGGCGAGTTCGCGTGTCTTCTGCGGCCAGCAGGGAGCACTGCAGGTCTGGGCGGCCCTGGTGTTCAGTGGGGCTCTCCTGGTGCGTGTGGCCGCCCTGCCTGGCAGAAGGGCCCCGCTTCCCAGGTGGAACAGGATTTGTACCAGGACCGCTGGCTTCTGGTTCCAAGCTGGGACTGGTTCTCTCCCTGTCCTGCCCCCAGTGGTTCCTCTCCCTCTCCACAGCATTCTCTGACAACCCCAGTGTCCTGAGTGAGCTCTGCAGCACCCTATCCCGCCTGGCCATCCGCAACGAGTTTTGCCAGGAGGTCGTCGACCTTGGGGGCCTCGGTGTCCTGGTGGCCCTACTGGCCACCTGCAGTGACCACCAGGTGGGTATCCAGAGCCATCTTAGGGTATGAAGCGCCCCTCACTTGGATTTCGATTTGTCATTTCTCTCAATGCCACAGGAAGGTTCCAGACTTCCCAGTGAACTCTGCCCCCTTGAGCCCCAGCCACCCAGACAAGCTTGAATCAGAACATACCGGCCCTGTCTGCTGACCCTGGAAGCAAAGTGCAGTTTTCACTTCTCATTAACCCCAGGGCAGGAAGTAAAGTTTTGGGAGAAAACAAATCCACCCACCCTGTCTTACTATCCTTTAACACCTTTGTATTTTCTACCAGCAGTGGGAGGAACGTGAGTGGGTGTTGACAGGGGCTGGCCCAGCCCCCAGCTCAGGGGTGTGACGCTTGAGTGAGACAAATCCTTAGTGCCTCGGTTTCCCCATCCATAAAATGGGGCGGGGACCCCTATTCATTATTCTTTCATTTAACAGCCACTTAATCCCCTCTCTACATGCCTGGCTTAGGGCGGGAGTACCTCCCCGTCCTGTGGCAGCAATGGTCCTATTGCCCCCAACCCCAGAAAGCTGTATTTGAACTGGCTTAAGCTCATGAGGGAATACATTTTGTTTGTACTCCTGGACAGTCGGGGGTGGGTGGAGGCTTGGTTTCCCTCCCACCGCTTTCTCTTTCTCTTTCACAGCTCTGCCCCTCACTGGGGCGGTCAGCAGTCCCAGCAGCATCTGGTCAGCTGTCCTCAGCTCAGGACCTGGGGACTCAGCTATGGCCAGGGGACCCTGGGCTTTGATTCCTGGCCTGAGTCGCATGCCCCCTCCGTGTGTGAGGGGTGGGTGTCAAGGTTGTCCAAATGCCTGGGCTGGGCACAGGTGGACTAATCCACAGGGTCCACCTCCCTGAGCCTCTCCTGCCATCACAGCCTGCCCGCATGCCCCAGGGTGGCCCCACCTGTTGTTCAGACAGCGGAACAACAGACCCTCCCTCAAGACTCCACCCTCCCCCCCCCCAAACCAGCAACCAAGCAGTTAGTGTCTGGCACAGCGCAGGAGGACGAGCTAGCCAGAGCTGACCCCCACCTTACCCTCCTGTAGGACCTTGTGAAGCAAGTGTTGAGTGCCCTGCGGGCCATCGCAGGCAACGATGATGTGAAGGACGCCATTATCCGTGCTGGCGGGACAGAGTCCATCGTAGCCGCCATGACCCAGCACCTGGCCAGCCCCCAGGTACCTACCCCAGGCAGGGGGCGCAAGAGGTGGGGCACAGTGGCTGGAGTCCCAAATCAGTATCTGGGTTCACCTGGTGCTCTTCCCCATTTCCTCAAGCAGGGCTAGGGCTGGGGTGGGGCCCACGAGAGGCCTCGGTGGAGACCATCCCCCCTAAGAGCGTGGTTGAGGTTTTTATCATTCCTCTTATTACTGATCTGGTATATACACGGGCTGGCAGCGGTCTCTCCAGGGGAAACTGCAGGGCACTCACCTGGGGAATTAACAGTGGCAGCCACGGCGGGCCCTCCGGGTGATGGGCATCTGACTGTCTCCGCCATCCCTGTGACCCCCCACAGGTCTGCGAGCAGAGCTGTGCGGCCCTGTGCGTCCTAGCCCTGCGAAAGCCAGAGAACAGCCGGGTCATCATGGAGGGCGGCGGGGCCCTGGTCGCACTGCAGGCCATGAAGGCGCACCCGCGAGAGGCTAGAGTGCAGGTGGGCCTGTGGGCAGGAGGGCGGGGCAGGACCCAGGCCCTCCCTGTCCCCATCCCCATCCCAGCCCAGTCCTCTCAAAGTCTTTTTCCTTCCCAGCCCCCGAAGGTATCTACTTCCCATCCGTGAACATGCACCCAGTTCTCTCCACAGCTGTCTTCCTGTTCCTTTGCTCTTCCAGTGTTGATTTTTTTCCTCTCCTAACAGTTCCTTCAGAAGGATAGGAAGAGGAGGAGGAGATGGGAGGAGAGCAGGTGGAGATCTGCTGGGACTTTTGGAAGATTCCCTGCTATCCATAGGCTGCCTCCCCCACTCCCACCTCGCACACCCTCCCAGCACAGGGGCCTCCTTGCTGGTCCTCAGACACACCAGGCTCTGTCCCACTAGGGGTCTTCGCTGCTGATGGTGTCTCCTCTGGAACACTGCTCTTGGCTCACCCATCACCTTACCCATTCCTCACCACCCTGGCTGGGCAGTCCCTCACACCCTCACACCTCACCTACTATTTGTCTTCTAGTCTCCCAATGGTGGGGTGCTTTGTGGCACCCACACATGGCAGATAAACAGGGCACAGATGTTGATGAACGAGTGATGATGTAATTGACAGGTGGGCCCTGTGCACAACCCCCTCTTCCCACTGTCTCTCTGCCCTCCTTTCCTGGGGCCCCTGCCCAGGCTCTTGCCAGCCACAGGGGAATCTTGCTCTGAGACTGAGGGTCCCACATTTGAGGGATCAGCCGCACCTGCCAAGCACTTGACTGCCTGAGCTTCAGTTTCCTCGCCTGGGAGTTGGGGGAATTAGCCCTGCTTCCCAGGGCGACTGAGAGGATAAAGTGGGGAGATGAATCTAGCCTGATGAGTCACAGCGTAAGCACCTACCGTATGTTGGTTGTGATCACCTTTGCCTGTTATGTTATGATGGGGGCCCTGAGGTCAGAGTGGACCCCACCCACCAGTGCGCAGCCCCTCACCTTCAGTTCTTCCTCCCAGAAACAGGCCTGCATGCTGATCCGTAACCTGGTGGCCCGCAGCCAGGCCTTCTCACAGCCCATCCTGGACCTGGGGGCTGAGGCACTCATCTTGCGGGCCCGTGCCACCCACCGTGACTGCGAGGACGTGGCCAAGGCTGCCCTGCGGGACCTTGGCTGCCGTGTCGAGCTGCGAGAGCTGTGGACTGGCCAGAAGGGCAACCTGGCGCCGTGACCTCAGGTTCAGTCTGGGCCATGGCTCTGGGTGAGTTATGTGACTCAGGAACAGGGAGGAGGTCCGTGTCCTGCCACTCTAGTCCCTGGATTCCAACCCCACTCAGTGAGGGGTGTTTTCTGATGGGTACCAGGTACAGGCTAGGGTGGGAAGGGAGCATTGGTGAAACGTCTACACAGCAGAAAGCAGCCCCTGGGTCCTGGCCTCCCTTCACCTTGTTCTCCGGGCCGGCTGACAGCATTGGCGTTACCCATCCTGCCCTCCCACCACCACCCCGTGCCCTTTCCTACCAGAAGGGCCTCCTTAGTATTGCTTGGGGGCAAAGTGCTAACTGAAATGTGGGGTCCACGCTGGCCGGTCTCACAGGAGGTTGGGTCCACCCCGCTTCGGCTCCTACAAGTCTGTTTTCTCCCCTGCTCATCTCTCACTTGTAATATGGGTTGTAGGTGCCTTGCTCTGCTGGACGGAGGGCAGGGACCAAGCTCTTCTGCCTCCAGGGGTCCCAGGCCAGCCAGTACTGCCCAGTAATAAAAGACTCTGTTAGTTGAACAATGGAGGGATCTCTTCCATAGCGCGGTGGAGTATGGGTGCTGCCTCCAGTGGCCTCAGAGAATGGGAGAGGGGCAGACGTCTGGGGAGGCCATGGGGTCGCTGAGGAAAGCAAAGGGGTTTTGAGAACAGCCTGGGATATATGATCTGCTGTTACTCCCAGACAGCCAGTCTGCTGGGGCCATGGTTCACACCTGGGGCCTTGGCCCCAAGGCCATTGTTTCTGATTATATCTCACTCAGCTCTGTGGCCTTGAGCTAGTGATGTAATCTCTCTGAGCCTTGATTTGATCCTCTGTGAAATGGGGAGAGGGGAAATAGAACCCGCTCTGAGGGGTGTGCAAGCAGAGCTGGGCACATGGGAGGCACCCGATTGTCTTAGCTTCACCACCTCCATTCACCCTAGAAGGACTATCCTGTACTTGTCTGCCTGGCTGCTTGAGGTCCTAGCTCGCCAGGTGGCTTGGGCAGCCTGCCTTCCTTCTTGAGCCTCAGTTTCCCATCTATAGTATGGACATCACTGTTGCTGCCCCAAATACCCCCACTGTACCCCCAAAGTGTTCTGGGGGTCCCTAGGCAGCTATGCCTGGCAAACCCCAGTGCTCCTCTGCATTACACTGCATTTACATGACTTGGGGGTCATGTCGTGGTCACCTGCCAGCTTGTGCATCCCATGTGGCCCAGTCAGGGTTGGGTAGCTTCAAGAGTCCTGGTGGGCTCCAGGCACGGTACCTGACCTCTCCAGCCCACACACTGGGAGCCCCTCACCTCTTTTGGAACACCCAGCCCACTGCTTGTCATTCATCTCCCCTAGCTTGAGGAGGGCCTGAATTTGGTCCTTGATATCAGCTCAAGCCCTTTCCTAGAAGCCTCCTAATTTCCATGGCTAATGTGAATAGCTGGCGGGGGTGGGTAGCATCACCCTGGTCCTAACTCCCTGTGGTGGCAAATTGTTCCCTACTCCTGGCTGGGAGGGCCTTGCCAGCTCAGGGGGGCTGACATGAACCTCTGACCCGGTCATCCCCCACCGGGAACTCACCCAGTATGTAGAAGGATCTTGCACCTGCTTCAGGCTGCCTTGCCTTGACTTCTGCCACCCATGTGACCTCAGGGTAGTCTGTAAGCCCTGTGAGCCTCATGTATCATCATCTGTCTTGTGGGAGGTGGGTGGTGCCAGCCCATTTCTGGGGAAGCCTGAGGTGTTCTTCCTGTAATTCCTGCCCCAGCTCTGCTCTCGATCTGCCCAAGGCTCCCCATTGCCCTCTCCATAAAACCAACTGTCCTCCAGGCCCTGCCCACCTCCCAACCTCATGTTCCCTACATTCTCTTCTGGTTGTCTTTCTAGCCACATCAGCTTCACCCCCGTAAGGCCTTTGCACATGCTGTCCTTGCCTGGAGCACCTCTCCCCCAGCCCTCCCCATGGCTGGCTCCTCCCTGGCACCAGGTTCTAGCTCACATGTTGCCTCCATGGGGAGATCCCCTTCTGTTGCCCTTCACTGGTGCCCTGGTCCCATCACCTCTGTGCTGTGTCACTGAGCTCTGAGCCTATATGCTGGTGTGCTTTTGTGTTTGTCCTCTACTGCCCATGAGTTGCATGTAGGCAGGCTCCTGTCTCCCTGCTCTGCTCCAGCTTCCTGTAAATGTTTTTGAATATACACCTAAATAATAAAGGGGTGGTTTGGAGGGAAGGCCTAGTGCTCTGCTCCCCTGAGCTCCTGGCCAGCCTTCCTACAGCTGCAGGCTGCTCTGGGGAGGCAGGGCTCCAGCTTATCAGTCCTTTCCACCTTAATCTGAAGAATGGGGCTTCGTCAGTGGGCGTGGCTCAGGGGCTGTTTGGAAATCCACAGGGTTTGCAGGCATATCATTGAGGTTGGCCAAGCCTGGGTTCCAGTCCCTGCTCTGCCACCTCAGGTGAACCTCAGCCTCCTCTCCTGAAAACAGGTTAAGTGGATTGCTACACAGGACCACAGCCCCCAGCAAGGCCCACGGCCCCTCTCTGAGTGTTTGCCATCCTCGTTGATGACATGGATACCGGCGCCCGGGAGAAAACCGCTGCAAGGGAGGGGCCCGCACATTCAGGCTGTGCCCGTACCGCGCAGCCTCTCTGAGTCTCTGGGAGGCTGAGTGAAACTGCCTTGAAACCAGCTGGGCGTGGTTGACATCACTGTTGCCTTCAGCAGGTATCCCTCCAGCCAGGGAAGGACCCAGGGTCCTGGCTTATGAACACATCTTTGAGAGGCAGGGCCTACAAACCCCATTTTCCAGATGAGAAATAGACTCGCCAGCCTTTGAGGGGCCTCAGTGGGATGAGAACCCAGCTTGGCCTGCCTCCATGCCCCTCCTCTCTTGCCAGCGTTGCTAACCTGACCTTGGGCAAATGGCTCTCTGGCCTCTGTTGATTAAGCCCTGTCACTCTGCCCAGGCCTGGCTCATAGCCATCATGTCAGATGATTCCAGGGATCCCCGAGAGGTAGAGAAGACTGGGGGGCAGAGAGACAGTGTCCTGCCCAGAGCCAGCCAGGCTGACATGGAAGAGCTGGGATCCCAGGCACCCTGGCCAGGCACAGCTGAAGTGCCCACAGTGGGAGTGTCAGTTGCTGATGCCAAGGGGCATTACTGGCCATTGTTGGAAGGCAGCAGGGAGCTTGGCCGGCGCCAGCATGCTGACAAGCAAACAGAGGCCAGAGCCCAGGCATTGCCTTTGGCACCCTCAGGAAAGGCAGCCTGGTGTTGGGCTGCTGCCTGACCCTTGCCTCAGTTGGCACTGTCCCTAGGGGTACCCTGGGACCTTCCAGGAGCTTGCTGCCTCCCTCCCAGGGCCTGGCAGGTGGGTGCTGTGAGTAGGGACTTCTGTAGCATAAATATCTCCCTCTCTGGGTGGCAAACCCCACCCATAGTTGGTCTGTGTCCACATTCCATGAAGTGCTATTTACAGAAAGGGAAACAGGCCCGGAGAACAGTTTATCCATCACCAACACTCAGCAAGTGCTGGCTGTGGACCAGCGAAGTTGTGAGTGTTTTAACTTCCATTCATCTCGTTAGTGCTGCCTTCAACCCTGGGAGGTAGTTGGAGAAACTAAGTCAGAGAACTTGAGTCACTTGCTGAAGGTCTGGTGGCCAGCAAGTAAAAAACAGCAGAGATTCAAACCCGGCTTCCGGCCCTTTCAGCAAGGAACACTTGTAGTATGAGGATCAGTTTTCTCATCTGCAGAGTAGGTGCTGTCCCCTCCCCCCACCACCTGGAAATTCGGTCCTGAGATGGTATTTGGCCCAGTAAGGACCTGACACCCATTGTGTGTTTAGTGGACCTCAGTGTCCTCTTGTCCAGAGAGCAGAATGGAGACCAGGGCCTGGAAGTTGGCTGGGGAGCAAACCTGGGAAGCAGGGAGGTATGGGAGAGAGGCCCAGGTGGGAATATCATGGGAATATTGTGAGTCAGATGGTGGCCTCAGGCTAGTGACATCAACAGTGTGAGCCTCAGTGTTTTCCCTGTCCTCCATAGTCCTCCATACTGGGAGCCCTTCGAGATGTTGTGGATTAAGCACAGGGGGCTTGCCCAGCCCTGAAATGTGAACCCTTATTAAGGCCTAGCTTCAGTTTGCTCCCTCCCAGCATTCCCTGGTTCTGAACTTGATCTCCACCAACCCTAGCCAGTGCCTAGAGGAAATAAGAGCCAGTATCTGGGAACATTTGTAACCCTCTCCGCGCTGGAGATTAAGAGAGTGCACTTGGTGAGTGCCAGTGACACAGAGGGGCACTGGATGGCAGGTGTCTTCTCTAAACTGCTGGCATCTGTCTGCAAAGAATCCCATGAACTTCACCTCACGGAGAAGCTGAGGCTCACAGGTCAGATGGTCCTGCAGAGAGTCAAATGCTTTCACCAGAAGGTCAAGGCAAGGGCTAGGATATAAGTTCTCCCAGGGGAGCAGCCCAAAAGAGGAAAGATCAAGGTGTAGGGATCATTGTCCCTGAGGAAACCGATCCACAACCATTGCCCAAGGTTATGTAGTGGGCCAGTGGCTGGACATGGATTTGACCCAGATCGCTCAGGCCCCTGGTGGCTCTTTCTGACACTGTCTTACCCCACTTCCAAACAGCAGGCTGCTCTAAATTCACCTCCAGATTCAGCCACTTGAAGCGCTGTGGGCGAGGAGCTAGACCTCTGCACTCTGGTTTCTGTAAAATATGGCCAGTGGTCGCTTTGACCTCGTGAGATAGTGGTTAGTTTTCGGTTGATTCACAAAAGGCTTATCCGGGAGGAGGCCGGATGGGGATGTCACTGGATCCCGTAAAGGAGAAAGCTTGAAATCAGAAAAGTCCAACACTTCCAGAAAGCCACAAAGCTCATGGGTAGGATTCCACCTGTTTCCACATCTTCACAACCTGGAGCGTCAGAGGACGAGCCTGAGTGACCTCAGAGAGTCTGCCTTCTCCGTGTCATTGGCAGGGAAATAGCGGGGAGTGAAGGAATGTAAAATTATCCAGGAGTCTTTCAGCTGCGATGGCCCATGTTCACAGCCAGAGTTGGAGGTCCTGCTTCTACGCGGCGAGGTCCAAGGGCCAGCCTCTACGACACAGCACCAGAGTACTCTGCCCGGGGCGTCTGCGGCCGCCTACGGCCGCCGCACTCCCGGCCAAACTCAGCACCTTGCGCTCTCCTGCCTTGCCCGGAGGCACACCGCTCACGGCCCCTGCGACCGGCCGCAGGGCCTGTCCGTCTTCGGCGTCGCAGCCAATCCTCATCGCCCTCTAGGCTACGCCCTCCGTTCTCGCGCCAGCCGCGCCAGCCACTTCTGAGCCCTGCCCTTGCCCCCCAGGGATTGGTCGTCAGGGCTGCTCGTCTTCTGCCAGAGCTCCAATCCTCGCCTACCTCCCGGCCCTCACCTCCCAGCACCTCGCACCCTGCGGGACCACCTCTGGGATGAAAAGCCTCACCCAATAGCCCGCCTCTACCCTTCAGTGATTGGCTCCAGGGGGTGCCCGTCTGTTTCATGCCAATCAATCTCTGTGTTCCCCAACGCCGATTGGCCAGCGTGCAGCCAATCGGAGCGTGGCGTGAACCCCTCCCGCAGCGCGCGCTGGGGGTGCGCGAGGCGGGGCCGTGGTGGCCCGAGGCGGCGGCGGCGGTGGTGGTGGTGAAGGCGACGCGTCCTAGCCGGTAAGGGGGAGCAGAGGGCGCGGGGTGGCGCAGGCGTCCGGGGGCCCGCGCCCCTCGGGCCGAGCCAGGGCGAGGCACGGTCTTGTCGTGGGTCCTGGGGCGGGGGCGGGCGAGGCAGGGCGTGACAGCAGCGTCGCAGGGGTAGGGAGAGGTTAAAGCCCTCCCGTACACCCCGCGTCTGGTGCTCCTTGGGGACCCTCCCAGCCGGATCTGAACCCTCACGGTCAGTCCACACACGCCTGACACCACGTCCCTTCTTGTTGACAACACCCCCCCCATACACCTGAGACTGTCCACCTCGCTGACATCCCCCACACCTCTGGGGCCGTGTCCCCAGGCGCTCGGCACAGTTGGATCTTCACACCCACACGCACTTGAGTCCATGTCCCCACCAATATTCTCCCCCACACCTGCCACCGCCCCCGCACTCATGGACACCCCCCACATCACCTAAAATTGTTCCTCTTGATGAAACCTCCACACCCAGAGCCATGCACCCCCACCTCTGCCACTGGGCGTACACCCCCTCCACCCATGCCTGAGCCTATGATGCCGAACTCGTGGCCCCCCACTCACACCTGGGCCGGGTTATATCCCCTCACTGATTTTGCTCACATCCAGGTCTGTTCCCCTCTCTCTTGCTTCCTCCCTTCAGCCACTCGGGTCAGGGCCCTCAGTACTCTCCCCCACCCCTCCACCTGCCCTGTGCCTTTCCAGGCCCTCTCTCCATGACACACCCCCAGTCTGTCCCCCACCTGTACTTTCTTACATGTGTACCTATATTTGTGCCTCTCTGTAATCCTTGAACCGCACCCCCCCACCCAGGTTCCCCAACATTTACCCGAGCCTAGCTCTCTCAGGATAACTGCACCCTCCCCCACCCAAAAGAAAAGCCCACCCAGATGTTATCTTTTCATTTATGACAGTCTGTAAAGTGATTTCCAGGCTTACAATAATCCCTTTGGCCAGGCGAAACCAGAATTATCTCCATTTTACCAGCAACAAAACCTAAAGAGACTTGAACTGGGGAGGCAGAGCCCATCCCTCCCTGAGCATTGCTGACCCTTCTCTGTAGACCTTCCCCATTTTTGCCCATCTGTTGTGCTTATCTCTGAGGGGCTGGCAGGGGAGGGGACCCCCTCCTTCCCTGCAGCTGTTCCTCAGGAGTCATGACTTTGAGTCCGGAAAGACTGAGCTGGAAGGGACGGCCCCTGAACGTTGCTGTAGCACGTGTCTCTGTGTCCTGGGGCTGGGTGGGGGCGGGGACACTGCAGGAGCGGGACTTGCAACACCTTGGGTGCCTGCAGTGGCACCCAAGGGAGGTGCCAGCTCCCAGCCTCTGGCCCCAGCTCTTGCAGACCGAAGCCCCTTGCTGACCCTCAAGAACTCCTGGGGCCCTTAAAGCCGATAAACCTAGAGAGTAAGGAAACACTGTTCAGAGTGAGGAGAGCTAATGTTAACAGCCACCTAGAGCCAAACTGTAAAACTGGAGCCTGGTGAGGTGCTGGGAATAATAATTTTTCTGGAACTTTAGAAGTTCCCTGGAGTATGATTTGCAAGTGTGCAGCATAGAAGAAGACGGTAGCTTTGTTGTGGAAAAGTAGTAACGTGGTACGGTTTCCTGTAAGGTTTGCATAGCACCTCTTACCCCCCTCTGTCTCTCCCACCAGAATGTGCCAAAGGGTCATGTCACCGTCACCTTCTCCTGTAGAAACTAAAGCCAATGGGGTTTTCTGCCCACATTCAAAAGGAGTCATTTAAAATGTGTGTGTTTATGTATGTGCATGTGTATGTAGATGTAGGTGTATACATATACACGTTCATATGTACACGTACTCACGTTTTATATACTACAAATGTATACACGTTACATATATATACATATGCAAATATGTAAATTTTGATAAGGTAATTGATGTACATGGTAAAAAAAAAAAGTACAAAAGGACATACAGTGAAAACCAAGCAGGTTTGTCTGCACCCAGTACCCTTCTGGAAGCATCCATTGTTAACTTGCCCCATTTCCTTCCAGAGATAGTCTATGGCTTGGGGGGAGGGGATGTATATCCCCCACCTCTTTTAAGCCCCTGTTAAATTTACATGAGATTTTTATCAAATGGGTGTGCCAGAGTTACAGCCAGTCTCTTACTGACGACTGCTGAAGTTGTCACTCATATTTTCTCCTACAAACTGAGGTGAAATGAATAGATGGACGCATGCATGAGCAAATATGCAATGAACGTGTGTGGGGCTCGAGCCCAGATACTTACGAAACCTGGTCTTCGGGGAGTTTCCTAGGAGTGGCCAGGCCAAAGGGTATGTCCATTGAAATGGTTAATGTTCCTCCAGAGAGTTTGTGCTGCCATCAGTTTTCTCTCAGCTGTGAAACTGGATTGCTTATTTCCTCTCCCAGCGGCCAGAACAGTTACTATCAAGTGTCCTGGTTTCTCCAATCTGATAGGTAAAGCGCAGCCCGAGAGATCTTTTGAACACCACTTCTGGGCTTTCTATTCAACTCTTGTGTTCTGGCCTGTGCAGTGGTGATTAAACATTGTATCTCTGTTTCTCTTCCCCAGTTGGACTAAAGTTCAGTCCAAGGAATATTTGAGTCCCTCCTCTGTGGAGCTCTGGAGGAAACCTTGGGTTTGGGGGGGCGGGGGCGTTCCTTGCAAGAGAGAGACATGGGCATTGGCCATAGTCCTGGGAGGGGAGGTTTAAAAAGTTGGCTGTTACTAAGTTTTTGTTTTTCCACTTGGATCCGGCAAAAGAATTTGACTGTCAGTTGAGATTGTGATAAATCAGATGTTCAATCTTTTGGGGAAGTTGTCCGCTATTTCCCACTATTGGTGCCAGGTGGAGGGCATCATCAGACTGAGGTCAGGCCTTTTCCTACCTGTCATCCTGTTTTTGTTCTTCTGTTTTGGCACTTGGTTAGACACTAGAGGAATACTGAGATGATCGGAACTATTAGCTTGATTGGGTTTTGCAAACCAGCTCTTTTAAAAATGCATTATATTCTTTATTTGAAGTGCGAGATACTTGTTAATAAAAAGTTTATAATGTGCACGTGAGAAGAGAGTGTAAAGGATAACAAAGCTAACACTTAGCTGAAGAAGTAGAACATGGCCCCCAGCAGCCCCTCCCTGGTCACTGCGCTATTTTTAAAATATGCTTGTCAACGTTTGTTTTCTTCCCTGAGTACCTTTTGCTGCAGCTGAGTGCTTGGATTCCAGGGTCTCAGCAAAGATCAGCAGAAGCCGGGTTTTCTGTCGGAGCTGTGTCAGTAGGGCAGCCTGAGAGGTCCAGGGCGGGGAGGGAGGTGGGGGAGTGACCTCAGGGCCATGTGCAGGTCACCAGCCAGTACCAGGAGCGTTGTCTTAGACTCCAAGTCATGTTAGTGTCCTGGGGCTGCTGTAACAATCAAGGCGTTAGCAGGTGCTAGAGATGGAATGTTTCTATCTCCTTAAAACTCGTATGTTGAAAGCTAATCCCCAACGTGATGGCATTAGGAGGTGGAGCCTTGAGGAGGTGATTAGGTCATGAAGGTGGAGCCCTCCTGAATGGGATTAATGCCCGTATAAAAGAGGCCCTCACCCCTTCTTTGTGAGCCACAGCAAGAAGGCATCTGTGGACCAGGGAGAGGGCTCTCACCAGACACCCAGTCTGCTGGCGCCTTGATCATGGACTTCCCAGCCTCCAGAACTGTGAGACATAGGTTTCTGTTGTCTAGACGCCACCCAGTCTACAGTCTTCTGTCACTGGCCAAAACAGTCTAAGACTGCAGGGTCATTTCCTACTGGGGGTCTGAGGGAGAATCTTACTGGGCCCCTCTCCTGGTTTGGTAGCTGTTGGCAGTCCTTGGGGTTTTGGCTTGCAGCCACATCATCCCATTCTCTGCCTCCATCTTCACACCCACGTTCTTCCCTGTGTGTTTTTCTTCTTACAAGGACACCCATCATGGGATTTAGGGCCCACCATAAATTCAGTATGATCTCATCTCAATATCCTTAACTCATTTCACCTGCAGAGACCCTATTTCCAAATATGGTGACCTTCTGAGGTTCTGGATGGCCATGAACTTTGGTGGGGGACACCATTTAACCCCTCCAGCTGTGAAGCCAGAAATTCTGCCAGGATGTTATTCAAAGAAGTGCTTGTCTAGCCACCTCTGCTGTTTCAGGCAAAACAGGGCTGGTAGCGTTGGAGAGTGCAGCCCCTCATTCACCTGCCATCCTACTGGAAGGTGGAGGCATCTACCCAGAGCTAGCAAGGACCCAGGCAAGTGAATGTATATGTATGTTTTGCTCTTTGCCCTCCCTTGGCATGTGCTTACCGAACTGTGAGCTTGGTCCTAGATCATCCCAGTTTATAGAGGGTCACCAAGGGGAGAACATAAGGGGAGCCAAGATGGATGTAGGTCAGCCAGAATCCAGACCCCTGTCCCTTAAGCAAGTCACCGGTGGCACTCATGCTTTCTGCCACTGCTAGACGTGGGCGTCTGTAAGCCACAGCGAAACACCACCACGGTGCCTGGAGCCTGGGTGACCATACCGTTCTTCTACAGTCTGTAAACACCTGTGGGACAGGGACAGGTGCAGAGGAGGCAGAAACACTGGGGCTCAGAAGGGTAGGGGACGCAGATCTCACCAAGTGATTGGGGCTCTGTAATTGATGAGTTCTAGCAGAGGATTGGGATGCTCACTCAGGGAGGGGAAGGTTCTTAGAGATCTGAAGCCAGCAAGGAGTTAGCTAGATGGCAAAGAATTATAAGCAAAGGGAACAAGAGAGCTGGGTATTTTTAGGCCCAAGGCACTGAGCTTGAGAGGAGATTGAGGGACCTGGTCCATGGAGCTCATGACAGGCACAGGAGGGGACTCACCTCGAGGCTGCTGCCAGCAAGGCATGGTCACCATGCCTGAGCTTAGAGCCCATAGCAGCCTGTGCTTGCTTCCCCAGCACAGGGGACCAAGACCAGGACAGGAGACACCTTGTGACCAGTTGCAAGCCTTCCCTGATGAAATGTGCCCGTGGAGCGCTCCCGACAGATAATAGTCATCACTGTTATTCCATCTCTAGGTCACGTGCCTTTGCCATGGGATGAGTGGAAAAAGAGAATATATATGTTTCTTTTTTTTTTTAAGATTTTATTTATTTGTCAGAGAGAGCACAGGCAGGGGGAGCGGGAGGCAGAGGGAGAAGCAGACTCCCCACTGAGCAGGGAGCAGGGCTGGCGGGCCTGGCTTCCGGCGCCACGGGCAGACAGGACCCATTACTGGTCAGGCCTTAGCCAGTGGCTGGTCTAGCCTTGGGCTGGCAAGGGGGCATGTAGGAGCCAGGCCTTGAAGAAGGGATAGGTTTGGGGGCTGTGAGCAGCCCCTTTGGCCTGGAGCACACGGGTCAAAGCCAGGCGTCGGCTAGCCTGAATGTCAGAGTGGGAGACATCGCCGCCCGCTGTCCCGAACAGGGGCGCTCGCATCGGCAGGCGCTTGGCCCCGTTGTCAGGTGGGGGCAGCAGGGCGCCGCCAGCCAGCTTCTGTTTAACACTCTGGGGAGATGAACTTGGAGAAAGCGGATGGAGGGATGCTAGACACCCAAGACCAATGCTTAGCTCTTTCAGAGGCCCTGGCGTGGGGGATGCAGGCTGAACGGTGAGATCTAGGAACTGGTGAGGCCTGCTCAGTAGGGCCGGGTGGTGTGAGATGGGCTCCATCCCAGCTCCGTCTGACTCCTTCTTATAAGGCAGAATGATACTTACCCACACCCATGACCCACTTGAGCATTGCCACCCCGGGAATATAGTAACGGATGGAAACGGAGGCCTGGGGAGGTTTAGTAACATGGCCAAGGTCACAAGCTGGACCCCATCTTCCCATAACACCAGCATGGTGTGACTGGGAGCCTGTACGTGCTCCTACTTGGGGAATTAGGCAGACAGGCTAGAAGTACGTTTCTGCTGCCGTGGGAAGGGTGCTTGAAGGGCCAAAAGACAGATGGCAAAAGCCCCTGTTGGCAGTTATATGTCTCTGACTGCTTGCTAAGCAAGGACCCTGAGCATAGCCCAGGCCATTGCCCTCCACGGACACCCGCGCCCCCCAGCCCAGCAGGGGAAGCCAGTGGAAAGTGGCCCCGTCTCGTGCAGCAGGGAACCATAGAGTGCTCAATATAGGGCAGAGCAACTAAGTTTTGGGAGGGGAGGCCAGGACATTTAGGAAGGGCTTTGAAGAATGCGGAGGAGTTTGCCAGGCACAGGGTGGACAGACTACAGCCAAAGCAAAACTTGGTATGTCCAAAAAATTAATTACCTCATCCAGCAAATAACTGAGTAGATGCAAGCACTGTGTTAGGCTCCCCATGGTGAAAACACAAGACTTTTGGGGTGAGGGCTTTACACAAGTGCACCCTCTTATCAGAGGGCTGTGAGTAGTGTTGAGGGCCTTGGTTTGTTGTAGGTCACCCAAGTGCAGTTGGTAACAGGTGTCAACAGCCCTGTGTTGCAAGGACCCAGGACAGTGATTGACAGTAGGATGTTCTGCATCTTGCAGGACGCGAATGCCTGAGTGTCTGACCCGTAGAGACGGCAGCACAAGGTTGCAGAGGCCAGTTGGTCTGAAAGGCCCAAGTAGAAGGGAGTGCAGCAGGGAGAGACGCGCAACAGCTGGTCGGGTCTGGGTTAACCGGCACAGCCATTATGTAAGATGCTACAGCTCTTTTAATAGCAGAAGTTAATGCCCATTAACTGGAAAAGAAAACAGCCTTTATCAACAGGCAGATAGGATGTTAATTGGCTTCCGTTTACTGAGAGATTACAGGATCTGTTCCGGGACTGCTTGTAAACTCCATCAACTGAGAAACGCCCCCGTTTGTGCAAACATTTCCTCCGTCCCTGCGGGCTGGCGCATGCAGCACTCACCAGCAGGAATGGTGGCCCCGGCCAGGGAGCTTCTGAGGGAGTCAGGCACGTGTGTGTGTGTGTGTGTGTGTGTGTGTGTGTGTATCAGGATGGATGCACACGGGGAGCTGCTGCAGCGGGGGTGCTCACAGACTGGGCTACTTAAGATCCCAGAACCGCAGGTGCCCGTTTCCTAGACAATGCTGTTCAGTATGTTAGGTTGCGGAATTGCCCTCCATCCTGCTTTGCTTTGCTTCGCTTTTTGATGAGTGGAAAGATTGCTTGAACAGAAATATGATATGAAAAAATGAATTTTTGTTCATTGGGGCTGGTCTGTGACTGCTGCCTGCCGGTGGCATGTGGGGCAGAGGTAGCCCACTGCACTTGACCCCTCATTCTTAACCCTGCTGCTGGGGAAGACTCTGGCGCCTGAATCCCAGTTCATGGGTACCTGTTAAAGGTACCTCCAGAGAACGTACTGGGGCTGGGCCCACTGCGGCCGTTGTCCATGGTTGGAAATGCAGCCCAGGGCTGGAAGAATGTTCGGGAAACACATGGGTCAGGGCTCTGGGGGAGGTGCAGGGGACAGAAACCCATCTCAAACTGGCTGAACTGGAATGGGAACTTTGTGGGCTCCGGGGTGGGAAAAGTCTAAGTGCTTCTGGCACCTTCCATGTTCTTTGGTAGCTCCCAGGTTCTTCTAGCACCACTGGGCCCCAGGACACCCCAGCTCAGCAGACATCCATCCCCCCTCCCCCTGGTCTTGGCTCTGTGTCACTGCCCCCAGGGCCTACCTGCTTTCCCTCCTGAGAGAAAGAGGACTTCTCTGGCCCAGTGGCTCCTTCAAAACTCCCAGTCTTTGGGTCTGGTGCACCAAACTGAGGGCCACCTGGGTCACCCTGGAGTCAAGGGAAGGGTCAGCTCCCCCTTCTCCAAGGTGGCAGAGGCAGAGTGTGTGGCTGCCCAGTGTGCTATCTCCAGAAGGGGCCAGATGTCCACTGCACGTGGGCCTGCCTTCTAGGAGCTTAGACATCTCCTCTGGGCTTTTGGTCATTGCCAAAATCATCAGCAGGTGTTCTTCACAGGTGAGGAGGAAGGTGAGCAATAGTGAGCAGTGTGTCTTGTCCCTCTGGTGCCAGTAGGGTCCCCTGGGAGTTAAGAAGACAGTGCTCAGGCTCACGGTCAGCTGGCCTGGGAGAGGCTGGCAGCTTTGGGGTTTTTCTTTTTTAATGTTTAAACTTGTTTTGTTGTGGTATAAGTTTTGTATAGTAAAGTGAGTGACTCCTGTACAGCTCAAGGAACTTTTCTACGTGTGTTCACATGTGAGACCAGATCAAGATACAGAGCGTTTCAAGCCCCCAGCTGGCTCCTCCGCGACCCTTCCCTCTCCTACCTCCCAAAGCTAACCCTGGTCTGGTCTTTATCACTGCTGATGCTTTATTGTCAGTGCTGGATTTTTTTTTTTTTTTTAAGATTTTATTTATTTATTTGACAGAGAGAGACATAGCGAGAGCAGGAACACAAGCGGGGGGAGTGGGAGAGGGAGAAGCAGGCTTCCCGCAGAGCAGGGAGCCCGATGTGGGGCTCAATCCCAGGACCCTGGGATCATGACCTGAGCCGAAGGCAGACGCTTAACGACTGAGCCACCCAGGCGCCCTGTGCTGGATTTTTTTTTTTTTTTTTAAAGATTTTATTTATTTATTCATGAGAGACAGAGAGAGAGACAGAGGCAGAGGGAGAAGCAGGCTCCCCGCGGAGCAGGGAGCCCGATGCGGGACTCGATCCCAGGACCCTGGGATCATGACCTGAGCCGAAGGCAGATGCTTAACCGACTGAGCCACCCAGGCGTCCCTGGATTTTTTTTTAATTGTGATAAAATATATATAATGTAAAAGGTACCGTCTTCAACTTTGCTTTGTGTGTAGTTCATTGACGTTAAGTGCATTCACATTGGTGTGCAACCACCACCTCCAGAACTTTTCCATCTTCCCAAACTGAAACTTGGTCCCCATTAAACCCTAACTCCCCGCTCCCCTCCCTCAGTCCCTGGCACCCACTGTTCTGGTTTCTGTCTCTATGAATATGAGGACTCTAGAGACCTCATATAAGCGGAATTAAATATCCGTCTTTTTGTGACTCGTTCATTTCACTTAGCATGATGTCCTCAAGGTTCATCCATGGTGTAGCATGTGTCAGAATGTCCTTCCTCTTTAAAGCTCAGTGACCTGCCACTGTATGGACAGACCAGGTTGTGTTACTGTGCTTGGATTAGACTCATTCGGTACACAGTCTTTCACGTTGGCTTCTCGTTCTCCACTATTATGTCCGAGGCTTGTCCCTGTCGTTGCATGTGGCAGCAGCTTGTCCTTCTCTGTTGTTGTGTGGCACCCGGTCATGTGACTGTACCACGTGCGAGAACTCATTCTGTGGGTGGCCGTCTGGGTGGTGTTCACAGAAGGTGCTCGACACCACTGTGAGATAGGACGTTCAGAGTTCCCAGATGAGGTCTCAGGGTCTCCAACACTGAGAGAGGCACTAGGGGAGACGTGGGGGGATCATTCTGGCTGGGGTCCAGAGGTGGAAGCACCAGCAGGGGTGTTGTGGGGTGGGGGTGTTTTGTGCTCTCCCATGAGCAGAGCCTTAGATGCCTGCCGTGCACTCAGCCTGAGCTGGCTCCAGCCTTGGGGGTCCCCTTTCTCACTGCTCTGGCCACCCGGGGTGCTCCTTCCCACCACTCTCACCCTGTGCATTCCTCAGGAAGCCTTCCCAGACCCCAGGACAGACCCTGCCCTGCATCTCTCCACCACAGAGCCCCACTCAGCAGCATCCCTGTGGGCCATTTGCCCACACTCCCCAGGCCATCTCCCCCACCCACCGCGGTGCCACTTCCCCAGAGTGTGTACTCAGCAGACACACAGTTCATCGGACTCAACCCCAGAGGGGTGTAAATACTGGACCAGAGCAGGCCGGTCCTTAAGGCTCCCCTTTCTAGAACCATCCCTCCAAGTGTCAGGACAAGAGGATTCTAGAACCTTTAGCCCACACTCACAGGCTCCCAGTCTGGCCAAGCCCTGGCCCTGCCCAGCAGCACCATTCCAACTTGTGTGGCCTCCTCTTACTGGGAGCAAAGGAGTGAATTCCCTTTGGTGCCCCCTGCCCAGTCACTGGGTAACCCAGGGTGCCCTGGGGGAGACTAGGGCCAGGGGTGGGACCCACAAGCCAGAGCAACATGGTGAGCAAGTGGAGTGGAGAGAAGACATGGGAGCAACAAGGACCAGGATGATGAGCAGCAGAGCTGGGCCTCAGACAGGAGCTTGCACCTGGCCCTGCACCACCTGCCCGTGTACCACCCTGCCTCACCTTTGCGTCTGCTGAATCGGTCTTGGGGCCCTCAGGCACACATTAACACCTGTCCTTTAGCACACCTGGTCCAGCTCCTGCAGCTGCTGGGATCCTTTGGACTACCCCTTGTCATCTGCGTGGGGTCAGTCCCCCCATTGCCCTCCCCCCCCCACTCCCCTACCAAACCTGCCCCCCCACCTGCGGTAGGCAGAGGACATCTCAGCCTGTGGCCCTCGTTGGAAGATTGGAGCAGCAAGGAAGTAACAGAGCATCTTGTTTTAACCCAGAGCATAAAGTGGTCATCCACAAGGTCATTACTGATCTGAATAAATGGCTGAAGAAGTAAATCAGTTGGGGAGAAGAGACCATAGTTCTTGTGTAAGAATTCCTAGTCATGTATGTCAATTCTCCCACTCTGGGAGGGGAGCTTAACTCCTGTCACACACACACGCACCCCCATCCCAGGGGGCACTGGTTCCAAGAGAAGAGTCTGGAACAGGGTCGCTCAGCAGGGGGACAGACAGCTGGCCGACCCCACCTTAACCCAGAGGTCCAAGTCAGTCTCACCTGGATTAAGTCTGTGCTCTCAGGTATAATGTCATGAGGAGGGCTCACCTCTCCTCACCTCCGACGTCTTCCCGAGACCACACAACCCCAAGCTCATGGTGAGAAAACACCTCAGACAGATGCACTCGGGGCACGAGGGGGTGGGATTCTGGGGCAGAAAAGGGTGACTGGGGGAATAACTGGCCAAACCGAACGAAGCCTGGAGTTCTGTGGACAGTCATGTTGGAACAGGCGTAATAACAGTCGCCGACCAGGCCAGCCCAGGCCCTTCACGGCCAACACCTCAGGCCAGGCTCCCTTTTCATGGTCGCCCTTCTTGACTCTTCAGGCCGTGGCACTGGAGGGTCTCAAGAGGCCCTTCTTATTTTTCTGTTTTATCAGATACCACCACATGTCACTATTCTCTGCCCCTAATTCACCTCCACTGCCAGGGAACCAGAGCCTCGGAGGCCCTGAGCAACGTTTCATGTGAGTCCCCACGTGCAGAAGGTAGGGCAGCCGGGGTTCGTCCCAGTCAGACCTTCTGTTTGTGTTTCAAATGCCTAGCCTGCTCGTGTGCCTTATTATCTTAGGTTGTGTCCAGGATATTAGATTTTTCAAATCATGCAAGGCCCAGGGTATCAACTCCCAGACATGATTTATGCTGGCTTCTTCCAGGCTTGTGGGAACCAGCAGACCAGGGCTGTCTTCCAGGTTCAAGACTGGAAGTTCTCAGGCCTCCAGACATCAGGCCTTGGTTCCTCAGGGACCTCTTCCCATACCTTCCTTCTGCCAGGTGCCAGCCCACAGCAGGGACTGCTTACCCAGGGCCCCACCTTGGTGATGCGGACTCTGACTTCTGTCCCTGCAGAATGCCCTGCCGGCCCTTGGCTGCCTCTTCCAGGCTCACGTCCCATGGTCAGAGCCTTGGGCCCCTTGGATTGCAGCCCAGGAACCCATGCTGTCCCTTTAGGTCTAGGACGCTTCTCTGAACAGGTTGTCCATGTTCTGTGTTAAAAGTTGCCCTCGGGGGACGATTGGGGCAGCCAGACCTTCCACCCTGCTTTCCCTACCCTGCTGTTCCTTCAGGTTAAGCAAAGTCTTAAGGGGCATGTGGTTCTCTAGGAGAACCGTTCAGGATGAAAGGGGGCCAGGGCTCCATGGAGAAGGATATGGCCATGACTTTGGAGTCCTGCGTCAAGGTTGGAGTTCCCTCTGCCCTTGGTCTGACCCAAGTTTTTCCATGTTGCATCAGCAAAGTGAAGAGATAAACCAGTGACCATGACACCCCTAATGGGTAGTGGCAGCGATTATCACCATAGTGGTCTCCAGCAGAGGACTCGTGCTACTGTAACTTCCCCATCGGTAAAGCAGCACCCATATCGGTGGTGAAGGCTGGCTGGATTAGCGAGCACAGTGGCAGAGGGATTTAATAAAACCGCCATGGTGTCATTGTGTGTAGCCTCTGCCTTCACCTTGTTCTCAGCCCGTGTGCAGAGCCACAGATGGGCCCTTGGTGAAGGCCTCAGCCTGACGCCCCTCTCCCTGCCAAGAAGGGCACTGGTCTCCCCACAAACCAGAAGCCCCACTCCCTTGCACAGGGCTCCCATGGCTGCCAGCGCCCTTCCCCAGCCCAAGACACTATGCCCCTGGCTTGGAGGCCCCAAGTGGACAAGGAGGAGCCAGATCAGCCCACCAGCCCGCCCCTCAACAGCCACAGACATCTGAAATGTGTTTCTCCGAAACCTCTGGCACATCCAGAAGCTCGTGGTTTTCATAAGGCATTTTTTTTCTTTAGCCTTTTTTTTTTTTTTTGTAAAGATTTTTCATTTATTTATTTGACAGAGAGAGACACAGCGAGAGAGGGAACACAAGCAGGGGGAGTGGAAGAGGGAGAAGCAGGCTCCCCCCCACCCCCACCCCCCGAGGAAGGAGCCCGATGCGGGGCTCGATCCCAGGACCCTGGGACCATGACCTGAGCTGAAGGTAGACGCTTAACGACTGAGCCACACAGGTGCCCCTTTCTTTAGCTTTTTATTTTGAAATAATTTTAGGCTTACAGAACAGTGGTAGAAATCCTAAGAGTTCCAGTAGACACTTCGTCCAGCTGCCCCCCATGTTAGCATCATTCAGGATACAGTCATGTGGCCTAGAAAATAGGCACTGATGCCATGGGGCGGCTCCCATCCACCCTGGACCGTGGCCCCCCCAGAGCTTCCCCTAACGTGCTCCTTCTGGTCCAGGCCCCCACGTTGCACTCGTCATCCTATGTGCCTCGTGTCCCCTGACCCATGATGGCTCCTCGGCCTTTCCATCATCGTCCACAGCCTTTGGACTTGTGCTGAGAACTGCTGGGTCTGGCGTTGTGGAGCGTCCCTCCAGGTGGTCTGTCCGCTGCTTCCTCATTAGCTTGAAGCCTGCGCCTTTGGGAGGAATCCCGCTGAAGGCACGTGTCCGTCCTGGGGCACCATGTGGGGGAGGCGAGCTGCCGGTGGGCCCTGTCGCCGGTGGTGTTGACCTTAATCACTTCGTCAAGATGGGGTCTGCTCATTAGTGACAGGCTGAGTGGCCTTCCCCCGTGGGGATGTGAGTCACATGCTCCCTCTGTCCCTTCGCTGGGAGCCTCAGCGGCCCCCGAGTCCTCATGTTCATGTATTGGGGAGCATACGTTCCAAGGCATTTGCCAGACCCCCCCCCAAGAGGTGCCACCCCCAGCCTCCCTCCTTGCCCCCCCCCACCTCATGCACACTTCATTACTGCCTCCGTACTTGCAAACAGCCCTTCACTCAGGGTTCCACCTGCCTTTCTCCATTACGAGCAGTCGGGCATCTGCCTTCTTTTTTTTTTTTTGTCATATTTTAAAGTAGTCTCCTGGTGACCTGGCTGCTTCTTTGCCCTTTTTTTTGTCTTGAGTTGGTTTTGTTTTGTTACTGATTTGAAAGAGCAAAGAGCTCTTTGTTACTTAGAGAACTTAGCATTTGGCCTGAGGGACAAACACCAGGTCTTGGGGGGGGGGGGGGGGGGGGGGGGGGGGGGGGGGG
>NC_138369.1:11434308-11613050 GCF_054177405.1 Leptonychotes weddellii
TTTTTTTTTAAAGATTTTATTTATTTATTTGAGAGAGAGAGAATGAGAGACAGAGAGCATGAGAGGGAGGAGGGTCAGAGGGAGAAGCAGACTCCCTGCCGAGCAGGGAGCCCGATGCGGGACTCGATCCCGGGACTCCAGGATCATGACCTGAGCCGAAGGCAGTCGCTTAACCAACTGAGCCACCCAGGCGCCCTCTTTTTTTTTTTTAAGATTTTATTTTTTTTTTTAAGATTTATTTTTTATTTACTTGACAGAGAGAGACACAGTGAGAGAGGGAACACAAGCAGGGGGAGTGGGAGAGGGAGAAGCAGGCTTCCCGCGGAGCAGGGAGCCCGATGTAGGGCTCCATCCCAGGACCCTGGGATCATGACCTGAGCTGAAGGCAGACACCTAACAACTGAGCCACCCAGGTGCCCCAGATTTTAAGTAATCTCCACACCCAACGTGTGGCTCAAACTCACAACCCTGAGCTCAAGAGTCACATGCTCCACTGACTGAGCCAGCCAGGCTCCCCTAATCATTTATTTCTAACTGTGGACCTGTGGATATTTATTTTATACCTTGGGCTATAATCCAGTGCTTGTTGCTCAGAGCGTTCCGGCTTTGGCCACTGGCAGCTCTGTGATTCTCCTCCCTCTCCCATTGTCACACCCGCATTGGTTTGGTTCCTCCCTGGCACCTCAGGGTGGCTCTGGGCTCATTCCTCCCCTGTCTTAGAAGCAGCCATTCCTCCTGGAGCCAGGGCCCAGTTGAGATGGGAAACAGCAGCCGAGGACAAGTGGAGGGGAATCCTGTTTGTGCTTTCTAGGGCCTTCTGCCCCGGCATTGACGTGGGGTCCCCAGGAGGACCTGGAGGGCAGGAGGGGCCTTCACAGACCGCTCAGGGGATGTCTGCATCATTTGCATCATTTTACAGGAAAGTGCATCGATTTATTGGATAATCTTAAAGCACGGGAACCGAGACCCCCAGGAACCCCAGTGCACAGTTGGCATCTTGGTGACACTCGTCCTTCATCCTTTTTTCTGTCTATTCTCCTCACTGTGGTTTGCTGAGCTTTCCTGAGCTTTGTGGGTACTTCCACCTAGAGGTTAAATGGAGGTTTCCGGGGAGGAATCCTCAAATATTCGGACTCTTTACTGTAAGCTTGGCCAGAAAGATTGGGCAAACTTGCAGTAGGAAAGAGAGTAATTTTCTAAGTGTTTCTTTGAATAGATACTCAGGTCCAAGCTGACAAAAGCCCAGTGGGTGCTTGGGTCCAGGCAGGTGGGGCCACCTCTGCCTCCTGCTGTGTGACCTTCAGAGGTGGCTTCACCTCTCTGAGCCCATCTGCCAGGTGATACTGGGTTAAAAAAAAAACAACAGACAACTCAGAGACCTGTTTGTGATGATCAAGTCAGAGAGCCGATGAGAAGGGCTTTTGGCAGTGATTAAGCGATCTGCGCTGGGGACTGCCATTCGGATGCAGGTGCCCGCGTCCTTCCCCTGCAGGGAAATAAGCCAGGCTGGGAAGAGCACCCTGCTAGGGCAGTTCTGGCTTCGGGTGACTCAGGGATGAGTCACAGGCCTGAGGCAGGTCGGGTTGGCCCTCCTCTCGCCAGGTCTCACCGTACCCCCTCTCTCCCAGGACCGAGTCTCCTGCCGCCCAGAGCTGGCCTGGAATGGGTAATGGTGTGAAGGAGAGTACGGCGCGTGTGCGTGAGGATGCCGAGGCCATCCTGCCCTCACCCGTCAATTCCAAGGCAAGTACCCTGCCTCCCCGATGGGCGTTTTCCTGAGGTCCCTTTTCTGTGTTCCTGCACCCCATGGCAAATTGCCCCCCACACACACACACACTCTGGGTGGAGCTGTGTTGGTGGGAGGCCATTGGCAGAGGGGGGTGCAGGAGGTTGGCCTCCTTCTGTTCCATTTAAAGTCCCGTTTGTGATGTGGATCCAGTCTGCCCAGCCACTTGGTAAGAAGCCAGAACCTCGCCCAAATTTGGCTAGGAAGTCAAAAGGTGTCCTTGAACTCCTTTTCTCGCTGGGATTTGTGAGCACGAGACAGTCACGGGCAGGCGCTCGCATGCAGGGTGTGCTCTTGGCTCCCAGTCTCCTCTCTCAGGTTCATCTCTGATTCCACCCTTCTCTCGGAGAAAAGGTATATTCCCTTTGAAAGAAATGGGGTCAGCCCTGTCCTCGTTCACCGAAGAAGCCGGTAGAAGCTCTTCTGGCTGAACCTGGAGCACAGACTGACCCAGCCCCACGCAGAAACCCCGCGCTGGGGCCCACGGGCCATTCTCAAAGTCCACGGGGTCAAAGGCGGAAGCGGCATCGTTCTCCGGCCTTCCCCAGCTTTCCTCAAATTCTGGGGCACCCTGGGAAGCACCAGATGGGCAGGAGGACTGGTTTGTAGGGTCAGCGTGTGGGGCCACCGTCGCCATGCTGGGGGTGGATGCGCGGGAGCAAGGCCAAACCCCAGAGCACGCACATCTGTCCCTCATGGTGTAGCGAACTCCCCAGCCCCTGGCGGGCGGGCTGAATCCCACCGAGCGGACGTGCCCAGCCACGGACCCGGTGCCCGTCGTGCTCTGGGACGCAGCCAGTGCTGGTTTTCCGCTACACTGGCCCGCGCGGCCGCCATCAGTCTTGGTTCGCTCAGCCAGCCTGATGGGGGGAGCCTACTGTGTCAGGTCCCGTGTCTTTGGTGAAGGAGCTGAGCATCTTCTCGTGGCGTTCACAGCCCGCGTGGCTCCTGTCTGTGGATCGCCTGCTCGCTCTCTACTGGGCCATCTGGCTTGTTCTGCGCTTACGCGCGCTCTCCGTCTGACGCATATGGCGCACCTGGCTGTTCCGTGACGCCGGTGTCGAGCTCTTCGAAGAATCAGCCGGCCCTGGTCACTTAAGAGTCACTGGGAGCGTTGGCCAAAGGCGGCGGCCGCCTCGTCCGGCGAGCACAGGAGTTGGGCTCACGGCACATCCCCGGAGCGCCACATCCCGAGTGAGGTTTAAGGACACGCGTGCCCGGCCCGTGAGCGCGAGCACCACAGGCTGCCCAGAAAGCTGCCTAGTAAAGGCCGTGGAAGGGGCGCCTCGGCTTCGCCTCTAGAGCAGCAGGGACCGTCCGTGGGGTGCGCCCTCGGCTCCCAGCGGTGCACGAGGTGAACCGTCATCACGCTGACCCCCAGAGGAGGTTGGGACCCAGTTGGGCCTCGGAGCTGGTGCCGGGAACACCGCCGAACCTTCTGGCGCCTGACATCCACACTTCACAAAGCGGGTGGAGCCAGACCTCCAGAACCTTGCTGTGCGATCCAGAAAAGGCAGGGGTCCCCCAGTGACAGGCTTCCGTGCAGGAAGAAGCTGGAATCCAGAGGTGAAGCTCCACTTCAGAAACTTAGGAGGGAAAACACTGCCGTGGGAAATCGCTTCTCTGGGGAGGGGAGGGCCCGGCTGCTGGAGGAAGTCCCGGGGACATTAAGGAAAAGGAGCTGAAGCCCCCCAGGGACAGGGCCGGGTTGTAAGGCATCATGGCCCCGGGGAGCACCCAGACCCGGCCAGGAGACAGCACGTCAGTGTGTCAGAGGCGAGGAAAGGAGGATCAGAGAGGCCATCAGTCACTGCAAGCAATCGGGACAGAGCCCAGATTCAGGCCAGGTGTGCGGACAGGCTTGGAGCCCAGCCCTTCACCCCTGATCCACCCGCTGAGCTGAGCAAACCTGGGGAGTGGCCCTGGACCCCATCATGCCCACTCAGACCCAGGCTGCTAGTTGTACCCCCCAAATGCCCCTTATCCGTCCCCTAGTCCTAGCCCCCATCTCTCCACCCTGAGCTTCTGCATGCATTGCCTCCTCTCTGGTTACAGTTAAAATGGCCTGTCTACTTTCTGTGTGTTTCCATTTCTCTTTGGGTAAACACCAGCCTGCTTGCTGAGCCCCCAGGTTCCTTGGAGTCCAGCCCCCACCCTCCTTTCATCTCCTCTCTCCTCCCTATGCCCCCTCCCTTTTGCTGTGTCAACCACCCTGCCTTTCTTGTGGTCCCCCAGGACCCCCGGCTTTTTCTCACCTGGGCCCCTGGGTTTTCCATTCCTCCCCTTCTTATATGATCTCTCTCTCTCTCTCTCTCTCTCTCACACACACACACACACACACACACACACAAACATATCCCAGTTAGCTGCACCTCATCTTTCAACCTCAGCCCCTCACCCCCAACCCCATGTTCTCCCAGGACCCTAAGGCCCCTCCTTACAGCCATCCTGGATTGGTGACTCGACACATTTTAATGTAATTTAATTTAATTAATTTATTTATTTGAGAGCGAGAGCTTGAGCAGGAGGATCAGAGGGAGAGGGACAAGCAGACTCTGTACTGAGTGCGGAGCCCGATGTGGGGCTTGATCTCAGGACCCTGAGATCATGACCTGAGCCAGAATCAAGGTCAACACTTAACCGCCTGAGCCACCCCGGTGCCCCTACATGTTTGTCTAAAGCTTTAGTTCATGTCTGGCTCTCCCTGTGGACTGGCAGCCCCAGGGGCAGGGAGGTGTCATACCCACTTCCCTACCCACACACACTGGGTCCCAAGGCCCCTCAGGGCACCTGGTTCCTGTCAGACTCTAGGGACTCCTGGGATCACTGACCTGCCCCTCACCGTCCTTCCTCACTGTGGAGCCAGGGAAGATGGGAGCCCCTCCTGTCCCCAGTGCTCCCCGTGATTGCTTGGCGAGAGTTCTGTGGCTGAGTCAGCTGGGGAAACAGAGACTCCAACCTGATGAGTAGGTGACTTCTTGTGCGACTCCACGGGGAGCATCGAGAAGACTCGGGAAAGTGCTGGCTCCGAGGCTGGCCTCGTGATGCAGGCCGGCCACCCATCACCGCCACCCTCACCTTGGTTGGATAAAGAGCCACAGATGCCGGCCACCGCGGGCCTGATGGAAAGTTGTGGAATGGGGTCACATGGACACAGTCAGGGTCTGCTTGCTCGACACCGGCCTGATCCCCAGACCACAGGGGCCCTTGTCCAGTGCACACAGGCAGTGGGCACAGCCAGAGTCTGCACTTGGTGGGGGGTGACCCTTCTCTTTGGGGTCAGTCCTGTCCTAGGCTGTCTCTGAGAAGTTGGAAACTCATGGGACAGCCCCGCCAGTGGGTCACCTCTCATGCGGATGGTCCCTGTCCCCCAGGAAGGTTTTCACTATGTCCCACCCAGGTTCTGTGGCTGGTGGACTCATGACAGCCTGCCCCGGGCCCAGCAGGGCTGTGATGCTTGCACAGTTTTGCCTTTTACAGCCCTCGAGGGGACAGAAGGAAGATGCTCCTCCTGGGGGCGGTCGCCAACAGAGGCGACCCCTGTCCCTGTCTCTCTCCTGACAGACTGTATTTTGTGTTTTCTTGCAGAGTGATCACAGGCAAGTTCTCAGCTCCCTCCTGTCTGGGGCCCTGGCCGGTGCTCTTGCCAAAACGGCGGTAGCTCCCCTGGACCGAACCAAAATCATCTTCCAAGGTAAATGCTCTCTGTCCGTCTGTCCTATGTGATGGAGATGCTTCCCGGCAGTCCCCCCTCCTCCAAAGCCGCTGATCTGCACTGCAAATTGGCTTTAAAAAATGCCTCTTTAAAATCGACTTAGAAACTCTGTTAGCATCCCAGGGCTGCCATCACAAAGTACCACAAACCAAGCAGCTTACGTTCTAGAGGCCTGAAGTCTGAAATCGAGGTGCCAGCTGGGTTGGTTCATTTTGCACACTCTAGGGGAGGAGCCCTCCTTGCCTCTTCCAGCGCCCCGGGCTCCAGGCATCTCTGGCTTATGGTCACGGCGCCCCAGTCTCTGCTTTCCCCTCCGTGTCTGTGTCTTCTCCTCTTAGAAGGACACTTGTCATTGGATTTAGGACCCACTCCACTCCAGTATGACCTCATCTTAATTTAATTACATCTGCAAAGACCTGTTTCCAAATAAAGTCACCTTCACTTGTACTGGGCTCAAGGACACAGACATATCCTTTGGGGACCATCACGCTCCCTCCTTGGGTTGAGCAGCCACAGGGTCCCCTGAGATGAGGCCTTTCTGTCCCACAGACAGTGACCAGTGCCTACAAGAGGGCAGTCACAAGCTGGGACCCCTGCCCCTCCACTGTTTGGGAGGAAGGGACTGCAGATTCAAGCCAGGCCGTCCGCCTTGCACGAGCTGGTCCCTTATCCTCCCCGTGCCTCCGTTTCCTCATCCACAAAACAGGATGTTAATATCAACCTCTGTAAGGAGCGAGCCGGCGTAGGAAAGGGCGTGCGGCTGGGCACCCGCCTCCCCATGCATCGGCAGCCTTGTCACCTGGAGCGAATGCAAAGCGTAGCGCCCTGCAGGGAGCTGGGCTTAGCTCTGGTGGCCTCAGTGTGTACACACATCCGCACGGATGCAGGTGCGAGGGTGTCCTGGGAGCTCGGCAGACACTCCACAATGCTGCGGGAGCGAGGAGAGGGAGGCTGCAAGACCACGATCCCTGCCGGCCGCAGCGGCTCAGGGGGGGGGGGGGGCTGCCAGCGGAGCGTGCGTGGCATCGGGGAGCAAGGTGGCCGCCAGCGAGGGTGGAAGAGGCTGGTCCGGGGCGCCACACCCACACCTGTGGGAAGAAAGGGTGGGCTCTCGGCCGCGAACATGCCTGGGCCTTGTTCTGAGAGGCCCAGGCCCTTCAGTTCCTCTGCATGGCTGGTGGCTAGGAGGCCTTTCTCGAAGGGGTTTGGTTGAATTGGGGTCCAGCCGGGTGCGGGGTGCTGAGTGTCAACCCCAAGAGGCCCAGGCCTCTGCAGAGACCCTCACTTTTCCCGGGAGGGAGGTGGCAGCTCAGCTCCCCTGCCTGGGGATAAGTTGACGTACCGGGGACCCTAGGCCCCGGGGTGCGGGGCGCAGCAGGTGAGGAGGTTCCCTGGAGGAGGGCGACCATGATCGGGAATGCCCCGCACGTCGGCCCCTGGCGGGGGAGCCTCCACAGTGCCTGTTCTCACTCCCTGTGCTCAGACCCAACCCCTGCATTGGGGGTCCCATAGACCCAGGTCCCGTCCTTCACATCTAATGGTCTCTGTTTTGTTTGTTTTGGTTTTTTTTTTGCAGTGTCTTCAAAAAGATTTTCTGCCAAGGTAAGCCACTAACTAGGTCACCAACTCCTGGCTCTGGGGCCATCACCATGTGCCCTGCTAGGCTGGCAGGAGGTGGTGGAGGCACACGGCCCAGGGGTGGAGGGAGAGGCTTTTCAACGTGTTTTTTTCCCTCTGGTTCCCCCACAAGCCAGTTCCCAGAGCTGCCAGGGGACCGAGGCCTCCCCCACCAGGCCCCTTGGCACCCCAAGCTCTGCCTGGATGTAGTCCACTCTGGCTTCATCCTTGGGGTGGGAAGAGGACTTGGAGTTATAAACCCATGATTTCACATTTGATTCATTTCTTTTAAAGATTTTATTTATTTGTTAGAGAGAGAGAAAGTGCAAATGCAAGAGCAGAGGGAGGGGGAGGGACGGAGGGAGAAGCAGGCTTCCCGCTGAGCAGGGAGCCTGATGCGGGGCTTGATCCCAGGACCCTGGGATCATGACCTGAGCCAAAGGCAGACACTTAACCAACTGAGCCACCCAGACGTCCCACATTTGATTCATTTTTAAACAGAGAGCAGGCATTACCTTCTTGGGAAAAGATAAAGAATATCTTTAGAAGCTAGACTACCAGACAGACCAATCAAACACCCTCTGTGTGGGGCTGTCACCTGCAAACCTGGTTTGCCCTGGCTCACTTTACTGTTCGTAAGGTTAGGGGACTAGGGAGAGAGGGGTCCCCACATGGGGCCCAGAGAATATGGGGGAGGCAAGGTGTGGTGGGATCGATAATGTGGGCCCCAGTCACAGTTCACCGCGGAGCAGGGAGAGGGGCAGGCAAGGGCATTGACCGTGCCCCTCCCCGCCAGGAGGCCTTCAGGCTCCTCTACTTCACCTACCTCAACGAGGGCTTCTTCAGCCTGTGGCGCGGGAACTCGGCCACCATGGTGCGCGTGGTGCCCTACGCCGCCATCCAGTTCAGCGCCCACGAGGAGTACAAGCGCATCCTAGGCCACTACTACGGCTTCCGCGGAGAGTGAGTGCCCGCCCCCAGCCGCCCCCCAAAACCCTCTCGGCTCTACCCCATCACCTGCCCTCCTGTCTTCCGCACGCTCACCATGGCAGAAGTCCTGTCCTTTGCCTGCTCTTCCCTCAGAACCTAAGTCCCAGCGGGACCTGTGATCCCAGCCGTGCCCCCCAGAGTCTGAGGGAAGGAGCGCTTCATTCATTCACCCATACGAGCCGACAGGAAGGAAAGGCAGCCATGGGAACCTCAAAATGACATCCACTCAAGAGACCTCATTGCTCGGCCATGAGGAAGCCAGCCCCTGGCCATTCCTTGGTTCTCCCCACTGGCCAAGACCTGTGGGCACCCCAAGTCTTGAGGGGGGTCTCACTTTTCTCTCCGCCCCCTCTTTCAGAGCCCTGCCGCCTGGGCCCCGCCTCCTTGCGGGCGCACTGGCTGGAACGACCGCTGCTTCTCTGACCTACCCCCTGGACCTGGTCCGAGCCAGGATGGCCGTGACCCCAAAAGAAATGTGAGTTCCCGGGCCAGGCGTGCCGTTCTGCAGCTGCCCCAGAAAAGCAGTAATTGTTCTTTCACCCTAAGGGTCAGCTTCTACTTACATCGAACCGAAAGTCTTCCTTTTTTTTTTTTAAGATTTATCCATCCATTTTTAGAGAGAGATTAGGGTGGGGGGCAGGGGCGGAGGGAGAGGGAGAGAGAATCCCAGGCAGACTCCACACCGAGCCGGGAGCCTGACATGGGCCTGATCACGACCCCGAGATCACGACCAGAGCCGAAACCAAGAGTCGGATGTTTAACCGACTGTGCCCCCCAGGCGCCCCCCAAAGTGATAGGTTACAAATGCCCGTGGTTAAGACAAGGGCCTTTCCCCCAGTGATCTGGCAGCGAAGGTGGGATACGGCCTGAGGCACGCATTGCCTCCCCCCTCCAGTGCCAAGGCTTTTGTGACGCGGTTGTGTTCCTTAAAACAAGCACCCGCATCCAGTCCCCAGCCCGCCGAACTCCGGGAGGGGGCTGAGCTTCAGTTGAGGCTGGCGGCCCCTCTTTGTGCCCACAGCCCACCCGCTCGTCCCTCTGCCCTGCAGGTACAGCAACATCTTTCACGTCTTCATCCGTATCTCCCGAGAAGAGGGCCTGAAGACCCTCTACCACGGATTCACGCCCACCGTGCTGGGGGTCATTCCCTACGCGGGGCTGAGCTTCTTCACCTATGAGACGCTCAAGAGCCTGCACAGAGGTAAGGAGCCGGGAGCGCGGGCCGCATAGACTCAGAGGCGGGCCACTGAGGTCCCTGCGCTGGGAGGGACAGGCTCCCGGCCAAGGTCCGAATCAGAATGAGACAGACACCGAGCCGCCACGGAGGCAGCTGGACTCCCAACCTCCCGTGCCGAGTTTTAAGACCAGCTTGGTGAAGTCCTGAGTGTCACCAAGCGCAGTGGCAGCCCCTTGTGCCCAGAGCAGCCGGGTACAGCCTAGCCGGAAGAGGAAGAGCCCTCTCGGGTGGTAGTAATTTTGAGAAACTCAGCGCAGAAAAGCACAGAGAACCGTATACCGCTGCCCGAACCTGCCGCCCCGGGCGACCAGGTGTCAACAGTGTTCCAAGATGGTTTTTGTTAAAGAAAGCACATGTTCCAGGTGACTCTGAGGTCCTGTGTTCCCCGCCCCCAGCCCCGCTCCCTCTGCGGGGCCCCAGGCCGCCTCTGAGTCCATCCCACCGCCTTATCCAAGGTCTGTCCCATTGTCCTTTGAGCGGTGGAGTGGGCCTCCCCTGCTGGGGGGGCCCTTACGTGTTTCCAGGTTGTCAGTGATCCGCAGACACCCCGGAGCGCCTCCCTGCATGTTGGGTGTGAGCCCCAGGTTTTGGCATTTACTCCACTTGCTGCTCTCCCCAGCCCTGTGCCCACGCACCCACCCCACTCGGGTGCAGGCGGATTCCTTCATGTTCGGCCGGTGTGCCGAGTGAAGAGTGCGGTCTCACTGGGGTCAGTGCCTCGCGTTAAATTGACAAGCACACATTTTTAAAGAACCCTGTTGTTTGGTTGCTGCGCCCTCCTCCATCCCACCCACATGTCCTGTCCTGGCAGCTGCTCGCCTCACCACGCCCCTGCATCCCTGCAGAGGGTGCCCGCGGAGCAGGCTTGGGGGGGTGGTGGAGAGGGCTGCAGACGGGAACGAGAGTGATTAGACGTGAGCTCACTCTGGCTGGTGGGACTTGGTTAAATGACTATTAGTGCATTTCTGCCTTTTTAAAAACTTTTCTTCTCAAAAGGAATGGCAGGGAGGTGAGGAGGCGGGGGCGGGAAGGCCCCAGGGAGCCAGGGGGTCTGGATCCAAAGCAGTGAAGGAGTGTGAGCGGCAGGTGCGGGGCGGGTTCAGCACGGGGTGCGTGCCTGCCCCTGGCCACATGCTTACGCGGCCCCTCTGTCCCTCGCCCGCAGAGTACAGCGGCCGCCCGCAGCCCTACCCCTTCGAGCGCATGATATTTGGGGCCTGTGCCGGCCTCATCGGGCAGTCGGCCTCGTACCCGCTGGACGTGGTGCGGCGGCGCATGCAGACGGCTGGGGTCATGGGTCACCCGCACGCCTCCATCATGCACACGCTGCGTGCCATCGTGCGGGAGGAGGGCGCCGTGCGTGGCCTCTACAAGGGCCTGAGCATGAACTGGCTCAAGGGCCCCATCGCCGTGGGCATCAGCTTCACCACCTTCGACCTCATGCAGATCCTGCTGCGGCACCTGCAGAGCTAGGGCCCCTGAGGGCCGGCAGCTCTCGAGACGGGGAACCGAGTGTCCACGTGCGGCCGGTGGACCACTGACCCCTTTTGTTTTCTGAGCCTGTGGAGTGACGGTGTAATCGGTTCCACCCTGGGAACCGCGTTTCAGAGCACCTCGTAGAACAAGCTGGGGGGCCTGACCTCGGTCCCCAAAGCCAGCGGCCCTTGAAGTGCAATGTTGGGACTGGTGGGCGGGGCTCTCGCGCTCTCCCCAGCCCTCCTCCCCAGGGCTGGCCCTGCCTCCTGGAGAGCTTGCCCCAAATGCCCTGAGCTGGGAGTGACCAGCGCCACCTCCTGGCGCTCTGTGACCTTGGATGTGCTCCTGGTTCTAGTGACCCCATGCCCACTGGGCCCAGAGCCCGACTCCGCCTGCCCCTGTGCCCACAGAGGGGAGGGAGCCCCACGGTGTACAGAGAGGCACCTCCGGGCCCTGGTGAGGTAGGGCCAGCCTCCTGCTCAGCTGCGGCTAGAAAAACAGCCTCTTGCCCCACCCCCACCCCCACCCCACCTGTCCTGCCTTTGTCACTTCCCAGGTGACATGACTCCTGTGTCACCAGAGCCTCCTGCTCGGGAACAGCCTTCTCCCAAGAGCATTATTTGGATCCTGGACTCCGTGGCCAAAGTAGGGCCCCAGGAGTGGGTCTTCCCCTCTGTTGCCTACCCACCCAGTGTGTAATGTTCCCAGGAGGGTCACGCCTCCTCCAGGCAGCAGGGTGTGAGGAATCACCATGGGTTTGGGTGTGAGTCCTAACCTGGAGGCATCTGCTGAGAACTGGGGACCCAGGTCACCTCCTCTGGGCCAGGAAGCTCCCACCCCTGTCCACAGGCCGCACCAACAGAGGCCAGGCCTCAGGCCCTAACCCTCGGCGCCTAGGCACAGCGGCTCCTGGGGGGGCCTGTGGCATCTTGCACGTCCCTGGCTCCCCACCTGAGCAGGCGCTTGGCCAGGACTGAGGGCAGTTGAAGGCACAAAGGGTGGTCTGATTGCCGTGAAGAGAGTGCTTGGAGGCGACTGGCAGCCTTGATCCTCCCAAAGTGGGAGCCCCTGAGACGGTATGTGGCCTGGGGGTGGGAATTGGGGTACCCTAGGGCACCCCCAGGGAGCGGATCTCATGGAGAAGTCCCCTGGGGTCTGCCAGGTGTCACAGGGACGCAGAAACGCCCATTTCCAAATGACGTGTGGAGTTTCTTGATTTCTTTTGGTTTTGCTTTTCAATCTGGCTGCCCCTGGGTCTCGTCACCGTAAACCCTGTCCAGCCCCATCTGGTTCCAGGCGGAGAGTGACGGGGGGTGACCAGATCGCTCCACAGCCACCCTGCATGAAAGGGTCTGAGAGGGCGTGTTTGCCCCACGCACATTTCCAGTCGTGACTTTCATTTCTCCCTTGCGTTCTGTCCCATTACTGTTCTTACCTTGGACCTGCGGGTGTGAAGATCCCTCTCTGTCCTTCCTTGCATGTGTCCACCGGCCGGCCTGAGGCTCGTCCCCAGGGTCCCATGGCTGTTCTGTTGGGGGGGCGTCCCACCTCCTCTGCCGGCCTTGCCCAGTGCCCAGGGCCCAGAGAGGCAGGAGAGGCAGGGACCCCTCACAGGGAGATGCGCTGGGGGGCCACCCCCGGCAGGTGAGACCAAATGAATGGTTGGGCGGCACCCTTCTCTGAGCCGCAGAGCGGAGGGCCCCCAGGTCCTGCTGGCCCTGGTGTGCCTCCTCGAGGTGGCTCTCAGCCGAGTGAGCCTCAGCAGCAACCCCCCCCCCAGCCCTGCACACAGCTGGGCGGTGCCCTCCGCGGCTACACCCCTCCCACTGGTGTCCATCCTGATCTGGAGTTACATTTTGATGCCATGAAGACACTTTGTTTATATATAATGTTTATATATTTTAAAGATTTGTGCCAAGAGAGTATATTTAATAAAAATTAAAATGACGTTTTTTTCTGTCCTTCTTCGGCTCTAACCCCCAACCTCCACCCCCTGTGAACCAAAAACAGGGTTAGGGTTGAGGTTATTTTGACAGATTTTTTAATATATTCTTGAATATACTTTTTTTTTTTTTTTTAAGTAGGCCCCACGCCCAGTGTGGAGCTTGAGCTCAAGACCCTGAGGTCAAGAGTCGCTTGCTCAGAGTACCTGGATGACTCAGTCGGTTAAGCGTCCGGCTCTTGGTTTCGACTCTTGGTTCCGGCTCAGGTGGTGATCTCAAGGTTGTGGGATTGAGCCCTGCCTCAGGCTCTGTGCTGGGCCTGCAGCCTGCTTGGGAGGCTCTCTCTGTCCCACCCCTACCTCTCCCTCTCTGAGAAAAAGAAAAAAGAGCTGTGTACTCTATGGACTGAGCCAGCCAGGCACCCCTTGAATAAGCCTTTTTAATGTGTTTCTTGTTTGAATTATTACTACATACAGGTCTTCTAGAAAACTCCAGCTGCACAAAAGGGTTGTGGTGAGAAGGTCGGCCTGCCAGTTCCCTCCGCCAAGGTGTCTTCTTTTACCAGTTTCTCACGTGTCCTTCCGGAGACATCCTGTGCATAAACACTTGTCCCTTCTGAGGACATACGGGGCGAGCCACGTCACCAGTCGGAATGGGTTGCATCCTGCCGCAGCGAGCAGGGCCGCCAAGTCCTGTTGTTTGTCTCCCGTGCCCTGCCCGCCTGTCGAGTGCCAGGGCCTCCCCGCTTCGGCCGGTTGAGGCTTAAGGAGCGAGTGTGGCTGTCTGCGGGGGCCCGAGATCGAGGCCACCAGAGGTCTCACGGTGGCCATGCAGACTTGCTTCCGCCGCAGCCCATCTCCTGGACCAACTTGTAGGGCCGCCCCAACCAGAGGCGGGAAGTGGGAGCCTCCACATGCCAGGGGAGGGGCGACTGGGTGAGCGCGTGCGCCTCTCGTGGGCGGGCGCAGTCTGCAGGGGGCGGTGCTTCACGTACGTTCTGCCCCGCGGGGCCCGAGCCGCTTGCCTGCTGCTTTCATCCCACCGGATTCGTACACCTTGGCTCCTTGTGTGTATGGTTTGTCTCATTGTTTAGGAACAGTTGGGTGTTTCCCCGGGGTGGTGGCCTGTGATGACATCTACCCATCCTTTATTGATGGCCATCGGGATTATCAGTGATCTGTTGCCATGACAACGTGGTAGCGGCTCCCGGGGCCCGCCCAGCTTGCCTCTCCCGTCCTACCGATTTCTGGGCAGTCCCAGCCCCTGAGCCTGGGAGGGTGGGGGTCAACTCCCCATTTCCCCCCAATCACCATGGCATCCCGTAAAATATAGAGGTGGGCACGTGACCCCATTTGGGCCCAAGACAGCAGAGATGTTTGCTAAGCACTTCCAGGGAGAGCTTCTGGAAGCACCCTCCGTCTCTCCCACTGGCCCTAAGGGAAGAAACACCAGCACAGGCAATTGTTGGGACTATCCTGTGTTCACAAGATAGGAAGCGATCCCAGGGTGAAGCTGACACCACAGAAAATGGAGCAGAGATGAAGAAAGAAGTTGGATTATTGGTGACATTGACTGGGCTGCTGGATCCAGCTTTGCCTGAAGCTTTCAGCTGCCTCTCAACTTCCGGCAATAGGAGTGGCTTTATTCTGTTTATTGAAGACAGTTAGGGTTGAGCTTCCTGGCACTTTCTGAAACAGATCTTGTATGTGCCTCTTTGCATTCATGCACGAGTGTGTGGTGTTCCAGGAACAAACTGCTAAGTAAAGATCAGGGACTGTGTTCGCTGACGCAGCCAGTGCCCCTCCCTAAGCCCAGCTGCTTTTGGCTGTAAGCCGCTCAACCCGGTCTGGGGGCCTCCCCCGAGGAGCGTGACCCAACACCCCAGGAGCGGCCCTCGGCCAATGGCTGCGGACAGCCCCTCACCACTGGAGTGGGTCACTCAAGTGAGATCCACACTGTCCCCCGAGGCCCCCAACAGGACCAAGCCCAGGTTTTCCGCTTAGTCACCTGTTCATTGGCACCCCCACAGGGCTCCTCCCTATTTCATGTCTCTGCCCCCAAAGAGTCTCCCTGGGGTGTGCTCCCAGGTAAACCATGGGCCCTGAGTCCTCATGACAGGGTCATCTTTGGGGGGGGGGGGGAATCTATCCAGAGATGAATACAAATGCCAGATATTCCTGTAAGGAGATGGTAGCGTTTTTTAAAAAAGATTTATTCATTTATTTGAGAGAGAGAGAGCGTGCACACGCATGAGCAGGGCGAGGGGCTGAGGGAGAGAGAGAAAATCCTTGAGCGGACTCCCCGCTGAGCCGAGCCAGATCTCAGGACCCTGAGACCATGACCTGAGCCGAAACCAAGAGTTGGCCACTTCACCAACTGAGCCACCCAGGCGCCCCGACGGGAGCATTTATAGCGCATACCCTCGCTGCCTTGAGTTTCCTGCGGCCGCCATAACAGAGCACCGTCCTGGGGGCTGAAAACCAGTTTATTCCGTTTATAGTTCTGGAGACCAGAAGTGCAAAACCAAGGTGTCAGCAGGTTTGATTCCTTCCGAGGCCATGAGGGAAGGGTCTGTTCAGGCCTCTCGGCTTGCAGCTGGTCAGACGGCTGTCTTCACATTGTCTTCCCTCTGGGCATGTCTGTGTCCAATTTTCTTATAACGAAGAAAAGAAGAAAAAAAAAATTTCTTCCTGTAAGTCCTGCTGGATCAGGGCCCATCTTAATGACTTCATTTTAACCTAATCACCTCTTTAAAGACTCAGTATCCACATATAGTCCCATCCTGAGATCCCAGGGGTTAGGACCTCAACATAGAATTTGGGGAGAACATAATTCAGCGCGGGAACATAATTCCCCTCACCAACAGCCGGTCACCAGCCTTGTAGATCTTCACGATTCTGACAGGGAAGCAGCAGGGCGGCCAGGGGTGGGTGGTGACCAGGCGGCCACAGGGGAAGAGACAGTAAGGTCAAGATGCCAGAGGGCTTGACCAGGTGGAGGTCCCAGGGACCTGGACGAGAGTGGATCCGAGGCGCGAGGTGTGTGGGTGCATCTTGGGTCCCGCTTCTGGTTTGTGTCTTTTTTTCCACTGGTTTTTTCCTTTACTCACTTCTCTGGAGTTGAAAGTTTGACTTGTCATTGGATTTTTTTTCTTTCTTTTTCTCTTTTTCTTTCTTTCTTTCTCTCTCCTTTCTTCCTTCCTTCTTTCTTTCTTTTCTTTTTCTTTCTTTCTTTCTTTCTTTCTTTCTTTCTTTCTTTCTTTCTTTCTTTCTTTCTTTCTTTCTTTCTTCCTTCCTTCCTTCCTTCCTTCCTTTCTTTCTTTCTTTCTTTCTTTCTTTCTTTCTTTCTTTTCTTTCCTCTCTCTTTCAAGATTTTATTTATTTATTAGAGAGAGAGCACAAACAGGGAGACCAGCAGAGGGACAAGCAGACTCCCCGCTGAGCAGGGAGTGCGACGCATGGCTCCATCCCAGGAGCCCGGGATCACAACCTGAGCCCCCCCAGGCGCCCTGATACCTCTGTTTCTTGTAACACAGGGCTTCTGGGCCTGGGCACCGCTGACATCTGGGCACCTCAGGGTGCCGTCCCTGTCCCCCTCAGTCGTGACAACCAAAACTGTCTCCAGAAAAATGTCTCCAGACACTGACTAGTGTCCCTTTGGGGCAGAATCATCCCCTCCTGTGCGGAAGCGCCCATGGGTGGTGGTGATCACTGATGCCACTTAACGGAAATGTAATACTGCCCCTGAAAACACAGCACCCTGACCAGCCCCTTCTATCTTCCCGATTTTTCTGATTGTGGTTCCACCTTGTTTCTCTCATTTTTTTTTTTTTAAACTGTGAAATGTGTCCCAAAGGGAACATGTAAGATGTCTGTGGTTTAAGCCACGGCAGTGAGAGCCGGTGGCCGTCCAGGGGGCGCCGCACCCCATCGCCCCCGCTGCGCCTGGCACGGTGCCACTCACACTCTTGCTTTTCTTTGCGCGTCTCCACCTTCCTCTGTGTCCCTGAACCCCAGGGTGTTGAGCTCTAAGAGCAGAGAGCACGCATGGCCCTGGCTGAGCAAGCAAAGGGCCAGGTGACCAGAGGCACCACCGCTGCGGCGGATGCCGGTGCAGGGGTGAGGGGGGCTCCGGTTTCAGGGATCCCTGGGGTACCGGCCACAGTGTGGAATGGGCAGAACTGAGAGACAACGCTCCGTCATCTCCTGATTCCAGGTGTGACCCGTTCTGTCCTGGCGGGGAGCTGGTCTTCATTCTGGAACTTCCCAGACACGTGCCTTGGGATGGGGCTCTTGTCCCGCAGCGCCTGGAAGCTTGGGGTCCCAGGGGATTCCCATCATCTGGTCCCATCGGGGTCCCCCTCTGCTCCGGTGCCTCTTCCCAGAACTCTCTTTCTTTGGAAGATTCTTCTGGGCCAGTTCTCTGATTTCCTTGGCACCCACCCCCACCCCTTTGTTTTCCATCTTTTATCATTTTGTTCGTCCTGCAAGATTTCTTTTTTTTTTTTTTTAAGATTTTATTCCTTTGACAGAGAGAGACCAAGCTAGAGAAGGGACACAAGCAGGGGGAGTGGGAGAGGGAGAAGCAGGCTTCCCGCGGAGCAGGGTTGGGATCATGACCTGAGCCAAAGGCAGACCCCCTACGGCTGAGCCACCCAGGCGCCCCCTCCTGCAAGATTTCTACAACTTATCTGTCATCTCCATCTCCCTCCCTTCTCATCCTCGAGGCGCCTCCCTGCGCTCTTCCCCACCCTCTTCTCCTTACCACCCTCTCAGCCCGGAACCCCTCTTCCTCCTGCCCCCCCTTCACTTCTTGCTCCCAGGCCTTTGCTTACTGTCTGGATCGCCCTGTGCTCTTCCGGGTCATTCCCTTCACTCAGCACCAAACACCAACATGCAGAAAGCCACCTCCCAAACCACTCCAATCCTGATAGTAGAAATCAGTCTGTTCTTTTATTTGTTCAGAAGAATGACCCGCAACCTCTGTCTCAAATGCGGGGGAGGCAGGGCATGCAATCCGAGAACAGTGGCTCTGGGCCCGGGGCAACAGTTTGGAGGCAGAAGCGTGGGATCCGAGGGGCCAGGGCTCAGGCACTGCGGTGAAGTGGGCGGGCCCAGCAGGTGCTGCGGGGGCTCCCGGGCCCACCTTGCACCTGAGGACACAGGCACACACGGAGGAGGCGGTCCTTAAGCCGCTAGCTCAGGCCGGGACCTTGGGGCCCAGGGACGTCTGCAGGCGGCTAGGAGCCCGCCAGCTGCCGGTGGAAGTAGAGGCCGAAGAGGCTGGAGAGCAGTTGGCAGGCTGCGGTCCACCAGATGAGGAAGGTGAGGACCGCGCGGAGGAAGAGGGGCGTGAGCAGGCTGCCCAGCGCCCCAGCGATCCGGGCCGCCGTCTGCTGGGCCTCATCCTCCCCGGGGCCCCCCAGGCGATCCTGGGCTGAGGACCGGGCGGGGGACAGCATGGGGACCGGGCCCGGGCCCCAGGAGTAGCCGCCTGTGGGAAGCGGAGGGTGGAGGGAGGGATGGGTAGAGGTGCAGGCGGGGTTTGACCTCTGGGACCCCCGCCTAGCCCTAGGCTCCACCTCCTACCCCCGCCACCACCCCAAACTCTATCTCCTGCCCCCACCCCAACTTCGGGGCCCGCCTCCTACTCTCCCTTCTTCCGGGCCCTCCAGGCTCCCTCCCCCCCAGTATTACCAAGTCCCGCCCTGGCGCCACCTCGCTCGCCTCCATCCCCACCCGGCGTCGCTCCCCGCCGCCCCGACCTCCCCGCACCAGGCCCCCGCCCCGTGCCGCTCCTCACCCAGCGTCTTGAGCAGCAGCGTGCAGCTGAGGGTGAGGATGAGCGGCGTCAGGTACTGGAGGCTCACCACTGTCACGTAGCAGTAGACTCGCACCACCTGGTAGGCCGGTAGCCGTGACTACGTGGTGGGTGGGGGGACCCTCCGCCCCATGTTCCCTCCCAACCTTCGGTGCCCATACCCGCCTCTGGATCTCACGGGCCTCTATGCGGCCGGCCTCCCGCCGCAGCTGCTCCACACGGGCCTTGGCCAGGCACAGGTAGGCCTGCAGGTGGGGCCTGGTCACGGCCAGCCTCAGCAGGCACAAGGCCACCAGCAGCCAGAGGCGCAGTGAGTCGAAGGCTGAGTCAGACAGCCTGTTGGGGAGGGGAGTGAGGGGGCTAGGGAGGACGCCCCTGCTGCAGGATCTCCCCCAGGATCCAAGGCTCCTCCCTGAGCCTCAGAGACTGGGGTACACAGAAGGGCCCCCACTGCTCTCCCTCCCACCCACCCCCCATGCGCACAGGGAGAAGGGCACCTCCCCCAGGGGTGCCTGGTGCAGGAAGTCCCGTGCAATGGGTTTGGTCCAGAGCCACAGGATGATCAGAGGGGACAGGAAGCTGGTATGCAGAAGGAACCTAGGAACAAGGGCACAGAAGAGTGAGGCCCCGGGCACCCACCATCCCCCTAGCCTCTCCTTTAGATTCCCACCCCCCGCACCACCACCCATCTGGCAGTCTGCATAACTGCAGCATGGGCCGGTCTTCCGACATGCTCAGTGCGTCCAGGTGTGTCTGAGCCAGCCGCAGGCCTGGAAAGGTGAGGAAGGCACCCAGCATGGATCCCACAAATGCCAACCCTATGCGGATGGCCAGCTTGACCAGAGGGAGCCTGGGGGAGAAGAGAAGGGTCAGGAGGCCCCAAAGCCCGTCAGCAAGCCCCCTACAAGTCCCAGACTGCCCTTGCCCCACCTCACTTCCCAGGACTCACGCCCAGTCCCAGCCCTGCATCTTCAGAAGTGGCTCCAAGTTCTGGGTCATACTGGCCAGACCTGGGGAAGACAAGGAGAGGGCAGTGTTTAATAGACCCCTGGAGCCTCAGTGTCTGCTCTGCCCCCCTACCAGATAGACTTTTGCTCCCCAGGTAGGAATACACCAGTGGGAGCCGGGCCCAGGGCCACGCAAAAGGAAAACTTTTGTTGTGCTCTGATTATGTGTTTTTTTGTTTTGGTTATGGTTTTTTTGTTTTTTGTTTTAAAGAATAGGAAAATGTACCAGGCAGACACCCTTGATTGGACTGGGAGAAAGGGGCGGGGGGCGGTGGACCACTGCGTCTGAGCTTCCTGGATTATACCAGGATTCCAGAGGGGCATGAAGGACTCCCATAGGTTAAAGCCAAAGTCCTGGAAAGAATCCTCAGTTCAGGCCCTCGGATTTTCCATAGAGTAAAAGCAAATAAAAATGAGCTCACAACCCAAATCACCAAACACACCAGGGAACAAATCACCATAAAGCAGGGGGAGAAAAAAAAAAAAGACAAGTTTAGACCCTACTGACTACAGAAATTTTGCAGGTGTTATCATGTGTGAAATTATTGAGGAAAATAAAAGGTGGATCACAGAACAGGCAACATGAGGCTACCTCAGATGACCAGATATATTTGCAAAGGAACCAATTAAGCTCTTCCAAAGGGAAAATATAATTATTGAAATGATAGGTTGTTAAATGGCATAATCAAAACAGCAAAGGAGGAATGAATGAATTGGATCTGAAGAAATCAGATTCCAACTCAGAAAGATAAAATGTAGGAAATATGAAGGGAGATTAAGAGATAAGGAGGACAGAATAGAAAGTCCAGCATAAGTCAAATAAGAGCCCCAGAGAGAGAAGGGAAGAGAGAATGAAGGAGGAGAGGAGATTTGGAATAGAATAGTTGAAAAGACTGTGGAATGAATGACACACACAAAGTATATCAAACCAGAATAATACAAAGAAATCCATACCTAGACACTGTAGTGAAACTGGAACACCAAAAACAAAGAGATCGTAAAGCAGCCAGGGATTTAAGATAGATCATCTATAGAGGAAAGACAATTAGACTGGCAGCCAATGTCAACAGTAATCACAGAAAAAGAACAAAAAGAAGGTGAAAAGGTAAGATGGTAGAAACAATGCCAAATATGTCGGTGATAATAAATGTAAGTGGGTTAAACTTTGAAGTTAAATGACAGAGACTGTCAGACTTGAAAATATCTAGCTGTGTGGTGGTTGTTTTTTAAAGATTTTATTTATTTATTTGACAGAGAGAAACACAGCGAGAGAGGGAACACAAGCAGGGGGAGCGGGAGAGGGAGAAGCAGGCTTCCCGCAGAGCAGGGAGCCCGATGCGGGGCTCGATCCCAGGACCCCAAGCCGAAGGCAGATGCTCAATGACTGAGCCACCCAGGCGCCCCTGGCTGTATGTTTTTTAAAGGAGACGTACCTCAACACAAGGTTCCTGTATGGTTGAGAGAAAAGGGATGTTAAAAAGATATGACAGAGGGCGCCTGGGTGGCTCAGTTGGTTAAGCGACTGCCTTCGGCTCAGGTCATGATCCTGGAGTCCCGGGATCGAGTCCCACATTGGGCTCCCTGCTCGGCAGGGAGTCTGCTTCTCCCTCTGACCCTCCTCCCTCTCATGCTCTCTGTCTCTCATTGTCTCTCTCGCAAATAAATAAAATCTTAAAAAAAAAAAAAGATATGACAGATACTAATCAAAAGAAAGGTGGTATTGTATATTTGAGAGTTGCTAAAAGTAGATCTTAAAAGTTTTCATCAGAAGAAAAAAAGTTGTATATGTATGGTGGTGGATGTTAAGCAGATTTATTGTGGTGATTGTTTTGTAATACATACAAATATTGAATCATTATATTGTATACCTAAAACTAAAAATGTTATATGTCAATTATATCTCAACTTAAAAAAAAAAAAGAAAGCTGAAAAGTCTATATTACGACCAGATAAACTAGAGTAAGACAGAAGTATTATTAGAATCAGAAGTGGTCAATATACCACCAACCATAAAATGGTTGATTCACCAGGTATATATAGAAATTCTATACTTGTAATCACCTTGTCAATTAGCCACAAAACATACAAAGAAAACACTGACTAAGGCGCCTGGGTGGCTCAGTCAGTTAAGCATCCAACTCTTGATTTCGGCTCAGGTCATGATCTCAAGGTTGTGAGATAGAGCCCCGCACCGGGCTCAGCACTGGGCATGGAGCTTGCTTGGGATTCTCTCACTCCCTCTCTTTTTGCCCCTTCCCCTCTCTAAAAAAAAAAAAGAAAGAAATCACAATGGAAACTTAAAAATACCCAGATCTGCCTGATAATGAAAATTACAAGTCAAAACTGAAGAAGTGGACAAAAGTGGGACTTAGTATATAGCCTTCATGCTAGAAATGCTAGAAAGAGAAATAGAAGAAGCTGAAAATTAGTGAGCTAAATAGCCAACTAAGAAATTGAAAACAAGGGGTGCCTGGGTGGCTCAGTCATTAAGCGTCTGCCTTCCGCACAGGTCGTGATCCCAGGGTCCTGGGATCGAGCCCCGCATCAGGCTCCCTGCTCAGCGGGAAGCCTGCTTCTCCCTCTCCCACTCGCCCTGCTTGTGTTCCCTCTCTCACTGTGTCTCTCTCTGTCAAATAAATAAATAAAATCTTAAAAAAAAAAAAAAAAGTGGGGTGCCTGGGTGGCTCAGTCATTGAGCATCTGCCTTTGGCTCAGGTCATGATCCCAGGGTTCTGGGATCGAGCCCCGCATTGGGCTCCCTGCTCCGCGGGAAGCCTGCTTCTCTCTCTCCCACTCCCCCTGCTTGTGTTCCCTCTCTTGCTGTCTCTCTCTCTCTCTGTCAAATAAATAAAATCTTTAAAAAAAAAAAAAAAGAAATTGGAAACAAGAAAAAGAAGCCTACCAGAATAGTGCTATAAAAGCCAGAGGTCCTAGCCACACAAAAAAGATTGGAAAAGATGAAACAAAAACCAAAAGAACCCACAATTCACTAAAAATACAATTGTACAACAAGGTTATCCCATGGAAAACACTCAGTTTGATCCCTACCTCATAAGACAGTAGTGAACGACCAGGAGCTTAAGGGCTTATGTGAAAGGCAAAATATTGTGTTGGAAAATATAAAATGGCTTTCTGATTGTGGGGAATATCTTCAACACAAAAATCAACTAAAATAAGGAACTGCTATTCATCAAAAGAAACCAGAGGGGAGGGCTGCAACTGTATTCAGTGGCTGAGCCCAAAAAAGTGTGGTGTGTGCATGTGCAGAGAATAATGCAAACATGGCTAAATGAATCTAGGTCAAGGGCATATGGGAGTTCATTAGAGGATTCTTGCAACCATTCTGCAGGTTTGGAATTTTTCAAAATAAAACATTTGAGGACAAATTTTTTTAAGATTTTATTTTTAAGGGGCGCCTGGTTGGCTCAGTTGTTAAGCGTCTGCCTTTGGCTCAGGTCATGAGCTCTTGCTCATGGCTCTTGCTGTGTCTCTCTCTGTCAAATAAATAAATAAAACCTTAAGAAAAAAAAAGATTTTATTTTTAAGCAATCTCTACACCCAACATGGGGCTCGAACTCACAGCCCCGAGATCGAGAGTCACATGCTCCACCGACTGAGCCAGACAGATGCCCCATAATTTTTTTTTAAAAGATTTTATTTATTTATTTGAGAGAGAGAGAGAGCACAAGAAGGGGGGAGGGTCAGAGGGAGAAGCAGACTCCTCGCTGAGCAGGGAGCCCGATGCGGGACTCGATCCCAGGACTCCAGGATCATGACCCGAGCCGAAGGCAGTCGCCTAACCAACTGAGCCACCCAGGCGCCCTCCCCACAATTTTTTTAAGAGGCAAAAAAAAAAACCACAAAGAAAGTGAAAAGCCCTGCCACAAATTTGAAGATACACTGCCCCCCATTTTAACTTCTTTAAAATTGAGATACACATGACCATTGATGGCATGCAATAGTTTAAGTAACAGTGCTTTTAATCTCTTTTCTGTGGTTCAGGAAATAATGGTGTGTCAGATTTGATAGGAGGAAGTATGTGCCACACATGTAACAAAGGATCAGTTCCCACAATATATAAAGAAACCCTACAAATCAACAAGAAAAAAAAATAGTAAAGATATACAGCCCAGAAAAGCTACATAACGTTGGATTTGGTGATGATGTCAGATCTAGCACCGAACGTATGAGCCACAAAAGAAAATATAGACAAATTGGACTCATGGAAATTTTAAAAAATTTGTACATCAAAAGATAATACTAATGGAGTAAAAAGGTAACCCACAGAATGGGAAAAAAATTTGCAAATCATATATCTGATAAGGGATGAATATCCCGAATATATACACAGAACTCCTAAAACTCATCACCAAAAAAAAAAAAAAAAACAGGTTCAAAAATAGGCAAAGGAAGCACCTGGCTGGCTTGGTTGGTGGGACATGTGACTCTTGATCTCGGGGTCATAAGTTTGAGCCCTGCATTGGGTGTAAAGATTACTTAAAAATAAAATCTTTGGGGGCACCTGGGTGGCTTAGTTGTTAGGCATCTGCCTTCAGCTCAGGTCATGACCCCAGGGTCCTGGGATCGAGCCCCGCATTGGGCTCCCTGCTCCGCAGGAAGCCTGCTTCTCCCTCTCCCACTCCCCCGGCTTGTGTTCCCTCTCTCGCTGTGTCTCTCTCTGTCAAATAAATAAATAAAATCTTTTAAAAAAATAAAATCTTTGTAAAAGAAAAAAAAAATAGACAATTTCTCCAAAGAAGATATACAGATGACCAACAAGCATATGAAGATGTGCTCGGGCACCTGGGTGGCTCAGTCGTTAGGCGCCTGCCTTCGGTTCAGGTCATGATCCCAGGGTCCTGGGATTGAGCCCCCCATCAGGCTCCCTGCTTGGTAGGAGGCCTGCTTCTCCCTCTCCCACTCCCCCTGCTTGTGTTCCTGCTCTCACTATCTGTCTCTGTCAAATAAATAAAATCTTTAAAAAAAAAAAAGATGTGCTCAACATCACTCATCATTAGGGAAACACAAATAAAAACCACAATGAGATACCACCTCACACCCACTAGGATGGTCACTCTTAAGGAAAAAGAAAAGGAAGATAACACATGTTGGCGAGGATGTGGGGAAACTGGAACCCTTGTGGTAAGAATGTAAAATGGTGCAGCCACCCAAGAAAACAGTTTGGTGACTCCTCAAAAAATTAAACATAGAATTACTACATAATCCAGCAATTCCACCCAAAGAATTAAAAGCACGGACTTGTACACCCGTGTTCATAGCAACACCGTCCACAGTAGCTGAAACAAAGGAGCAACATAAATGTCCATCAATACATGAATGGATGAACAAAATGGGATATATTCATGCAAAGGGAATATTATTCAGCCTTAAAAAGGAAGGAAATTTGAACATAGGCTACAACATGGATGAACCTTAAGGATGTTATGCTGAATGAAATAAGCCAGCACTGAAAGACAGATCCTGCATGACTGCCCTCATATACAGCGTCTCGGGTGGTCAGATTCATAGAGACAAAAAGTAGGATGGTGGGCGCCAGGGGCTGGGGGGGGTGGTAAATGGAGAGTCAGTGTTTAATGGGGACAGAGTTTCAGATATGCAAGGTGAAAAGGGGGGGATGGATGGTGGTGATGGTCGCACAAGGTGAATGTGCTTAATGCCACTGAAGTGAACACTTAAAAACAATAAAATGGTAAATGTTATGTGTATTTTACCACAATAAGAAAAAAAAAAATGGGGGCACCTGGGTGGCTCAGTTGGTTAAGCGACTGCCTTCGGCTCAGGTCATGATCCTGGAGTCCCGGGATCGAGTCCCGCATCGGGCTCCCTGCTCAGCAGGGAGTCTGCTTCTCCCTCTCCCGTTCCCCCCTCCTGTGCTCTTTGTCTCTCTCACTCTCTCTCAAATAAATAAGTAAAATCTTTAAAAAAAAAAAATGGAGGAAAAAAACACATACAGCCTCAATGAAAAATGAGCAACAACATGAACAAACTCTTCGAAGAAGAGGAAATGAGAATCATGAATAAACAGGAAAAGCTGCTCAGCCTCCCAGGTAATCAGAGCAATGCACGTTAAGATCACTAAAGGTATCGTTTTCCACTGCCAGGCGGGCAAAAATCAAGCACTTTCTGTAGACCTCAACTCACTTACACCTGGCTGTGCCCCTGTAAGGTTCACCAGCCCACCTTACAAGCAGGGAGGTGAGGCAGGCGGCTGTTGCAAGGTCACCAACACTTGCCCAGGGTGGCTGGGACTCGGTGGGCGGCCTGAGTCCAGGGTCCACACTCGGAACCGCAGGCTGCATGGCTGGTGGGTGTGGCACTCAGATGGCACCAGAGCCGAGAGAACTGCTCTGAAAAATGCTGAGGCACCATCTTATGAAGGTGAACACGTCCACCTTGTCCCCAGATCCTGTGCGCAAAAGAAATGCCTGCACGTGCGTATGAGGAAACATGTACAAGAATGTTCCCTATAGCAACTGCGAGAAAAGCTCAAATCTGGAAACCACCTAGATGTCCAGCAACAGGAGAATAGACAAATAAAGACAAGTGGCCTCACCAGAGAACGTCATTCATCTGTGAGAAGAGATGAACAAAAGCTGCCCAGACCAACACGGCCTCGTTCTGTAAACAATACCAAAAAGACCGAAAAGCACCAGTTGGCTGATTACACACTGGCTGCCACCATCTGCAACAGCGAGCAAACTGTATGATGAATTCTTTAGGGACAGAAACATATGTGATGAAACTACTTTTTACAAAGGCACAGGAATGGGGCGCCCGAGTGGCTCAGTCGTTTAAGAATCCGACTCTTGGGGGCGCCTGGGTGGCTCAGTCATTGGGCGTCTGCCTTCGGCTCAGGTCATGATCCCAGGATCCTGGGATCAAGCCCCGCGTCTGGCTCCCTGCTCGGCGGGAAGCCTGCTTCTCCCTCTCCCACTCCCCCTGCTTGTGTTCCTGCTCTCGCTCTCTCTCTCTCTGTCAAATAAATGGGTGGAATCTTTAAAAAAATAATAAATAAATAAATAAATAAATAAATAAATAAAATAAAATTAAAAAAAAAGAATCTGACTCTTGGTCTCAGCTTGGGTCTTGATCTCAGGGTTGTGAAGTTTAAGCCTTACGCTGGGCTCCACACTGGGCGTGGGGTCTACTTAAAAAAAAAAAGCAAAAGAATGATAAACACAAGATTTGAGAGACTGGTTGGGGCTGTGAGTAGGAGTGGAATGTGGTGGGATTGGAAACGAGCACCAGAGACATGCACGAACATTGGGAATGTTCCGGTTCTCATTTAAGAAGTTTGTTACATTATTATTTTGCTTTGTAATTTACATACACATGTTCTATACATATGCATATATATAATATATATCAAACATTATATAATCCTAAAAATTGAAAAGCAGGGGGCGCGTGGGTGGCTCAGTCGTTAAGCGTCTACCTTCAGCTCAGGTCATGATCCCAGGGTCCTGGGATCGAGCCCCGCATCGGGCTCCCTGCTCGGCGGGAAGCCTGCTTCTCCCTCTCCCACTACCCCTGCTTGTGTTCCCTCTCTCGCTGTGTCTCTCTCTGTCAAATAAATAAATAAAATATATATTTTTTTTAATTGAAAAGCAGGGAGAATTGGTGAAGATAAAGCTCAAGGATTTGCTCTTTATCCAAAGACCACTAGAATCTGGTATCAGAGAAGTGATGTGATCCAAATTATATTTTTAAAGATCATCCAAAGAATAAATAAACTCAAAAGAAAAATGGGAAACTAAGAAAAATATTTCCAACTACTATCACACACAAAGCCTAATGTCTCTAATATATAAAGAGCTCCTACAAATCAATAAAAGGGTCAACAACTCAGTAGAAAACTGGGCAAAAGAACAGACCTTTTCTGGAAGGCAGACAGAAATGAATTGTCCACATAGGAAAAGATGCTCAACCTCGCTTATATTTTCACCCATCAGGTTACCCAAGAAAAAAAAAAAAAGTCTGAGGAAACACATTGGAGAGAATGTGGGGAAATAGGCACTTCATTAATCTTTTCCTAAATGGCAATTTACAACATTATCAAAACTACAAATGCACTTTCTCGCACAGGGCTGCATGTGCAGGGCTATTCCCATACGACACTGTTGTAACACAACGTGGTTTTGAACAACATTTAATAGTGAAAGACTTAGATGTCCAGAAGTAGGGGACTGGTTAAATAATCATGGAACTTCCATAAAATGAAATACTATGTGGGTATTACAAAACAAATAAACCAACCCGCACTGTATGTAGCATCAAGGGACAACCTCCAAATTAATGTTTTTAAGGGAAAAAGACAAGGTGGAGAGCCATAAACACTACCGTTTTATGGGGAAAAAGGAAAGTGGTCTCCCAGTTTTCCTCTTGGAAGGAGAGCTAATCAGGGTGGGTGATTTTTACTCTATGTATAGTCTCTTGTACTTTATGAATGTTGTGCCATTTACCCATTTCCTTCACCAAGTTAAATTAGAATGGGTAAATATTAAATCATTGTGGCTGCCGGGGACAGGGCAGATGGGGGGCACAGGAGTGCCCTGCGAAGAACTGCAGCTGCAGGCAGCTCTCAGAGGCAGCGAGACCAGATATCCTCTTGCCCCAAAGCCCCAGGAGATGCACAGGGCAGCAAGCAGCCACAGAGACTGCTCAGGCCCAAGGAGTACCTCCCCCTTCACCCATTATGTGCTGGTGGAACGAGCCACTTAACCCCACTTCCACGAGGGAGTGATCCGCGTGGTGACCCCGTGCCCCAAATGCCGCACATACCTGGCTCCAGGCCCAGCTCGAGAGTCTCCTCCTGGACCACCTGCACCAGCATGGCCAGGAGCAGGAAGAGGAAGGCAAAGGTGAGGCAGACAGAGCGTTCGCCCCCCTCCTCTGCACTGAAGTACAAGCGGGTCACCACCAGGAACATCTTGCTGGGCGCAGGGCTAAGGAAGCCCTGAGCAGCTGCAGTGCCCCGCTCCCAGCCAGGGACTCCCCCAGCTCCAGAACCCAAACACCGGCGTTGGGGTTTGGAGTCTCGGGGAGCAGGGCGGTGACCAAGGAGAAGAGTGAGCCGCCGAACAAGCCCAGGACACAAGGCCCAGCACTGCTCACGCCTCTGTCAGCAGGCTTGCGGCGTGTGGGTGGCAGGAGGACCTGGGCCTCCGGCTCGGCCTCAGCACACTAACTGTGGCCCTTTCTTTCTTTCTTTTCTTTAATTCTTCCTTCCTTCCTTCCTTCCTTCCTTCCATTTATTTATTTTAGAGACAGCAAGTGGGGGGAGGAGCAGAGGAGGAGGGAGGGGAAGGGGGAAAGAATCTCAGGCAGACTCCATGCCAAGCTCAGAGCCCAAATCAGGGGGTTCCATCTCACGACACCAAGACCATGACCGCAGCTGAAACCAAGAATTGGACACTCAACCAAATGAGCCACCCAGGCACCCCTACCTGTGGCCATTTCTCCCTGAAAGAGCCAGCAAGTCTGTCTCTTCAGGAGGTCTGGCCTCCCTGACCCATCTAGCCTGGCTGCATTCACAGCAGGTGAATTTCCGGCTCCTCTAAGAAGCCATCAGAGATACGAGGGCTGTATCTCGAATCTGTCCTCAAAGAGACCCATGGGGCTTTCCAGACCAGTGTGGGCTTCAAGATGGACTTTTCTTCACAAGCCCATCCCACAAGGGCATTTTCTCAGACTTGGGTTCTCAATGTCAGAGGTTTGCCTCTGTTCCCTGGGCAGCTTCATAAAAAAACATAGCAGAGGGGCACCTAGGTGGCTCAGTCGGTTAAGCATCTGCCTTGGGCTCAGGTCATGATCCCAGGGTCCTGGGATCGAGCCCCACATCGGGCTCCCAGCTCCGCGAGAAGCCTGCTTTTCCCTCTCCCTCTGCCTGCCAGTCTCCCTGCTTGTTCTCTCTCTCTGTGTCAAATAAATAAACAAACAAATAAAATCTCTTTTAAAAAATTAAAAATAATTTTAAAAAAACAAACAAAAAAACATAGCAGAGGGGGCATCTCTTTTCCTGCCCCTGCATCTGGGCTGGTGACTTGCTTTGACCAAGAGAATGGACAGGGATGGGGGTGGACCAACTTCCTGCAAAGCCTTAGGAGGCCCACAGCACCCCTTCTTCCTTGCTGGTATTTCTGCTACCAGGAGGAAGCTTGGCTTGGCCTGCTGGAAGGTGGGCCCTCTTAGAGCAGAGATAAGGCGGCTGGGCTGAGCCCACCCCAGGAGGAGAGCGAATAAAATAGTGACCATTTTACACCACCCAGTTTTGGGGAGTTTTGTGGGACAGCAGACAATAGCTGATATGCCAATTTGGGGACAGGGGATAAAGGAAAGCTCGAGTCCCGCTCCCACATGCCTCCCTACTCCCTGACCCGCTGGGCAGCCTGAGGAAGGATACACGGAGAAGGCGACGGTGAGCAGACACCAGACCACGGCAATGTTGGTCTCCTTGGCCGGGCCCAGCACATAGTAGTAGGCCTCTGTGAAGACATACACGCCACCAGAGTACACGGCGAAGTCCACGAACCACTGGTACTCCAGGAAGAAGCGCAGGACTGCGGGGAGCACGCGGCTCAGTCTGCAGCCCAGCGCAGGACAGCCCCCTCACCAATGCTGCCGGGTGTGGGCTGAGGGTGGGACGTCGGGGACCCAGCCGGGCTGTTACCGAGGGCATCAACCGCTGTGAGGGGGCAGGTCTCCAGCTGGAAAGGGGCATCTCGGGGCACAGACAAGGGCTTTTCTTCACTATAGCCATTGGCCCACCTGTTGGGGGGAGGGGGAGGCGGTCAGGGGAGGGGGAATGCATCCTCTGTTCTCTCCTCCCCAGCCAGACATGGCGGCCCGCCCCACACCAGCCTGGAAGGTTCCACCGTGCCACCCTCAGAGCACAGGAGGAGCTGGTTTGGGAGTTACCTTCTCCCCAGCCTGGGTCTCCGCACACCAGGCTGCAGACGCCGCTCACAGGGATGGCCCAGAGCAAACTTCCAATAAGCAATAAGCGTTAGCTGTCAGTCCAAGGCAACCAATGAATGACAGTGACATCTCAACCTGGGGCGTCCACCACTCTCCTAGGTGCCCAGAACTGCATGCGCCTGGAAGGGGAGCGGCTCCCCTAAGGCTGGGGGCTCACTCACCGCTCCTTCCTGCCTCTGGGCCTCGGCTTTCCCTCCAGAGCCCGAAGCTCTTCCTCAGTAGGGTGCTTGTATCGGAAGAGACTGAGGGCAAAGACGGGAAGTCAGGAAAGCTCCTGCGGCGTGGAGGGCTCAAGGCAGTGAATCCTCAAACCCAGGACTGGAGTCAGGGGGAGAGCTGGACCCGAAATGCATGGGGACAGGATGGGCAGGGGCCATGCAAGGCCAGGGGAAGGCCTGGGGGGTGGGCTGGGGGTTTGCTGGGGGGGGAGTGCACTGAGAAGCTACGGGCAGAGGGCAGGGTGGCCCGGAGTCCCGGACACCCCTGAATCTGTTGGCTAGCTCTTCTGGCGGAGCAGGCGTGTGCACTGTTCTGAAGGGAAAGATCACAGTTTCCACCAGGTCTCAGAAAGGGTCCGAGATCCGAACAGGGACAAAAAGCACTGCAGGGAACAGATCTACAGCAAGAGGAGTGTGGAAGGGGGGGTTAGATTGCTGGAAGCAGGAGTAGGGGAAAGCAGCTGCTCTTCCCAGTGAGCAAAGGCAGTCTCATGGGTGTGCGTACCCCTGTCAAAACTGATCCAACTGTGTGCTTCAAATATTTTCAGTTTATTGTATGTCAGTTATATCTGAATAGTTGTTTTTTCTTTAAAAATACTAAACACTCTTTAGGGGCGCCTGGGTGGCTCAGTTGGTTAAGCGACTGCCTTCGGCTCAGGTCATGATCCTGGAGTCCCGGGATCGGGTCCCGCATCGGGCTCCCTGCTCGGCAGGGAGCCTGCTTCTCCCTCTCCCACTCCCCGTTTGTGTTCCCTCTCTCGCTGTGTCTTTCTCTGTCAAATAAATAAATAAAATCTTTAAAAAAAAAAATAAATAAAATAAAATAAAAATACTAAACACTCTTTGGAGGGCACGCGGCGGGGTTTGGAGGAAGCAGAGGGGGCGGGGCCCGGTGGGGCTCCTCCCACCGCCCGGGGCGGGGCTGTGGCTCACCTGCCATTGCAGAGCAACCAGCGGGCGAAGGAGCAGTGTGGCGCCAGCCTGTGCATGAGGGTGGCGGTGAGCAGGGTCACCACCAGCTGCACTCCCAGGACCGCCTGCGGGGAGGGGACATGAAGGGCAGTGCCTGCCAGAAGGTCACAAGCTCCGTGCCTCGGAACTCAGGCTATTTATAGAGAGGCTGGGGCCAGGTTAGGGAGGGAGGGCCTCTGGGGCTCCAGCGGCATCTTGAAGGAGGGGCCTGGGGTGGGCTCAGCCTCAACCCTGGGAGCCCCTGCTGTGTGTGGATTCCCGCACTCCCTACCACCACCACCTAGCTGGGGTGTGGGGTGTGGGGTGGCGGAGAGCACACGCTGGGGTTCACTTCTGGCCTTTGCTATGGATTTCAGGTATTCATCTCCCTGAGGCCTCAGTTTCCCCATCTGGAAATGGGGCGCTGCCTGTTTTGTTTCATGTGCTGTCAAGACCACCATCCGGACCTACAAGGAGCACAGCCAGTGAAAGAGGCTCCCCTCCCACGGTCCCACCCACACATCATAGTTCCCCCTGGCAGCTCAGTCTCGTCTTTCCCACCGGAAATTAGCCTGATGATCCCATCGCCCTCTCCTCCTCCCTCCCTGGGTAATCAACCTCCTTGGAAAGCCTATTTCTGGCCACTACCAGTTTCAGGACAAAGACTTACACATATGAGTGGGATAACTTTTTAAATTAGGTAAATTAGGTCACTAAGTTCTACATAACAAACTTTTTACCAATTCATAACACGTTTTCATATATTAGTTTTAAAACGTTTTAGAAGAAATGCTTTTGGTAATCAGTCTGAAGCTGGGTTTTCCTGCTTCAATGCAGTAAATACCAATTTGGTATCAGTAATTATGTAATTATATAAAATTATGTGCTCAGGAGCGCTGTCGACTAGTATTATGATATCATAATTAACAACTAAAGTGAAATAAAGATTACTTTAATATTAAAATTAATTATTAAAATTATCCTTTAAACAGGCAAGAATATGCTAACTTTAATAGGAAAAGCTCTAGTGTGATGGGTATCGGGCCAACACAGTAATTCAGAATGACTGCTGAGAAATCCATCATTAAGATAACTAACAGGATATTTTCTCTATGCCTGTAACTTGTAAACCAGAAACATTTTCTCAGTAATGAGGTCGGCGCACTATCTTTCTGGTCTTTAAATCTCACTAATCTCCTGTTCTCACTGCTCGCCCTCCGTAACCCCCAAGTGCAGACTGGCTATTGGTCACTAAAGACCGTGGGCACGGTCTTGGTCAGGGAACACCTTCCAAGCCCAGTGAGGCGGGTCTCCGAGGGCCCAGGCCTCCTCCTAGGATCCTCTTCAGCCCCTTCCCACACCCCAGAGCCTCCCATTGGCGCCTCTCCAGACATCAGATCCTGGGGCTCCCCTGCTGACTTTCCTCTTCCCTCCATGGCCTCCACCCTGTGACTCAATCTCCTGCTAGGTTTTTAAACACCGACGGCCCAGCATGACCCCAGCACAGCAGCACCTCTAGCCTGGACCTCTATGCTTTGCACGCCATCATCTCAGGAGGCCCCAGTACCCGCCTGTCACTCCCACGGACACAGCATTCGGCCCTTTCCAGCGAGTCATGAGGTCAGTCAATATCCAACTCCTTTTCGCAGTCTGCAACGCCTGGAGGGCCCAGCTCAAGGCACCCTGCCTCACTGCCCGGCTCTCTAGGTAGCCCTCCCTGCGTCAAACTACTGGGTCTCAGAGGCTTTTCTAGATCCTTGGGCTCTCCATTGCAGACCCCTATCACCCTCTGACACCTCCCAGGGAGGGGACTGTTGTTCAAACTTCGGTCCCAGCACCTAGGAGAGGAAGGACAGAAGGAAGGAAGGAGAGAGGGAGGGAAGAATGAGCAAAGAGGAAGGGGAGGAGAAGGGAAGGAGGGAAGAAAGAAAAGCATCCCTCCACCTGAGGCTCTTGAGGTCGGTCCAGGGATGTTTTTCAAGCCTCACCCCCCAGCAGCCTCTGGTCTTGAGGTCCTGGCTCCGCAGATTTCCAAAGATATCTGCAGCCTCCCATCAGACCACGTCCCTTTCCTGCTCAAAGTCTTTCCCTGGACCTACAATCCGAGAATAGGAGAATCCTGCTACCTGCTAACAGCAATGAGACTTTCCTCCATCCTGTTCTCAAGAACCCTTCCTCTCATCTCCCATTGCTTCCGGAACCCAGGCCTGGAACCACGTCCACTTTTCATGTTCAGGTGCACTTCCAACGCCCGTCCTTGGGGAATCCTCCAGGCAGGGTCGGGTCGTCCTCCAGGGCCCCTCCCTCTGCCCAGTCCGAACATTTAGGGGTTGGGACTTCGCTCTCGCCCCGCAGTGGCCAGGCTAAGTCTGAAGAATAAACTCAATAGGTTGGACCCAGAGCCGCGTGAGACCTGAAGGTTCCAACTGTGCTGTCTGCAATTCTGGGACCCTCGCCCTCCCCGAGGCCATCCACATCCCCTTGTCCTGGCTCCTCCTCTCAGGGCTCTCCCTGGCCCTTCCACACACCTCAATACACGCAGCGACCCCATGCTTCCACAGGACCCACGTCGCCAGCGTGGGCTCCAGAGGGACCCCCAACCTCCCCAGCGAGGATCCGTAGGTTCCCAGTCCCCTCCGCGGGGCTGCGACCCCTCGGCAGGACCCCAGGCCCCTAGAGGGCCCCCAGGGATTTTCCAGAATTCCCGAACGCTCAGGGGCCTCCAGTCCCCTAGACAGAACCTCCAACCCCCACGTAGGTCCCACAGGGAGACTGAACCCAGAGAGGGACACACGGCCCTCAGCGCGACCCAGAGTCCCTCAGAGCTCTCAATCCCCACAAAGGGATCCCAGTCCCCTCGGTGTCTCCCTGGACCCTCTCAGCGGAACCTCCTGCCCTTCAGGCAAGGCCCCCCCATGTGGCTGGCTGCCGGCTCACCATGTCGCCGGCGGGAGCGCGGTCGACCAACCTGAGGCTCCGGGCACCTCGCAGGAATACAACCAATCAGAGCCCGATTCTGTTCTGACAAACAGCCCCTAAGACCAATCGTCAGGCTTGCAGCTGGAGCAAACCACGAGGGACGCGAGGTCGCTCGCGTTGCATGCCGGAAGTTGTAGTTCGAAGACGCTCGGCAAGCTCAGATGTCGGTTGAGTCAGGACTCTCTGGTACCCTGTGTGGCTGTCCTCTCTGAGATTCAGTCTCCTAGCATCCGCACCTATTGCGCAGGTCTGAGGCAAATACATTCATTTATCCACGCACTGCCTCCCGCTGGAGAGTTCTGAGTGTGGAACTCCCCCTGATCAAGAACATTCGGTGGCTCCCACTGACTAGACTCCCAAGTGCTCAGACTGAATTCTTACACCTCTACCTGACTTCAGTCGGCCGCCAGCACTATCGTACACACTGTAATACAGCTTGCCACTGGCCGTGCTATCTCATACCTCCAGGCCCCTGTAAATGCTATCTTTCATCTTGGAATACCTCCTTTCTCAATCTTTTTCGTTTAGCAAAGCCTTATTCATCTCTATCAGCCAGGACTCTGAACACACACACACACACACACACATACACTAACTCAAATGGGCTCTAGCAAAAAAAAGGGGGAATTTTTGTGACAAAAAACTCTTAAAAGCATAGTGAGCTTCAGGCATGTCTAGATCAAGGACAAAAAAAGTCAGTCTCAAGAATCTGATGTTTTGGGTTTTGAGGCTTGGAGGAAAGGGCTTCTAGCATGGGTACCTAAGTTTTGCCATCTGCATTTTTATGGATAAAGTGTGTCTGCCTGAATGTGGACATATATGTGGGTGTGATTAGATGTCTGAGGTGTTTTTTTTAATTAAAAAAAAAAAGATTTTAGGGCGCCTGGGTGGCTCAGTTGGTTAAGCGACTGCCTTCGGCTCAGGTCATGATCCTGGAGTCCCTGGATCGAGTCCCGCATTGGGCTCCCTGCTCGGCGGGGAATCTGCTTCTCCCTCTGACCCTCTCCCCTCTCATGTGCCCGCTCTCATTCTCTCTCTCTCAAATAAATAAATAAAATCTTTAAAAAAAAATCTATTAAAAAAAAAGATTTTATTTATTTTTTTGTGAGACAGAGCAAGTGAGAGAGAGCCCGAGCTGGGGGGGAGGGGCAGAGGGAGAGGAACAAGCCGACTTCCCGCTGAGCAGGGAGCCCAGTGTGGCGCTTGATCCCAGGACCCAGAGATCATGACCTGAGCCCAGACGCTTAACTGACTGAGCCACCCAGGCGCCCCAGATGTCTGAGGGTTTTTATGGGGCCTGTGAGTGGGGCCCGTATAGTTGATTACCTTGTCTCTGTGGGTGTTTTTGTCTTTGTTTATGAGCACATGTGGATGTCTGTTTGCAGGGGATTCACTGTGGCTTGGTCTTCTGGACTCAGAGTGTCCCCTGGAGAGAGGATGGGTGACAGTGGTGGTGAGGGTCACTGGGATTTCCCTGGACCAACATGGGGGCCATGAGCCAATCTATGAATCCATGAGGGATCCAGGGAAGCTGGGATTTGGGGAGGGTGTCAGAGAAAGGGACCGAGAAAGAAAGGAGAGGCATTTGCTGCAGGTCCACTGCATACCAGGCTGGGGAGGTGGCGTGGTTGATTCATGTGCTCCTTCCAGTATGCTGAGGTGGCAGGACAATCGTCTCCATTTCACTGATGAAGACACTGAGGCTCTGGGAGGCCCAAATCTCTACGGCACACCTTGACCTCTCCTCCTGCACCCAGGGCTTAGGAGTTTAGGTGTCACAGCGGCGCCCATGTGGTGAACCACAGGAAATTCACACGTCCTCATCTCAGGAGGTCCTCATCTTCCCTCCCGCAACTCCTCATCCTCCAGGTTATCCACAAGCTCTGGAGTTGGCCTTGACTCCTCTCTTGCCCATACCTGATCTGTCAGCCCCTCCTGATGATGGTTCCACCTTCCAAGTGTGGCCAGTCTCACCAACCCCACAACCTCCACCCAATCAACTTCCATCATGTCTCCCCTGCAGTCCCCGGCTCCCCGATCTCTGGCTTCCACCCCTACACCTCACCTCAGCCCCCACAGTCTATTTTCCCCCAGAGCAGCTTAACACTTAGCCAGACAATGTCCCTCCTCTGTTCTAAAATGGACACTCCTCACTCTCTATTCTACGTTGGATGGGCATGTTGTCTGTTGGACCACTTTGGACGTTCCTTGTTCTCCATTCTCCACTGGGTGAATCCACATTCTCTGTCCTGCATTGGGTACTCCATGGTCCCTGATCCTCAAGACACTCCCTATGTCTGTCTGCATTAACGGCCCAACCTCTCTGACTACACTGAAGTCCACACTCTCTCTCCACATTGACCATTCCACCATCTCTGTGTGTATGATGCTCTTGAAAATGCATCTCTCATACCTCCAGGCCCCTGTATATGTATACATCATACACACAGACTTCCATGACTGCATTTGTGCCACAATTCCCATGATGCTTTCAACCAGTGACTGAGCTCCTGGGAGACTCAGGGTCCCTCTGATGGTGACAATAGCCCTGACTGACATCACCACGGTGTCCTTAGAAAGGCTGGTAGAGGACACTTTCACACAACCCTCGCTGCTCCACCCCCACACACACACCCCCACAGAGTCAGCAGGTGCAGAGCTAGAGTTTGGACCAAAGGTGTTTCCAGAAGCCAGTAGCCTGCTCACTGACCTTTCATGTCCTGGGGGACACCCCAAGCTCTACAGTGTAATTATACATATGCAGGCAACATGTGACACAGACCTTTCTGAGTCCCCAGGCTCAGACCGTGAAAACATGGGGTGAAGCCCCTGAAAGCCAAGAGGGATTTTATTTTTTTTAATTACTATTTCTATTTTATTTTTTACTTTTGAGCGGGGAGTGCAGAATCCAAAGCACACTATTGGGCGCCACCTAATGGATGACGGCGAAAGTGCAGTCTCCCAGGATGGGCATGCAGAACCATACCCACCTGCCCGTGCCCCCACCTCCCAATCTTTGAAAGCAGCCTACATTTTTAAGAACCCGACACGGGGTGCTTAACCTCTGGGCACTAACTTCAGGGACTGGCCTGGTTTCTTGTCCCCCATGAGGGTGAGATCCAGAGGCTAAGAAGGGACCCTCTCCAGCCTTGCCTCCATTTCATCCCACCAAGGCTTGGGACTGGAAGTATTTCTAGGGGGGCTCACGGCAGGGGACATGGTGGGTGACAGGGGCAGACGGAGTAGAGGGGTGGGGGCAGCTGAGGAGCTCGGAAAGGTCAGGGATCAGATCTGAGTGTTATAAACATCCCACAAGACCACCTTGGGGAGTGACTGGACAGGAGAAGCAGATGGAGCTCCCTCTGGCTCCTGGACACCCAAGTCTGCCCTCAGGATGCCCGCCAGAGTGGGGGGAGTTTGTGCCCCCCCCCAAGTGGGTAGATAAACGCCTGGCTCCCTCCTGCCTCTGGTGGATCGAAATTGCTGGGTCAAGGGATCAAGGGATATGCCCATTAAAAGATGAATGGTGTAGTGACTGCCCCATTGAACAATGTTCAAGATTCCCAGCTGCTTCTTGCTGCAAGTGATTGCAACCCAGCCTGGAAACCTCCCCTTGAGCACACGACTTGACATCCTCAGGAGGTGGTAGCCCAGCCTCTCACCCCTGAAGCGGAACCACTTTAGGTGCGTGCTCTAAGCGCTCCCCCAGGGTCCCCAGGGGCGGAGGAGGTGGGCAGCGCTGCCCACGAAGTCACCTGCTCGCTGCTGCCCCCTGCAGGGCTCTTCCCAGGCACGTCCCTACCCCTCAACTGCCTTCCTCCGGGATACCCACCTTTGAATCCTAGTCTCAGGATAGGATTCTGAAGGGGGTACTTCAAACCGAGACAAGGCAAGACAGACCTCTTGGGAAGAGATGGGAGGACCCGGACGTGGTGGTGGTTCTGAGTAGCGACAGATAGTTTCGTCCATGGACACCACGCGTGTTTTATTGGTGGATACACACACAGGAAAGGGAGAAAGGAGCACCCCCTACCGTGGATCTGAACTCCAGGCCCTCACTTTGGAGGGACGTTAACTGCTGGCTCTTCTCTAACGACGCGGGGAGGGAGACTGGGACCCCACGTGCCCTCGCCCCGCGTGGGAGGAAGGACCCATGCCACCCCTGGGTCCACTACCGAGCCCAGCCGTCGGCAGTGGGCAGACGGCGTAGGGGGGGTCCGGGCCGTAGGGGCTCTGCCAGGGGCCGGGACAGGAGCAAGGGATAGGGGAAAGTCTTGGGAAAGTCGCCGGGGCCCCCAGGGGCTGGCGAGAGGCGCTCGGACTTGATGCTGACTGGGGGGGTTGGTGGGGAGGCGCCACGGGCGGGGGGACCCTCCTCACTCAGGCTTCGGCTCCCACTGCAGGGAGAGAGAGAGAAGGAGGGTTGTGAGCTCAGCGAGGAAGGGAGGAAAGCCAGGGAGGTGGAATGGCTTGGACAAAGGCTCGGCGGGAGGACCTTGGGAAAGGAGGGGGTGGCGGTCCCTCTTGGGGTTTCCAAAATAGCCACCCATCCCACCAAGAACAGACGGGAGGGGCTGAGTGTAGAACCAGGAGTGGCCACCAGAGGTCAGCAGTGGCTAGGGGCTTCGGAAGACTTGGAGGGACCCCCACAACGACCCGAAATACGGAGGGGAGAGAGGAGGGGCAATTGGGGCACTTACCTGGGCTGGGGAGGGGCGGATGGGGGCCCATCACCCCTGGAATGCTGCCAGGGGGCCAGGGTGGGGGGCTGCAGCAGGCCAGGGGGCGGAGGTGGGTCTCCCAGGCCATAATCTGGGGGGTAGGAGGAATAAACTGAGGCCCTGACCTCAGGGAGCCCCTTGCCCAAGCTTGATCTATCCCACCAGCCAGTTTTCAGTCCTGGTGGGTGGGGAAATGCTGACCACCCCTCCACCCCTCACCCCCCACAGGCAGGTGTATGGATGTCTCCCATGGCAGGGAACATGGTGGGGTGCATACCTGGGGGGCCTGCAGGGAGGAAGGGGAAACTCCCGAGTGGGGGTCCTGGAGCTGTGGCAGAGCATGGACTCTGTAGGCTACCATAGAGGCCTCTCTGTGGGGAGACAGGGTAAAGGGGAAACTGAGGCCCACACCCAGGCCATCCTGCCCTCCCCCAACAGCCCTGCTACACCTTCCCCTCACTCACTGAGGTGCTCAGTCCCCCTCGGGCCCCCGACAGGCTAGCAGGCAGGTCTGGCCTCCGCCCATCTGCTGCCAGGTACAGGGGTGGTGGTGTCTTGCTGGCAAGGTGGCTCGGTGAGAAGAGAGGGTGTGCCAGGCCTGAGGAGCAGGAAACCCCCAGAGAGAGGGCATGTGGCCATGTAATCTAATGAAGTCTGAGGTCCAGAGGTAATACACACAGACAAGCAGTGCCTGAGCCAAGATCCCTCTACAAGCCCCCCTTGGATTCCCACTCCCTTTTGCCCCAGGGCCTGTGGCCCATGCTCACCTGGGGGCCCAGCTTTGGGTGCTGCTGGCCGGAAAGGGGATGGGCGGCTCTGGGCGGGGAGGGCCTCCCCAAGCCCACTGGGGTCGCAGCCTGGTGGGGGCAGGGCCCCATATACCATGTCCGGGCTGGGCATAGTAGGGGCTGCTGGCTGAGGGCAGAGAGGACGGGATTGGTTGGAGGAACATGGAGATGAGGACATCAAATCCAAGACAGAAAATTAGGGGCCAGCCTCCACCTCTGGAAGCCCTTGCTACTCCTCCCTCTGGCCTAACCCCACATGATGGAAGGAGCCTTTGTCTGGTGCTGTCACTCACTGACAGGCCCAGAGCTGAGGCTTCTTGCTCAGCATGGGGTTGGCACTGAGGGGGCTTCCCAGGGTGTTTGATGAATCAAAGAAATAAAGGAGGAAGAAATGGCTGTCCATTGAACTCTTATTCATCCTTCAAAACCCCAACTATAATGCCCACTCCTCCAGGAAACCTTCCCTTCCCACCTAGGCAGAGACCTGCTCCCTAACTCTAGGCTTCTTGGCCTTAGATCCTTGTCTGAGTCTCAGCCTTGACCACTTGGGCCTAGGAGGTGAGGGAGGGCCCCTTCGTGGTGGTGCAGGAAGTCACTTACATAGAGCCGGGGCCGGGGCAAGGTTGGGTCACCCCCGTCACCTGCCAACCTTCGCAGCTTCTCTCCTGGCCCGTCAGGCCCTTCATCTGGCTCCAGCTCTGGTCCATCAAGGCCCACACCCCTCCGCTTCAGTGTCTGTGGGGAGGGGAGACAACAGGGTGACCCTCCCCCAATCCTAGCCAGGGAACCTGGTTCTATGGGAGAGGGAAGAGATCTACCCTGCCCAGCTCTGTGGGTGGATCGGAGTGCAGGCACAGCCTGTTCCAGCCAAATCCCATTGATCAAAAACCCTAGTGGGTTATCATCTAGCAAATTCCAAATGTGTGTGAGAGAGGGACTGTCCTGCCCTGGGACCAGAGAGGCCCAGGTCACACAGTGGGGGCCAAGATCCACTGGCCCTGCTGGCACTGTCCTAACACTCCTCCTGAATACGACCCTGCTACCTCCGTTCCGCACTGGAGTGCAGCCTCCGTGCCTGGAGTGCAGTAGGTGTTTCATAAATGTTGGAGGACAACCTTCTAGGCTTTCCTGAGCTGCTTCCCCCAGGACCTGCACACTCCTGGAGCCCTGCCTCTCCTTTGACAGCTTCTCCCCCACCCTCCTGAAACATTAGGGGTCACCACGTGCAGCCCTAGGCCTGCTGGTCTCTCCATCTCCATCTCTGGGGCTTCAGCTTCCCATCTTGGGAAAAGATTCCCATGTCCAAAGGGAAGTGATCTCGCCCAGCCTGAGTGGCGGGTGTGGGGGACGAATCAGCTAGTGCCCGGCTGCTTCTGTCTCTCTCCTGGGGACACAGCAGCTCAGACAAAAACACTCCGGGCCCTCAGTGAGGTCTGCTTGCTCTCTGCCCTCACCAAACAGGGGACAGGATTCAGTGAGATGAAGTGTGTGCGGGGCACACAGTGGATGTTTTTATCTCTACTGTGGGGGCAGCTGCTCCTCGGAGGGACCCCACATTGCCTCAAACCTGCTTTTACCAGCAGTAAAGCCAGGTTGCAACACTCGTCTTTTGTGCCAGGAGTCCCTAGGCTCGGAGCAGGCGCAGGGCGCTGGGAGGAGTGCCCCAGGGGTACCTCAAGGATGTCGGTGTTGGTGCGGCTCTCGTGGGGCTCGCTGTACTCCGTGTACTTCAGGAGCACGCGGTCCATGTCCGTGCTGGCATACTGGAAGAGGCGGTTGGCGCTGTTGAAGATGATGAGGGCGATCTCACAATCGCAGAGCACGCTCAGCTCATAGGCCTTCTTCATCAGCCCGAACTTCCGCTTAGTAAATGTCACCTGGAGCCGGGACGCACAGACGGGGTGGGAGAAGACATGGATTGGGGGTGGCAAGGAGGAGATGGAGGGGCCTAACTGTTCCCTGAGCATGCCTCAAGATTCTGTGCCTTGTGCATGCTGTCCTTCCTGGCTGCTCCCCTACTTCTCACCTCTCAACCCGGCCAACTCCTATTGGTGCTTCAAAACCTTGTCCAAATGTCCTCTCCTTTGGGAAGTTTTCCTGGGTCTCCAGGACAGGGCCCACATTCCTTCTCTGAGCTTCCTCGGTTCTGTGCCTCCCTCTGGACCAGCCCTCTGAGTTGGGTGGGTTTGTGTCAAACTTCATCTCTCCCGTGACTGGGGCTCCAGTCGTCAGGGAGAATAAATGAATAAATCATCATGAAGATGAGCAAATGCTACATATCAAACTCCGGACTCCCCATGCCCTTGCAGCTCCCCCAAATGGACAGGCCTTTGCCCAGGCTGGGTCTGCTGCCAAGAACACCTTTCCCCCAGCCACTGTTCCCCCCCCCAGTGAACTCACCTGCCGATTCCTTTGGTCCAGAATGCGGGAGATCTGGATTTTTTTCCTCCCCATTGTGCCAGGCTGGTTGGAGCGACCTTGGCCTTGCGGGGAAGGAAAAGAGGACAGAGTGGGTGGATGGAAAGTGAGACCGGACACCCAGCCTCCCTTCTGTCTTCCACCTGCCCCTGCCAAGCTCTGAGGGGGGGATGATGGGGGGAAATCAAGGCAGGCTGGGTCCCCCCCACAATCCCCACTCTCAGCTGGCCCCAGATGCAGTAGATGCTCAGTGAACACCTTTGGACCAATTCCACATGAAGAGAAGGCTAATCGAGGGCAAAGGATCGGGGTACAGATGCCCCATCCCTGCCTCCAAAACAAAACAAGGTGGTAATTGTGGGACCTCGGGGGAGCCTGACCTTCCTAAGCCCCTGTGTGTGTGCAGTGGGGATAACAGTGTCACGCACAGCCCGGTGTTGTTGGGAGATAAAGTGAGCTAACCCACGTGCAGCATTCAGATCCGTCCAGCACACAGAAGATGCTATAAGGCGCCTGGGTGGCTCAGTTGGTTAAGCGACTGCCTTCGGCTCAGGTCATGATCCTGGAGTCCCGGGATCGAGTCCCGCATCGGGCTCCCTGCTCGGCAGGGAGTCTGCTTCTCCCTCTGACCCTCCCCCATCTCATGTGCTCTCTCTCATTCTCTCTCTCTCAAATAAATAAATAAAATCTTTAAAAAAAAAAAAAAAGAAGATGCTACATATGCACTGCTGTTCTGAATACTAGCAACAGCCTAAAAGCCCTTGACGGGCCAGGTTGGATGGACATCTGATGCCGATACCTGGCGGCACTCAGGAAACATCGCTCACTGAATCACTGATCTTGAGCCACTGGAAAAAAAAATTTTAAAAGCCTGGTACGCTGCACATCGGACACCTTTAAGCCATTCAATTCAAAACAGCTCCCCAACAAGCAAGATCAAGGGCTGTGGTTATAAGAAAACATATATTTAAAAATTGCATTGAGAGTAGAAAAGACTAGAAGGAAATGAGCAAGATAGGAGTCACTGCTGGGTGGAAATTTATGGGTGAATTTTTCCCCCTTTGTAAAAAATTTAGATGCAATTTGCACCACCTAAAAATCACCATTTTAAAGCGTGCGATTCAGTGGCACTCAGTGCGTTCACACTGTTGTACAACCATTACCTCCAGCTAGCTCCAGAAAGTTTTCATCCCCCAAAAAGGAGACCCCATGTGTATTAGCAGTCACTCCCCATCCTGCCTCCCCAGACCCTGGCAACCACAGATCTGCTGTCGCTATGGACGTGTGCGTTCTAGAGGTTTCATGTAAATGGAAACGTACAATGTGTGACCTTTGGTGTCTTTTTTTTTTCCTTCCCTTTTTGATTATCTGAATTTTCTAACTTTCCCCTCTCAGTGATTATAGATTATATCCATTTAAAAAGAATTGGGGTGGGTGCCTGGGTGGCTCAGTTGGTTAGGCGACTGCCTTCGGCTCAGGTCATGATCCTGGAGTCCCTGGATCGAGTCCCGCATCGGGCTCCCTGCTCGGCGGGGAATCTGCTTCTCCCTCTGACCCTCTCCCCTCTCATGTGCTCTCTCTCATTCTCTCTCTTTCAAATAAATAAATAAAATCTTTTTTAAAAATTATAAAAAAAAAAAAAAGAATTGGGGCGCCTGGGTGGCTCAGTTGGTTAAGTGTATGCCTTTGGCTCAGGTCATGATCCTGGGGTCCTGGGATCGAGCCCTGCACCAGGCTCCCTGCTCATCAGGAAGCCTGCTTCTCTGTCTGACCCTCACCCTGCTTGTGCTCTATCTCTGTCAAATAAATAAATAAATAAAATCTTAAAAAAAAATAAAAAGAATAACAGGGGGGACCTGGGGGCTCAGTCAGTTGAGCATTTGACTTTTGATTTCAGCTTGGGTTCTGATCTCAGGGTCCTGGGATTGAGCCCTGCAGGGGGTTCCAGGTTCAGCGGGGAGTCTGCTTGAGGATTTCCTCTCCTTCTCCCTCTGTCCCTCCCCTCTCTCTTTCTCTCTCTCTCTCTCAAATGGACAAATGAATCTTTAAAAAATAAAAAGAATAACAGGTGGGAGTAGGTCAGGACACCCTGAAAAGACCTCAAACTTAGAGCTCACCACTGGGGTTTGGGCCTGAGGTCTGCTTGAGAGAAACCCTGGACCCTTCTCCTGAGGACCTTGGATCTCCCTGGAGGCGTGCTCAAGGGTGAGAATGGACTTGTGGAGGACAGCATGTCCCCAAGATATGCAGCATGTCGGGTCCAGGCCTTCCCCAGCTCTCCCCTTGCAGGGCTCCTTGGAATGAAGGAGTCACGTTGCCCACCATGTAGCATTCATCCCACTGTACAGACAGCCACCCCAAGGCATCCAAGACCCTTCCACCAAGTCTATGACCACATGACCTCCCAGCCCCTCTCATGTCACAGGTGACTGAGGCTTCAGGTGAGTGGCCTGCCCAGGGTCAGGTGGGCCTGCGGTCAGGTCCCAGACAGCCTCTGACCCACTGGGCAATCCTCAGCAAGGGAGGCCTCTCCCTAGGCCTCAGTGTGCTGTTCTGTGGAGGGGCTGGGTATGAAATGCAGAGCACCTGACACAAGGCCTGGGAATGAGCTCTTGGGAAGTGTAGGAAAATGTGGGTCCATCTCCAGGAGCAACCATACCTGCTTCCCAGACTCCAGCTCCAGGGGTTTGGGTGGGACCCCCTCACCCACTGTTCCAGAGTCCCAGGGCCCAGGAGTGTTAGACACTGTCATATTTGGCTTGCTGTGTGACCCCAGGTGTGCCCTCCACTCTCTCTGGTCTGGGTCTCTGAGCAGTCATAACTATGCAGAGCCAGGACCCACGGGAGCCCCAGCCCTGGCCCCCCAGCTCCAGCTTGACTTGCTAAATTTAACTTTCCGGGCTAATTTTAATCCCTGGCCGGAATCGGGTGCGTTCCCACGGCTGGGACGTGTTGCCCCCGCCCTGACAGGTCCCTCGGGACAGAAGGGGGGCACTGGTCCGGAGGTCCTGGTGCCAAGGTGACTCCGGAAATGCCCCCGTGCCTGGGGTCCCATGGGAACATGGGACTCAGACATGAATTTCCAGGCCTGGAAGATCTGAATCTGGACCCTTCTCAATCTGTCCCCAGTTTAGACAAGGACATCTTGGCCAGGGCAAGGCTCACATAATGAGGGAGCCCCATGAGCCAGAAGGTGGGGGTGGTTCTCTCTGAACTGAGACCCAAGAGCCAAGACAGGAAGCGAGTTCCAGGTAGAAGGAGGAGCAGGTCCAAAGGCCCTGAAGAAGGACAAGACACAGTAATGAGGCTGGAGCAAGGAGTCCAGGGGTAGAGGCCAAAGAGACAAGGCCATTGAGCGATCTACCCAACATACAGCTCTGATCATACCCCATTCTTGCTCACACCCTCTTCATGGCTCCCCTCTGCCCTCAGGAGAAATTTCTAGTCCCCAGCCTGGCATTTGAGGTCCTGCCCCAATCAGCCCCTGCCAATCTTAATCTACCTTCAACAAAATGACTCTGCCTGGAAAGCCCTTTTTTTGGCCAACTCCTATTCACACTTCAAAACCCAGCTCAAAAAATTAATTCCTCTAGGAAGCCCTCCCTGCCCTCACTCTGGACTCCTACAGCTCCCGAATTTCCCCTCCAGTTTTGACCCAATGGGGCCAGGGGTGTGTATATACAGCTCTGTCTCCCTCAGACTGGAAGCCCCTCAGGACCAGATTTAGTGAATGGAGCAGGTCAAGAGAGACTCTGAACTGCCCCCAGCTTCCCTCAACAACTTCCTCTCAGACTCCCCCAGCTGACTCCCTACCCAGAAATACATGGGCATGCAAATCCAGTCACTCAGCGTTGACCTGTCTCAAGCCCAGGTGTGAAGGGCCAGCCAAGGAATGCGGAGGCGGAAGGCCCAGAGTGTGCATATATATTTGTACTCACATGCAAATCCCCACTGAGCCGCAGACAGACCCGGTGGCCTGTTCTCCAGATGTTGGCGTGATCGGAACTGCTGGGGGGAGGTGGCAGCACATGCTGAATGTGCCAGGCACGAGGGGGGAGGCCTCTTCTGTGCACACATCCCCCCTCCACCCCCACGCTATCCAGCCAGAAAGCAGAGAGTTTGTGGCGTCTGTCCAGCAGAGAAGCAAAGAAATGGGCCCATTGACCTGAGAATGGAGCAGGGAAGAAGGGCCAGGAGAAATCCAAGAGGGCATCTCAGAGGAAGAAGCATGTAGTTGGGCCTTGATGGACAGGTTGGATTGGGGGTCTGAACAGATGGGAAGGGGGTGGGCATTTGAAGCTGAGAGTCCAGTACCTCCCTACCCTTTTCTTCATACCCTCATACTTAGCATATACTAAATATCCACCAAGTGCCAACTCCTTCAATAAGCTGATCACAAAGGAAGTAGAAAGTTTAAGTAGACCAATGACCATAGAAGATTAGAAAAGTGACTCAAGACCTACCATTAAAAGGACAGCAGGCCCACATGGTTTTACGGCTTTTATCAAACCTCAAAGGAGAGGGAAATGCAATGTTACTGAAACTAACCCAGACCTTTGCAAGCAATGAGAATTGCCCAAGTCATTTTTACAAAAACTCCTATATGTCAGAACCCGACTAAGTCCAGAGAGAGAGATGTATTTTTTTTTTAAAGATTTTATTTATTTATTTGGCAGAGAGAGACAAAGCGAGAGAAGGAACACAAGCAGGGGGAATGGGAGAGGGAGAAGCAGGCTTCCCGCTGAGCAGGGAGCCCGATGCGGGGCTCAATCCCAGGACCCTGAGATCATGATCTGAGCCGAAGGCAGACGCTTAACGACTGAGCCACCCAGGCGCCCCAGAGAGAGAGATGTATTGACCATGAAAGGGTCAATGTGAACCAGAGATTTCAGGGAAGATCTCCTGAAGAGGTGAGATTGGAGCTGAGACCTGGAACACATGAAAGAGACAGCCAAGCAAGGGAAGAGCCAGTCATGGAAGATTTTGTGGGGGTGAGGGGTATTCCTGGCAGGGGGATCTCCAAGGGCAAAGATCTGGAGCGATCAGAAGTTTGGTATTTTATTTTTATTTTTTAAGATTTTATTAATTTATTTGTCAGAGAGAGAGAGAGCACAAGCAGGGGGAGCGGCAGGCAGAGGGAGAAGCAGGCTCCCCGCTGAGCAGGGAGCCCAATGCAGGACTCGATCCCAGGATCCTGGGATCATGACCTGAGCCGAAGGCAGAAGCTTAACCGACTGAGCCACCCAGGCGTCCCAGGAGTTTGGTACTTTAAAGAAATCACAGAAGACTGTACGGGCAGACAGTATGACAGTGGGAAGAGGGGAGAGGGATGAAGGATGGTGGTAGGGAAGATTGTGAGGGTCGGATCACATAAGGCCACAGTGAAGACTGTGGGCTTTACTCTGAGGTCAACGAGGAGCCATGGAGAGTTTGGGGTCGGGGGGGTCGGGATATAATTTTACAGTTTGAAAAATCCCCTTGTACTCTCTTACATGGCTGGTGGGAGGGGAAAGAGGCAGAGCCACTCGGGAAAACCAACTGGTGTCTCCTAAAGGTGAATCCATCTTCCCTATGACCCAGGGATCTCTCTCCTCAGTATTCACCCAAGAGAAATGGGTCCATATTTTACCAAAGGACACAGACAAGAGTGTTTTCAGTAGCTTCATTCATCCTTGCCCCAAGCTGGAACCCACCCAGACGCCCTCCGTGGGAGAATTGGCTAATACTCTCTACTAGACTCTATGATAGGACTACTACCTAGCACAGTAAAAGGATGCACTCCAGCTCCATGCAACCACACAGGTGCTGGACTCAACAGCGGGGACGCGCTGTGTAATCCCATTTATGTGAAGTTCCAGAAGAGGCGAAATTCCCTTTTACAGTGATGAGGGTCAGCACAGTGGCCACCCCGGGCAGGCACTGTGACAGGGCAGCAGGACTTGCAGGGGCTGCTCCCCAGCCCAGAGTCCAAGGACTCAGACATGTTTTATTTGTGCAAATGTGTTAGCCCTACTCCGATGATTTGTGCCTTTTTCTATGATTTATCTCAGTCAAAAGATTTTTTTTAAAAAGCTTCCTCTGCTCAGGGTTGCCGTGGGGAGTAGCATCTAAGAAGGAGGCAGGTGACAGGGAGAGGCTGGGGCAGGTGTCCAGGTGGGAGATGTGAGGCCTGAACTGGGACGGGGCGGGGGGTAGAAGCGGAAGAATCGCTTGGCAATGAAAGAGCCTGGATCCACTGGTGGCATATGTGAGGGGTGGGAGAAGAGCCTAGATCCCAGGCCTGAGCACTGTGCAAGGAAAGAACTGAGGACAAAGGAAGGTTTCCTGAGTGCCCGGAGCACCATAAACTCTCAATGGCTGTACCTGTGCTCACTAAGTCAATCAACAAACACCTCTGGGGTCCTTCAGGCCGTAGACTGTCACCTCTTTGACCTGGTGAGGTCTTTTAGCACCTTGGTGATGGAGATACTACAGGAACTGGGAAGAATGTCACCCTCCCACTGACCCTTCACCATTGCTTTCTCCCTGTCTGAGGACTCAGTTTTCTCACCTGTAAATAGGGGTAAGAATCCTTCTTCCCCACCAGCTGGGAAGGACGGGGTGGTGGATGGCTCTGCTGACCTTGTCTTCTTGCCTTCCAGAAGCCAGAAGGAAGAAGGACCGGGCCTTGGGACTGGGGGCGCTGAGTCAGCATGCCATCTTGCAAGACCACAGCGACACACACAGCGACACGCTGGGTGATATCAAGCCCCCACTTCCTCCCCCATAAAATGGGTCACAGGATTCTGACCTCAAAGGCCTTGCAGTGAGAGTTTGAGAGAAAAGACCAGGAGCCAGTCAAGTTCCCCTTCTTGGCTCCCAGTGGGGCTTAAATGGGGGGACAAGTGGCACAGTCACGCTGCCGGACCCCGGAGCCCAGAGGCCACAGCTTGGCGGGGCACCCGGACAGGGAAAGGAGGGGAGGAAAGGAGAAGTGAGAGGCAGGTGGGTGGTGGTGGGGAGGGGGAGGGGAGGGCCCACGGGGACGCGGCGAAGCGGGGAGGGGGCGCTGCTCCTGGGCGGCTGCAGCGAATCAAGCCTGCAACCTCGCCTCACGCAACCCAGGAGGTGGTTTCATCACCTGTTCCCCAAGTACCTCATTACAGGCGACAGGAAGAGCCCCTTGGAAAGCTGGGACCCTCCCCTTCCTCTCTCTTGAGGGCTCAAGCTATTCCGACCCCAGCTGCCAGCGACCCTCCCCCCCAGCAGGGGCCCTGGGCCTGCCTCCTACCCTGGGGGCCAGGGGAGATGGTGCCCCAAGTGGGGGGCCTCTGTGGGTGACCTAGGGGCTGGCTCAGCCCACAGTAGGCCCCAAGGGCAGGTGGGCTCTGGCAGTGACTCTGGTGTGGCCAAACTTGTGTGGGCCTCAGTTTCCTCCTCCAGGAAATGGGGAGAGTCAGGGCTGCCTTGCTGAGCTGGGGTTGGGGGGTGCTGGGGCTTCACAGTAGGTGTTCTGTACTCCTCCTTCCCCTGTGCATCAAGCTTTCATGGTCACATGGTCACCTCTACTCAGCCCTGGGAGGTGCCCAGATCAGGCAAGGGCCCTAGGCAGACTAGGCAGGGGGTTTAAGGAATAGGGGGACGAGAAGAAAGCCCATTCCTCAAATGGAAAGATGAGGGTAGGGAGATGCCCCACACAAGGAGTCCCCCAAACAATGCAGAGCCCCTCAAAATGCACAGATGCTTAAAACAAACATAGATCTCCCGGACACATGGATCACCCTCAAACACATGTGGATCCCTCCATACAAAAGTCCCCAAAAGACATGCGGTCCAAAATACACACAGATCCCCCAAACCCATGCAGCTTTCCAAACACACATATCCCCAAAACACACTCAGAGCACCCTGCACATGTAGACCCCCAAATACACACAGACCTCTCCAGACACACGCTGAGCCCCTGACACATTCCAATTCCCCAAATGCACCAGACTCCCAAATACACGCAGACACTCCCAAACATACCATGCCCCCCAAACACATGCATGTCCGTTGCCCGTAGACCCTCAGACACAGGTAGGGCCCCCAGACCTGCAGTGGTAATAATGCCCAACCCTCTGGCTTCTGGAGCCAGAGTGGTCAGCAGCTCCAGGGGAGGGTCGGGGGTTGGGGAGTCTATGGGAAGTGAACACCTGGGGTGGGTCACATATCTGGGCACTTCATGGGGCTCACAGGCTACACCGGAGCAGGTGGCAGGGGATTGTAGGGATCTTTTCTCTTTTTTTAAAGATTTTATTTATTTATTTGAGAGAGAGAGAATGAGAGAGAGCGAGTACATGAGAGGGGAGAGGGTCAGAGGGAGAAGCAGACTCCCCGCCGAGCGGGGAGCCCAATGCGGGACTCGATCCAGGGACTCCAGGATCATGACCTGAGCCGAAGGCAGTCACTTAACCAACTGAGCCACCCAGGCGCCTGGATTGTAGGGATCTTTGTGGTGATCCTGGGAACTGTAGGGGTCTGAGGGATGAGGTGTGTCACCCATATACAGCTCTGAATCCCCAGAAACTGAGAATGTTCCAGTTGGAGAAGACCCCTTAGGGATCCCTTGTCCATGAGTCCCTCTGATACCCATGGGGAAACTGAGGCCCAGTGGGGTCCCTCAGACCTCCCCTCCCCAGGTTTGCTCCTAGGAGGGCCCACTGTGGCCATGTACTGAGAGGCCAGGGCTGTGGCTGTGGGCCTGGCCAGACCAGGGTTCAATTCCTGGCTCCAACGCACATTCATTGCCTGACATGCTCTGAGCCTTAGTTTCCCCATTTGTACTGCGAGTCCCTGGGAGTTCCCCAGGCGCCCCCCTACCTGTCCCGCCTCTTTAGAAAGGCCTTATCTACCAGCAAATTCTAGTACACCTTCTGCCCCTTTTCGGGCATCTGACACAGTAGTCCCACACAGACCTGCCACATTCCCACCACTGGGCCTTTGCCCAGGCTGGCCTTTCCCCTGGTCCACCACCCTTGCCAGGCTTGCCCAGGTCTGAGGAGCTGCTCCATGTCCTTCGAGGCCAAGCAGAAATCCCTTTTTCTGGAGGCGCCAATTTTCCCAGGGGAGAGTCATCTCTCCCTGAGGCACTTAGCCCCACTGGAAACTTTCTGCGTTTCTTTGCTACTTTCTTTGACAATCATGCTGTCCCACTACAACGTCCACTCGGTGAGGGCAGGGGTGGAAGCTCCCCAGTGCCCGGCACACAGTAGGCCCCCAATCACCCTTCCTTGAGTGAATGAGCAAACTGCTTAATCAATGGAAGAAACATGGACAACTGGTTCAGTTTTCTTTTAAAGGCCTGTGGCCCACAAAACAAATTTGAGCCCTGCCCCCTTCCAGTTGGAGACCCCTGCTCTGAACAGCCACCAGCACAACAGCCAAGTGGATGGTGCTCATGCTCCTTTCCGGCCCAGGGACTGACCCTCCGTAGGTCCCACTGTCCATCCAGGAAGGAAATCATGTCCCTCATCTGCCAAGAAAGCCAGTTTCTCTGACACAGCTACTGCAAACAGAAGCCCACTACCCCATGCCACCTCCCTGAAGGGTTTGGGACCCTGACCCCTGGAGCTGGGAGAGACTCTACATTCAGAACCCAACCCTGCTGTCCCAGGTTGGAGCTCAGGGCCACCCATGGCACCCAGTGATGTCCCCCGAGCCATAGGGGCAACTGCAGGGATGGCCCAAGATTCCCCTCTCTTTGTTCCAGAGAAAGATATCCCTGTGGGACCCCCAGAAACTCATTCCCTGAGGCCAGGGCCTCCCTGCTTGGGAAATTAGCACATTTGTCAGCGCTGGGCAGAAGGGACTCGGCCCACGGCCCAGCAGACCCAAGACGTAGCCATCCGAAGGTGGGGACCTTGGGCATCCGTGGTCCCCACTCTCTTCCCCCAGAAATGTCTGAGAGCACACCAGGTGCAGGGGACATAGGGGCAGGGAGTGGACAGACCCAGCCCTGTGGGAGCGGTGACAATAGACACATAATCATGGCAGAGACAGAGACCTTCAAGGAAGAAATTCAACAGAAGGAAGCAGGAGGGGTGGGTGGCAGGGGAGGGAGCTGGTTTGGAGAGAGGGGTCAGAAGGGCCTTTCTGAAAAGGGGGTCCTCAAGGACGAGAGGACACTAGCCATGTCAGGATGTGGGGGAAGACTGCCTGGTGGAAGAAATGGCAGGTGCAAAGGACCTGAGGTGGGAACATGCTGGTCAGCTTCCAGGTGCAGGGGGAGCCAGTGTGACTAAAGCAAGGGGGAGGTGATGGAGACAGAGGAGGGCAGGGAGGCCACATGGAGCCTCAGGGGTGGAGATGAGAGGGTGGGCTGTAGAGCAATGGGGAGCCATGGAGGGTGTGCAAGGAGGTGAGAGCTGTGGTCTGATTCAGGATTTTCAGAAGACCCCATGGCTGCTGTGGGGAGAAGTCCTATTGGGGGGAGGCCAGGACAGCATTTGGTGAGAGACAGTGGGGGCTGTGGGTGTGGAAAGTGGACAGGGGCAGGCCTGTGCCCGCAGTCTGTGACTCCTTGTGCCAACGGGCCTCAACTGCTCCCTGCTGAGGGCCCTGCCTTGATCCCGGGTGAACCTGGACCTGGCAAAGAGCAGGCCAGGAAAGTGGACAGCCCTGAGGTCTCCTTGGCCCTGATAGAGGGTGGGGTGGGGATGGGCCTAGACGGGGCTCACAGGGACTTCCACTCGGTCACAGTTCGGATGGCACCTCCTATTACTGAGGGCCTACTGTCTGCCCAGGCCCACATGCTACCTCCTTTACACACAGAACCTGCCTGACCCACAAAGAGCCCAGTGAAGTGGAGATCACTGTCCCCATTTTACACAAGAGGAAGCAGTCTTCCCCGGGGCCACACAGCGAGACCCCCCAGATTCTCACTCTAGCCTCGCTTGTACCCCAGGGCTGTCCTGCTGCACCCCCAAATCACTGCCCTTGCACAGTCTGGGAAGTGAGTCTGGGGCATTGTTGGGGTCCAAGACACTCATTCTTGGGCCTGAGAGGTGACAGGGCAGTCTCACAGCTCCCAAGATATAGGCCCAGGGAGACCCTCTTCTGGGGGTTGAGAAACAGGACCCAACCTCTGTGTGCATCCCACAGGGATTCAAGGGCCAGGGTTGGGGTGAGCTCTCTGACCCCAAATGGGATTCCAGTGTATGATAAATCCTCTCTGAAAAATGACATCTGTCTTCAGGTGTCTATGTTCCGCATATCCGAAGGCCAGACCCCTAACATTTCTACATTAATTGCATCTGAGTTGGGGTAAAAAATAATTTTAATTCCCTTTCCCTTTCTTAATTTGCATTTTCCAGATGTCTGCCTGGTTGGGTAATGATTTAACAAAATATCATTAGTTGGAGGTGGAATGTAAAACCGAGCTCAACTTGCTCAGGTCACAGGGGCAGCTGCAGAGCTCAGAGAGGGGCAGTGATCTGTCTGAAGTCACACAGCGAGAGGAGAGAGAAGACTGGGCCCCTCGTTCCTGGCTTTGTTGTCTCTGGATGGCAGAGGGGCAGCCTTGAGCCCATACTTTCTCTGAGGAGACTGGATGTCTCCATCTGGCCTCAGTCTTCCCTCCTGCAAAGTGGGCACTCCAGACCAGATAAATAGCTTCCAGCTCTTGTAGGTGAGACCCCCCCGGCCCTCAATGTTCTAAAATTTCATTCCCTGGAAGTCAAGATTCACTCCTTGACTCAGACAGGCAGTGGGAGGCAGGCATGGGGACAGGATGGAGGAAGGCTGACTTCTCCCAAAGCCCTTTTGACCTTTGCAGTTAAACCCCACACACTTGTCCTTCCCAGTCTAAATAGTGTTTTGAACCCAGTTTCTGTCACTCCAATAGTCTGAGAGTTCTCATTACTGGATGCCAAATGTCCAGAGGTCCTGACCTTCCTGGGTGAGGATTTTGGGGCAGGCCAGGCATGGCCTCAGCTATTTCTGACTTCCAAGTTTGCAACAAGGGGACTGAGGATAACCAGGTAGATCAGTCAGCCATGTCTGCAGCCCTGGACCCTGGGAGGGTGGGGGGGGGCGGGTAGGGGGAGCATGACTGTGAAGGTAACACAGCCACCAGCTTGTCGTGTGCTGACAATCTCAGAGGGCTGTGACTATTGTTCCTGTACCCATCTCCCCGATGGGGAAACTGAGGCACAGGGAAGCGGGTGACCCAGGCAGCTGTGCCACCGCCCCCACCCAGGGCTCCATACCTCCTATCCTGCCCCCAAGCTTCACAGGCACCCCGTGGGCCCAGCTGAGGCCCCACACTCACTGCCTGAAGCTCAAACCCCACAGGGCAGGTAAGGGTCATGGCAGTCACAGGCACACATGGATAGTCATGCCACATGCAGGTGTGGGGCAGTGACACACAAGGGCAAAGTCATAGCAAGGCACTGGGGTGTGTACAAGGGCCTGGAGGATGTGCCAAGGGGTGCATCTCCGGAGAGGGGCACACTCCAGCTCACAGACCAGACACAGAGCTCACAGACAAGTAACAGGGGCCAATGGCCCCACAACTTGGGACACACAATTCCCCAAATGACATCAAAACCCTCAGACACATGCCCCTTGGACACACAACCTCTCAGAAACACAACCCTTGGACTCGCAACCCTTTGGACACACCCTTCCCCTCAGACTCACACCCTTTGGACACAACCGCTCAGGACACACATCTCAGGCTCACATCCTAGGACGCACATCTCTTAGACACACAACTCTCCAACGCACGGCAGCACCCTTGGACTTCCAAACCCAACCCTAACCACAGGTGCCGTTCAAATGACACCACACAAACCTCGGCCCGACGCGACACGCACCTGCTGGGCCTGGGGCCCTCTGGACGCTCGCGGACCAGTCTCGCAGCTGCAGCACAGAGCTCGGAGCGCGGGGCTGCCACAGGTGCCTTCGAACGGGCGGCCCCGCCCCCACGGGAGCTGATTGGTTGGGGTGGGGATCATTTGCATATGGGCCGTGATGGGCAGGCACTTGGGCGTGGCCCCGCCCCGGGAGTTCTAGGGACCCGGACTCAGAGCCCGGAAGACGCTGAAATGAGGAGGGCGTATAATGAAGAGAGGGGACCAGGGCGGGGGCTGGATCAGACCCGCCAGACTGCCCCCGCCCTCACTGCTTGCCCTGACCTTAGTACTGTGACCCTGACGCTAATTCGGACCCTGTCTCTAGTTCGGATCACTGCTAGCCCCAACCCTAGACTTATTCTAAACTGAGTGAAATATAACTCTGACCCAAGACCCTGAAGGCCCCAGGGACGGAGCCCTTCCGGAAGCCAACACTGATCCTTGCTCTCACCCAAATGGAGGGACTGTTGCTCTGGGTCGCCGATGTGGGCTTGCTCGTATGTGCCCCCTGTGGCTGGATGCTTGCTTGCCTCCCGTGTCTCCACAGGAGGGCAACAGACCCCTCTGGCTGCTGGGTGTCCTCCTCCACTTGAAAGGTCAGCTGTGTGCAGGGGATGTGGCTTCCAGGACTAGACCCCAGTCCGAACCCCTGTATCCACTCCCTCCCTGGGATCCCAGCACCACCCAGCAGAGGGCCAGGTCCAGAAAGGAAATCAGAACAGGATTGGTGAGTGAATCAATGTGAATAGAATTACAGAATGAAGATGATTTTGGACTGTGTAATCCTAGAGAAGGCAGAGCTGCCACACACTCCCCCAGCTCTGGGGAGCCAGGGAGGGCTTCCCAGAAAAGGGAGCATTTTACTGGGCCTTGAAGCATGAATAGGAGTTTGCCACTGGGAGAAGGGTTTTCCAAGAGGCAACAGCACTTGCAAAAGTGTAGAGGCAGAGTGCAGAGCATTCTTTGGTGGGGGAGATGAGGGAGACGAAGCCAGAGCAGTAGGCAGAAGCAGACTGGGCTGGGCATCCACAGAGAGGCTCCAGATGGAGAGGAAGGGGTCGATTTGGGGCAGATAAAGTGGGAGAGCAGGTGGGTTGCAACGGCTGCCTGGTATCCACCTTCTTGGAAGACAACAGGAGATGGCTAGACTCCTGGACTCTGTGGGGAGCATGCAGAGATGTGGGGGGGGACACTGAGGCAGGGAACTGGGGTTCTGGGAGGCCTCTCCCCAAACCTCAATCTACCCATCTGTGACATGGGCAGTTTGGATCCCTAGTCTAGGCAAAGCTTTCATCTTTGGACATAAGCTAGGGTTCACATTGTCAGAAGGTAGGGACCAGGGGTCCTGCCTCTGCCCCCACTACACTGCCCCCACAATGCCCAACGCCAAACACTCAGATGTCCCAAGGACACACCAGAGCCCAGGCTAGGATGGGGGCTTCTGCCTTGGCTCCAAAGCACAGAACAAGGCTTGGGGAGCGTGCAGGTGGCTGGGGAGCCCCGGGCCCCCCGAGGGCTGCTCTATTTACCCGTGGCTGCCCGCCCGCCTCTGATGCAACAGGCAGGCTCTGGTTACGTGAGGGCAGCAGCTGGAGCAGCTCTGGGAGTAACCAGGGCATGTCGGGAAGGGTCTGCCTGATCTGAGCTGGCTGGGTCTACCCCCATGCATCCCACACACTGCCCCCTCCCACCACTAGGGCTTCCCTCCTATGTTCCTGCCCCTGCTCCCCCCCCCACCACCACTCATGTTCCACACCCCCTTCCCATTCTGGCCAATTCCACCTTCTATGACTCACACTGTTTTCTGTAACAGCCCCTTCTTTTTGTCTTTACCCCAGTTCCTGTCCTATACCCTTCATCCCCCAGCAGGGCAGTCAAAGTCTCAACCTCAGTCTTCTCAGATGAGGGGACACCCTTAGTTGCTGGAGTATGAGGTTGGAGAGTGGAAGGGAGGGTTGGGGGGAGGAGTAGAAAGGGCCATAGAGGGTGATTTGGGAAGGGGCCTGGAGGATGGGGGATGTGTGCACAGGTGGAGGTAGGGTGAGAAGGTAGGAAGGAATGGAAAAGCTGCCTCTCCCTCCTCCAGATCCCCTCCCACAATGTCAGAATGGGAAGGCTTTGAAGGACCCTCCATGGCAAGTATAGTGTGGTCCAGTAGATAGGGCCTCAGGGTTAGAGAGCCTAGGTCCCCATCCCAGTTCCCATTGCCACTCACTGCATGATCTCAGGCTGGTCACTGCACCACTGTGAGCCTGTTCGCTCATGTGAAAAATGGGGACAATAGCAGCCCCTCCTCCTGGAGGCTGGAATCATTTCGAGGCCCACCTTCAATGCCCCCTCCTCCCATCTGGGGTTCCTCTATCCCCATTCCTCCTCCCAGCCCATCACTGACCCAGGCGGTTGGGGATGTCTGTGTCTGATTCGGTTTCCCCCATCATGGAGGCTCCTCCAGGCCGGGTCCCATGTGTGGTGGCACCAAAGGGGTGTATCCAAGGGTTTCTTGAAGAACTAGAGAGCCCTGGAGAGGGTCTGAGTGATGGAGGGGCATGGGGACCAAGCTGAGGCAACCAAAGACTTCGCTGGGGGATGTGGCAGAGCTAGGAAGGAATTTCCTAGGGGTAGAACCGTCTGGGGGTATAGAGCAGGCCCGAAATAAAAAACAACTTGGATTGGGGCTAAGGACAAAAAGCCAAAACTGAAGTCTCAGTCCCATCCTGACCACTGTGGGCCAACTGGAGGCAAGTCACTGTTCTCTTGAGCCTCCTTTTACCCCATCCACAGATTTGAAAGAGGCTGGAGTGGCCTCACAATTCACCCAGAGCTGAGATTCTTTCCAGGTCATCCCTACCCTCATGCGTGCTAGGTTCCAGCTTGAATGCCTCATGGGACAAGGAGCTCACTGCCTCTCTCCCAGCTACCCCCAATTCCTATCTCTGGGGCTGTCCTGGGAGCAAATCCTACTGAGTCGGGTCTCAGAATGCCCGCACCTCCGCCTTGGCAAGGAGGGGAGGCTGCCAGCAGAGCCCAGGAGCAAGCACATGAGGGTAGGTGCGAGGTGCTGCTGGGTAAACCGGCCTCATGGAACTTTAGTTCACGCTCTGAAAAATGGGAGCAAGGATGTATGGGGTGAAAAAGAGCAGAGGATCACAATGCACCCAGCAGGAACAGCCAGGAATGCGGACAATGAATGACCACTTGGGAAGCCCACTGGGCTGACCAAGTCTTTGCCTCTTGCGCCCCCTGGTGGCCAGCGGGTGTGAACGTTCTCTAGGTGGGAGTGGGAGACGGACGTGCAAATGAAATGCAAATAAACCAGCGACATAGGGAGCCCCCGGGCTGGGAGTGTGAGGGGTCTTCAGGCCAGAGTCCTGCTCTTTGAATGGAGAACACTATGAGTCATTAGCTGAGATCGCACGGAGGGACTGTGGGTGATGGGGAGCCCTGGGATGGTCTGGGGCACACCACGGATGCTCCCGCCTAGGTCACAGGGCAGGAGCAAGCCCTCGGCAGCCCCTAGAATATATGCAATTAACTTACTTAGCTGCCTGTCTGTCCTGCCCGTCTGACCCCTAGGTCTGACAGGGCTGGCCTGTCTTGCTCACCAGGGCATCCCTGGGCAGGGCCTGGCCCACAGAAGGCAGTCAAGGTTTGCTGGACAAATGGCTGCTTGACAGACAGGTGGAAGGACAGTCGGACAAGAAGCGCCTTCAGAGTGGGCAAACAGGGAGAGTGACTCTGGGGGATGCCACACACCAGTCAAGGCCACTAATGGGGTGGACTTAAGGATCCTCCCTCCCTGCAAAACTGAGCTGGGGCAGTGTGGAGGCAGGATGGTGGACTGAGGCCCCTAATACACCCTAGAAAGGGGAAAGAACTGACCTATTTCCTGGCTGTGGGAGGTAGTCCTTCCACACCTCCTGTGTTCATGAACCCCGTTCTAGGCCCTCAGGCTCCTCCACAACACTGACACCCCACCAGGACCCTCTCTCCCCTAGGGTGCCCCTGACTCTTGGCACCCCTCTCTTCCAACCAGAGCAGTGGGCCTGTGACTCACCCTGACTCTACCCCAAATAACTCCATTCTGCTCCCCCTGGTATCTGGTGCTAGACACTGCAATGACACACAGCTGACCTTGGAGCATGACCTTCCAGCCTTGACAGTCATAGTGGTCAGTGTGGGCTCTCCTGTAGTCAGCAGAAATGGACTCAGAGCAATTTTGGCAAATACAGTAAGTTGGAGACTAATGATACTGAGGAATCGAGTTTTGCTGGTGTCGGGTACAGCTAGGTCTAGGACCCCACGAGTGTTCTTGGTCTCCCCTTCTATCTGCCTAGCTGAACAACCCTAATGGGAAGGCGGTGACTTCCCCATGCTTCCCAGCAAAATTTCTGGGTGAGACCTCTCCCTGGGTCACACGCTCATCTCCACCCAATCTTGGTCACCTGGGAGAGGGTGGCTCTGATTGGCCAATGAAAGGTAGCTTTTCCATATGGCCCGAGTCTGGGGTGGGCATTTCTGCTCAAGACAGAATGTGGGCCATGCAGGCAGGTACACAAATGCCCCCTTCAGCCTGTAGAGAAGGTCCAGCCCAGCCTTCCTTGTCCAGGTGGAGAAAGGGAGGACAAGAGAGACCCAGCTCTGGGCCCCATGTCACACAGCATGTCAGAGACAGGGCTGGGACTAAGCCAGATGAGTCCACTGTGTGACCTTGTACAGCTCATGCCACCTCTTGAAGACTCTTCTCCCATTTGTATTTGGGGGTGACACCTGCCTTACAAGGCTGCCTGAGGATGAAGGATGAAAAGATGACCCTTGCAAAAGCCCCAGCATAGTGCTGGGCACACAGTGAGTGGCTGATCAGGTTTAACAGGGTGGCAGTTACTGGGCTGAGGGGCCATGGCCATGACCGTGTCCATGATTGACAGGGGGCAGGCAGGTGTCCAGGGGCAGCAAAGCCTTATCTCTAGACATTCCCAGAGGGGCCCAGAGGCTCTGGGCAGAAGAGGAATGTGCTGGCCACACTTACTCGGTCTTCAGTCGCTGCCGGATCCCAGAGTTGTGTCCAAAGGCCCGGCTTTAGTTGGGCTGGGGGATGAGGGTCAGGGAGAGGTGTGAGACCCCCAGGGCTGCAAGGTCACCCTGATGAGGCATCACCTGAGGCAGGAGCCTGGGTGGGACGGAGAAGTGAAACCCAGGGCTTGGAGGGGTTGCGTAGGACTCCCACTTCCGGTCAAGGGTGGTGACCCCGCCTCACCTCTCTGAGACTGTTTCCTCTTCTATAAAAGGGAACCGTGCGTACAGGCCCAGGACTGGAAAGGCAGGTGAAGTCAGAAGCCGGGGAGACTGCAACTAGACCCTATAAAGGCCACCAGTCACTCTGTGGGGCGCAGTATTGGGGGAAAAGTGGGGATGGAAGACTCTGAGAGGGACAGTGGGCAGCAATTCTGAAGAGAAAGGGACCAGGGTCTGTAGGGACACAGGCAGGATCCAGAGGAGCCACAGAGCATTTTATTCCGAGGGGCTGCAGCAGCAGAGGGACGGTAGAAGACACGGGGTGTCGGAAGGGCAGCATCCTTGAGGCTGGATGGTGGGAGGGACCAGGGCAAAGACATGGGTGGAGGGAGATGATGGCCCAGGGCTGGTGGGCAACCCTGTGCAGGCCACTGGGGTGGGCTGCTGACCCTCTTGGCAGCCCCCCCGGCTCCAGGCCCTCCCGATGCCCCCTAGGTGATCCCACAGCCTGTGGGACTCCCCAGTACCCCCAGAGAGCTAAACGTAGCATCCAGCAGCTGTTCATGAAGTCCTCAGACCGCACGGGCAGGAGCTCTGCTGCCTCTCGGCTCTGGGGAGGCGCTGTTGCTCTGGGGCGTGAAGGCCTGGTCCCCACCCCAGCCCTCTGAGAGCACCACCACAGTGCCTGGCAAATGAGCAGGGCTTTGAGAGCTACAAGAGTAAGGGCTAGAAAGTCCCTCAGGGGCCTCCCATCTGCCAGGGTCTGCCCTCCACGGGCACAGAAGAGCAACATGCGCGGCCTTCCTGGGCGCTGTGCTCTCCTCACGCGGTCAGCCACACTCCTGGTGTTGATGCCTCCCTGCAGGCCTCTCCCCTCGGCTTTTGGGCCTGGCCACGTGGCTGGCCTTGACAAATGGAACAGCTGCAAGGTGAACGTCGTGCACGCCGGGGCTGCTCTCTTTGGCACCCGGTCCCCAGAGAAGCCTGGGCTGGCCTGCCCGGGAGGCCGTGCCCAGGAGGACTGGACCCCCAGCAGCCAGACAGCACTGGTCAAGATTCAGATGTGACAGCAAGGCCGCCTCTGACTGTGCAGCCCCAGCGAACTCTGATGAGTGCCAGATGGCGGCCTCCAGGTCAGCCCGGCCAACCTGCCCAGCGGGGCCCAGCCCACGTTGGAGAACTGCGAGCAGGCCCACGACTGGTGTGTAGGCCCCTAAGTTCTGGGAGAGTCTGTCATGCAGCAGTAGCTGACAGCTACGACACACAGCACTGGGCGCAGCACCCTCCGCTGCCTGACGAGCCTCTCTGACAGAAGGGACAAGCAGAGACCGGACAGGGGAGGGACTTTCTCAGGGTCACACGGCAGGTCGGCAATGGGGCGAAGATTCCTGAGCTGGGTGGGTAACCGCCACGCTGGGCTCTGCCTGAGAGAATGTGTGTGAGTGGAGCAAGCAGCAGGCACGTGGCAGGCTAGGAGAAACATGGGATCCCCTTTCTGTCTTGGCAGGGGGAACTTGGGGTTGGGACAGGGCCTGTGGCCTGGATAAGGGGCAGGAAGATGGCAGAAAAGAGCACGAGGGAGAAGGGCTGATGACGTCCTGAGCAGCAGAGGGCTCAAGGTCCCTACCACCCTGAAGCCTCCCACTGATGAAAGCATCCTACAAGCCCAGGGAGAAAGCCCAAGTGGTTAGTCAAGCAGGTCCCTTTTGGGACACGGAGAGGGTGGGTTAGTTCAGAGCATGGAGGACAGAGGCTCACGACCCCACTTGGCACTGACCTGCGTCAGAGGGGCCAAAGCACCTCCAAGTCTCTTCTGGGATCAGGCTGAGGAGGGCGGGGGTGGTTCCTCAGGGCTGGAACAAAACATGAGCAGCGTCCTTGAGGCCAAAGTCAGAGGCCAGTCGGGCCTGCTCACTTAGGCTGGAGATGGGACTGGATCACCCTCCAGTCCCCTAAGACCCTTGGCCTCAGCCTTCAGGGCATCCTCTGTAAAAATGGGACCAGCCACCCACTTCAGAGGTCATGGTGGGGACTCATGCAGGACCAGGCCCTTCAAACCCACACAGAGAAGGGGGAGCAGCACCTCACACTGCTATGGCCTTTTTCAGAAGCACCTGCCTTTTCACAGCAGCAGGCCCAAGCAAGGCCTTCGAAAGCGCTCGGGACACGGTGAATGAAAAGTCAGGGCGATGGCTTTTCGCAGCCCTACTGTGCATAGGGTGCCGTGCGTGACACTACACAGTAAACTCTTGTCCGGATGGCTGTCACCGACCTGCGGCACAACGAACCCAGAGAAATGCACGCGATGCTACCCTCAGAGAGAAACGGCGGCACGCCCATTCTTACACATCCACAAGGCTTTTTTTGTTTTTGACAATTCTTGTGTCTCAGTTTTCAGAAACAGTGGCACAGATTTTTTTTTCTTTCTAAATGTCTGGTGGGGAACAGGCATGCCAGAACCCCTAAACTGAAGGAGCCAGACACATCTCAAAGTCGGGTTCCAGCTCACAGCACGTGCCCGTGTGTTCAAATGCATGTTTATTACGTTAGCGTGAAAATGAAAACAAAAACTCTCTCTCCCGTGTGCAAGGACTGCAAGTGCTTTTCATTTTGAGGCCATCTGGTGCCCGGTCTGAAGCCTCCTTCAGCTCTGGGGCCCTCCCTGCTGCCGGCAAGGCCCCTGCCCACCCCGCTGGCTCCCCCTTGCTCCCCAGCTCTGGCCACACCCACCTCCTAGATGTTCCTCCAACACCAGCCCCAGATCACCAGCCCCAAGGCCTCTGACCTCACCGCTGTCCAACCTGGAACACCCTCCCCAGGGCACCTCTGTCTGCATGGTGTTCAGGCCTCTGCTCCCACCTCCCTTTTCTTCCTTCATGCATCTGAAGTGCTCTTGTCTGTTCCGTGTTTACCTGGTCGTTGTGTGCCTCCCCGTGAGACCATGAGCACGTGGGTGTTGGTCACTGCCGTGTCCCCAGTCCCCAGCCCAGGGCTGGGCCCACAGCAGAGCTCAGGACTAGGTGCTGAGTGGCTGAACTCTCCCACTACAGATGCCAAAGGACGAGAGGAAGCCACCAGACACCATGAGATGAGGAAAGGGAGCTAAGGAGTGAGAAGCAGCAGTTCCTGGCTGAGCAGCAAAGGTCCTTACAGCGAGGAGGCTGAGAGCAGCAGGAGGGGGCGGTCCCCGGAGCTACCTGTGGCCCTGGGCGGCAGCGTTCATGTGGTCCCGGATGCTGATGGCCTGTTTGAGAAGACCCTCCACGCTGCGGAAGTAGATGCTGCTGTCGACGAGATTCTTCACGGCGCTGAAATGGGAGGATGGACCCAGTCGGCGCCACGCCTGCTTTACCCTCCCCTTCCCACGCGTGCGGGTGTATCCTCCCAAATGGAGGTTCGTGGGGGGCCTGCACGGGCTCAGGGCTCAGCAGGCACCTGGGGGATGCTACGGTCCTCCTGGAGGGCTTATCATGGGCTTCAAGTTTCAATTTCCCTGCCGTGCCTAGATGATATCCATCCAACAGAGCACATGATGGCCAGATGCAACTTTTTTTAAAGTTTTTATTTATTTATTCACTTAAGTAATCTCTACACCTAACACAGGGCTCGAACTCATGACCCCGAGATCAAGGGTCACATGCTCTTTCTCCTGAGGCAGCCAGGCACCCCAGATGCAACTTTTACATCCCTGCTGCTAGATCAACTAATCTTTTTTTGTTTGGTTGGTTTGTTTTTTTTGTAAAGATTTTATTTATTTATTGGAGAGAGAGAGAGACAGCACAAGCAGGGGGAATGGCAGAGGGAGAGACAGAAGCAGGCCCCCCGCTGAGCAGGGAGCCCGATGTGGGATTGGATCCCAGGACCCTGGGATCATGACCTCAGCCAAAGGTAGATGCTTAACCAACAGAGCCGCCCAGGTGCCCCTAGATCACCTAATGTTTTGAAGAAGCTATAAGCATGTAAAGATAACCTCAAAGACATCTTGCTTTCCTCTTAGATAACCTATTCCTGCCTCTGAAGGAAGCTTATCAACTCAACTATGAAAAGCTCTGGAGGTGAGTTTGGAGGGAACTAGAATAATTCACCACCGTTTGGGGGGGGGGGCACCACAGCAAAGCTGTGCTAACCTCGTGTTGGTACCACATTGATGAATGTCTAAGGAAAATGGCCTTTCCAAAGGCACTACAGGAAAATGTTTACCAGGCCACTCAGGGCCTTGCTAATGCCAGCAAGTCACCTGTGTAACATCTGCAGTAAAAATAGAAGCGTCATTTTAAAGCCCTTCTAATAAAGACCAAGAAATCACTCACTCCCATTTATTATCAGCCAGGGACCTGCTGGAAAATGGCCAGGAGATCAAAGCGGGAGTGGGGGCGGGGAGGAGCTTTGGCTGTCACCTGCTCTGTTAGTTTGCTCATCTTAGCACCACCAAATGCAGTCAGCTTTTCTGTTTACCCACCTTGATAAAAAGCTCGCTATTATAAGTTCCCTACTGAATAGTTTACCCCAATTTAATACCTTTAAATTTTACACCAACTGTTAACACTGTGTAAAGCATTTTGAACAACTAAAAGATAAGGGCTCTTTCGTGTCCGTAAAGGAAACCTGGTCTCTTAGCATAGAGAAATTTGCATCTCCCTCAAGAGAAGTGCTCAGAGTACACTGGCCTCCTGCCTAGCTCAGCATGGCCCAGTGGAACTTTCCGGAACATGGTAGATACATTCTTTATCCACTGACTTGGCTGCTAAGCACCTGAAATATGGTTATGTGAGACAGAGGAGATGAATCTTTTATTTCATTTTGCTGCATTAAAATTTTAAGTGTGAACAGTCACCCTTAGCCTGGACTCCTGCACTAGACGGGGCAGCTAGAAGAACCGGGAGAAAGTACGGACTCTGACGTGTTCTTCCTTTAACCTGGGCCTCGCTAGCGAGCTCGCAGCTGTCCAGAAGCTGTCTGGCAGCTGTTTGGCAGACGTGAGACAGAAACTCCTCTACTTCTTTTCTACTCTTCCTTGAGCTAATTAAGGAGGGTATCTGAGGCCACCATCCTCAAGAAACCGCCATCTGTCCCAGTGGAGGGGCCAAGGCTGCTGATGGCAGAACACTCAGCTCAGTGCCCCTGGCAGCAGGACTTCCTGTCAAGGAACCTTCACCCACACAACAGAAACAGGCAGGCCAAGCCCACGGTGCCACAGATGAGAACTGCTGGGGTGTCTGGCCTCCACCAAAATGACTTAGCCAGCACAAAGGGCAAGCGGCACTTCTAAATAAAACTGCCAGACTCCCGAGGCAAACAGAACAAGCCAGGACATTAAGTATAGTCAGGGGAACCAACAGAAGAGCAGGAGGCAAGCCCTGCAAAGGTGCAATGATGAAAAGAAACGCTGACTACCGCTTTTTACTCTCTCACACACCTTTCCCTTAGCGGGGGCGGGACGGGGAGAATCTGAAGATTTAGCGAAAGCTAAACACAAACTAAGAAGAATAAGAATAGGGCGCCTGGGTGGCTCAGCTGGTTAAGCGACTGCCTTCCGCTCGGGTCATGATCCTGGAGTCCCGGAATCAAGTCCCGCATCGGGCTCCCTGCTCAGCGAGGAGTCTGCTTCTCCCTCTGACCCTCCCCTCCTCATGCTCTCTCTCTCTCTCATTCTCTCTCTCTCAAATAAATAAATAAAATCTTAAAAAAAAAAAAAAAGAAGAAGAAGAATAAATGGTCCACCCACGTTCATAGCAGCACTGTCCACAGTAGCTAAAGCATGGAAGCCACCCAAATATCCACTGACAGATGCCTACGATGTGGTGCCCCTATGCAATGGGATACCATTTGACCTTCAAGAGGAAGGACATTCTGACACAGGCTGCCACATAGGGAGACCTGGGGGACAGCATGCTGAGGGATAGGAGATGGACACAAAAGACAAATACTATAAGACTCCAATTGTGTGAGGTCCCTAGAATGGTCAGATTCATAAATAGGAAACAGAATGGTGGATGCCAGGGGCTAGGAGAGAGGGGAAGGTGAGTTAGTGTTTAACAGGGAGAATTTCAGATTTGCCAGATGAAAAAAATTCTGGAAATGGATGGTGGTGATGGCTATACAGCATTACGAATGTATTTAATACCACTGAACTGTACACTTAAAAATGGTCAAAGTGATAAATTTTATGTGTATGTTACACAATAAAAAAAACTGGAGGGGCGACTCGCTGGCTCACTCAGTGGAGCTTGCAGCTCTTGACCTCAGGGTCGTGAGTTCGAGCCCCACATTGGGTGTGGAGCCTACTTAAAATTAAAAAAATAAAATGGAAAGAAATCAAAATTTAAGGGGCACCTGGGTGGCTCAGTCCATTAAGAGTCTGCCCTCGGCTCAGGTCATGATCCCAGAGTCCTGGGATCGAGTCCCACATCGGGCTCCCTACTCAGTGGGGAGTCTCTCACTCTCCCTCTGCACCCCCCGCACTTGTGCTCTCTAATAAATAAATAAAATCTTAAAATAAATAAATTAAATAAATAAATAAACATTTAAAAATAAACAGCCATATTTGTGCTTTGGACCTCCCCGCAAGCTGCTGTTCATCCCACTGGCCAGTCTGTGGTCCTGGCTGTGGGAGGGAAGTACCCCTTGAGGCACCAGCTCCCGGCCCAAATAACCGAAACCGTTATCACCCCTTCCTATGACACATGCGGAGGGGCTCAGCTCCCTGAAGAAGCCTGCCTGAGGCACGTGCGGGTTGGGCCGATGGTGAGAAGCACAGGCCTGGGCTGGAACCTGCTGTGTGGCCAGGTAAGTCGAGATCCACATGCCTCAACTCAGGTGCATTCAGCAGGGCAAGATTCACTGGGCAGCTGGCTGAGGTGCCCCTGAATGCCCAAGAGGTGCTCCCCGGCAGTGGGGAGGCTTCAGTGCTCACCTGCAGGCATACTCCACTGTGTAAATGGCTCCCTGGCTCTGCTCCTCCCACCGCTGCATGTCGGCCTATGGCGGATAGGAAGCTGTCATCAAGGGGGCTGCCACCTCCACCCTCCCAGTTCTCTGGGATGGAGCACCTCATCACCCATCACTGTGGCCAGAGACCAGCCACCTCCATTCTGATCTTCCCTCCTACAGATCCCCTTCCCCACCAGTCTGGGCTTTCTCTGAACACCTGGCTACCGTGCTTCAGAGCCTCTGCACCGGCTGTTCCCTCTGCCTGGCACATCTTTCCCTCGGGTCCATATGTAGCTGCCTCCTTCTCACTACACAGGTCACAACAAATGCACATCCTGCGTCCCCTTCTCCCAAGTCTGTCCACCCATGGCCCCAACCTGTCTCAGGGACCTCGTGCCTCCTTGCCGGGGTCCCAGCCTTGACTCCTCCCCCAACAGCCCCAGCTCCACATAGCAGGTCCTGGCTCATGACGTGAGGACTCTGGGGGAGGGCAGGGGAAGGGGCAAGTGGAGCTCACCTTATGCTGGGCCAGCTCGGGCAGAGAGCGGCGCACATGCTCCTGCAGCCGGTATAGGGCCACGGACGGCTCGTTGGCCAGGACATAGACACTCTCAGTGAACTTGTCTGTGACTGGATTGAAAATCAACAGTTGGGCGTAGGGGTGGTGGGGGGCGGGGATGGCAGAACAAGGGGAAGGGCAGCAGAGACACGGAGACAAAGCATAAGACTCTTGACTGCTTAATCCATGAGTCCAGCTAGGCAGTGAGGACTGTCCGGTGTCCCACCCAGGAGCTAGGTCACCTGTGGCCCCGGTGATAGGTGGAAGGAGATGGTCACAGAAAAGGCCTCATTTATCATGATGTTAACACATCCAGTGGACTCATGATTTTCCCCTCCCAAGCCCACCTGTAGTAGACACTGCTTCTGTCCACTTGGACCCTTTTCACATTCCTTTTATCCCAAGGAATGAATCTGAGATTCTTCTTCAGAGAGTCCCACCAGTTACTGGACCTGAAAATGCCTGGAAGCTTAGATCCCTGGATGGCCTTCAGCCATCAAAGGGTATTAAATCATGTCCCATGCCTTTTGTTGGGACAATGTGGAGGTATAACTCATCCTTCTGAGTTCTCCTGAAGGATCAGGCTAAGAATTTTACCTGACAGCACTCCTTGCTCAGCTTCGTCCCTATCCTGTTTCTCTCTCTTCCCTCATCCATTCTTCCCACTACACTGCCCTCACTGGTCTGGGTATGGCCACCTCCCACCTGAATACCAGGTTCAGTCAGCTCCTCCCTGGTCTCCCTGCTTCCCCTCTGCCAACAGTCCAATCTCCACACAACAGATAAAGTGAGCTCCTAATGAACCTGTCAGATATGTCCCTCCCTTGTCTGAAATCCTCCCATGGCTCCCATCGACCACAGCATAAAATCACCTAACTTACTATGGTCCATAAGGCTCTATATTCTGCCTGCTGTTGACCTCCCTGCCCTCCTCACCCTCCACCCAAGACACAATGACCTCCTGGCTGTTCCTTGAACACCCCAGTACTGTCCAAAAGAACTTTCTGAGATGATAGAAAGGTTCTATAGTGTCCAATAACATAGGCACTAGGCACATATGGCCACTGAGCACTTGAAATGTGGCTAATATGACTCACAAACTGAATTTTATTTTATTATTTTTTTAAAATCTTCATTCCAGTATAGTCCACATACAGTGTCATATTAGTTGCAGGTGTACTAATGTAGTGATTCAACAATTCTATACATTACTCGGTGCTCATCCTATAAATTTTAAATTTTACCTAATTTTAATTAAATTAAATACCCACAAATATCGTGACCAGGAGCTGCGGTATTGCTGCACAGCTCTGAACACTTTGCCACCTCAGTGCCTTTGCACCTGCTGTTCTGACACTGACTCGCCCTTCTCTCACTGGCTTCTTTTCATCCCTCCTGTCTCAGCTCAAATGTCACCTCCTGGGCAAGGCCTTCCCTGATCACCAAGCTTAATCAGATGTCCCTTCCACCTCATTCTCAACCTTCAGCACCTTGTTCATTTCTCTTACACTTTATTAGGTTACCTGTTTACAAGAAAAAAAAAAAAATCAAAGCTTGGATTCTTGAGGGCAGGAGAGTCTCTGAGCCTCAGTTTCCTCATCTGTAAAAACAGAGTGATAATAGCACCCACTCATGGTTTGTTACAGAGATGGACCCCATGCTATTGCCCAGTACAGAGCGGTGGACAAGAGAGAGAACGCTGGTGTGTCCGGGATTCAAAGGAGGCTGTGCATGAGTCTGGCCAGTGTCAGTCTGTCTAGCTCACTACCGCGCCCTCAGTGGGGCAGAGCCCATCCTGCAACCTCTAAACTGTACGTACTCTAATCCTCCTAGTCCTCATTTTGAAAATGTACATAACAGCTTACCCTTCTGTGTTGTTGCAAAGAAGGTGGAATGAAATGTACTTGTGCCTTCTAAATAATCAACTAGAAATAATGTGTGATAAAATAAAAACCTTTATGACTTAAAAATAGTTTGTGGCAGGGGCGTCTGGGTGGCTCAGTCATTAAGCATCTGCCTTCGGCTCAGGTCATGATCCCAGGGTCCTGGGATCGAGCCCCGCATCGGGCTCCCTGCTCCGTGGGAGGCCTGCTTCTCCCTCTCCCACTCCCCCTGCTTACGTTCCCTCTCTCGCTGTGTCTCTCTCTGTCAAATAAATAAGTAAAATCTTTTTAAAAAATAGTTTGTGGCACTTTGTAATTTGTAAACACGTTGACTCACAAATATTTTAACGTAAACCCAGTCAAATGCGTAAACATATTAGGGAATAATACGCACAGCGACTGCCAAGTCCCAGGCGTTCTTCTAATGCATTACAAACATCAGGTCATTGAATTCTCACAACAAACCTAGGGGGGACCGGGAGAGACTACCATACACCCCATTTTACAGATGACAAAACCGAGGCACGGAGACTTTCTAAAGGTTTTAAAACTAGTCAACGGCCGAGCCAGGATTCAATGGTAGTTCAATTAGTTCCCCCGCATGCTCCCTCCAAGCCTTTGTCCCCTCCTGCCCTGTCGGGTCACCCTTCCGCCCAGCCCGAGGCTCTGCACCACCTTTCTTTCCTTTGAGCTGCATCTCCGGTTCCTCCATAGCTACCGCGGACCGATCCGAAGACCGGAAGCAGAAGTTCGGCTCTGGGGAAGGCTACCTAAACCTCCCCCTGTGAAACCAGACGCTGCGCCACTCTAGTTCCGGTGTCAATTGGCCTTCTTTCCCCAGTCCTTTCTGAGTACCCAGACTGGAGAGAAGCCGTGAGTGAGAGACTGGGGAAGGAGGCACACCGGTAGGCGGGTGAGGAAGGGGCGGAGAACCCCTGAAGCTCCAGAAGGGACACCTAGGCAGGGAGGGGAAAGGGCGCCCTCCTTTCCCGAACTCCCTTTTCCGGGGGCAGACGAATTGGGGAAATGGTTCCAAACATTGCCCACTTCGGGCTGCTTTAAACGGCCTTTCTGTATCCTCCTGCTGCCATCAGATTCTTACACATGCTCATAAGCCTCCAGGACCGCAAAGGGGGCATTGTTGTGGACGGGTGCAACGGCAGTGTCGCCCCTTTAAATCCCTGACGCCCCGACTGCTCCCCGCCCACCGTCTTCCGACTGGAGAAAGCCCCACCCATCCGGCCTCAACGGGAGCCTAGCGGCACCCTTTGGAAAAACCTGTGGGCGGAGCTGGGGGGGAGTGACGGAAGACAAGCGCAATGAAATCCTCAGAGCCCTCTGAGGCTCCACCCATCCCTCCTGACCCGGCCGGGCTCCCTCCGGAGATGCCGGGGCAAGAACGCGCAAGCGCCACAGCACTGCTTGGGCCCCAGCGGAAAGCACGCCCCTCCCTCAAGTCTTAAAGGGCCAGAAGCAGCTTCTACAGCTCTCGCCTTTAGGCACTTTTGGGGAGGCAGGGTGCGCAGGCGCAGTGGGAGAGCTCTGGGGTGGGGGTAGCGGTCGCGTATCAAGTTGCTCTCTGTCCCGGCAGAAGAAACCAGGACGGTGAGGGTCCAGGTTCTAGCTTGCTCCCTCCTGTATCAGTTGGAGGAGAAAAGTTTGTGAATTGGGCCCCCAAGTTTTGGGGGACCCGGGCTTGCGGCGTGGGGTGACAGAGGAAGCTCTTTAGAGGTGAGTGGACCTCCTGATCTGTTTGGGAGGGGCCGATGGGGATGGGACCAATCACATCTTTGTTGAGCACTCACTCATTCTGGGGACCCCCCCAAAAAAATAACTACAGAGAACGTTTATTAAGCTCTGCCCGTGTATAAGGCCCCCAGCTTAGCTGTTTACAAGCATGATTTTAGACCTCACTTCTCTGTTTTATTAATGAGCAAACTGAGGCTCAGAGAAGTTAAGTCATGTGCCCAAGTTTTCTGCCTATAAGTGGAGGGATTTGAACCCAGGTAGTTGACCCCATTTTATGTAAAGCATGTTGTATGTGTCCTGGTGAGGGGGGCGGAGGAGTGGGCCTGAAAAGCAGCTGGACTCTGGTTTTTACTTCCCAGCTGAGCTAGAGTTTAGCCACCCTCACTGTGCAAAATTGGGTATGCTGTTGGTGCCTACTTAATAGGAGTTGTTGAGAATTATTCTCTCTCCCCTTTTGGTGCTTCCACCAGCTTCCCCCATGGAGCCCACCCAGCCTGCAGAGGACCTCAGTGTGACCCAGCAGCTCCCCATCCCAGAATTTGGGGACCCTGAAGACCCTGGGGATGAGGCCCCCGATGGCTCAGATACTGTGGTGCTCAGTCTTTTCCCCTGCACCCTGGAGCCTGGGAATCCTGAACCGGATGCTGGTGCCTCCTCACCTCAGGGTAGGTAGGATATTTCCCCTGGACGACTCCCCGTCTGGGATGCAAGAACAGTGGAATGTCAGGCCCAAGATAGGATCTCTGTCTTTATGTCCCACTACCTGGAATGTGTCTTCTCTCTCTCACCCAATGACAGATTGCTTTTATACATACACACACACGTACACACGTATGAATAGAGGATGGCTAAATCCACATGACATAAAAGTTACTATTTTAAGCAGACTTGCACACAGTTCAATGGCAGTAAGTACATTCACGATGCGTGTAACCCACACCTCTATCTATTATTCCAGACCATTTCCATCACCCCAAAAGGAAACCCCATCCCCATTAGTAGTCACTCTCCATCCCTCCTCCCCTGCCTCCGTCAACAGTAATCTACTTTCTGTCTCTATGGATTTGCCTGTCCTAGACGTTTCATATAAATGAATCATACAACATGTCTTTTGCGTCTGGCTTCTTTTGCTCAGCACGATGGTTTTTTGTTTTGTTTTAAGTTTTATTTATTTAATCTCTACATCCCACCTGGGGCTTGAACCCACAAGCCCGAGATCAAGAGTCACATGCTCCTCTGACCGAGCCAGCCAGGCACCCCTCAGCATGGTGTTTTTGAGGTTCATTCGCATTACAGCATGTGTCAGTGCTTCTTTACTTTTTATGACCTGATAATAGTCCATCCCAGACGACATTTTGCTTATCCATTCATCCACTGATGGACACTAGGGTTGTTCCTCTTTTGGCAGTCGTGACTAGTATTGCTGTACACATGGGTACAGATACAAGTTGTTGTCTGAGCAGTTGATTTCAGCTCTTTGGGGTAGATACCTAGGAGTGGAATTGCTGGGTCAGATGGTGATTCTGTTGACCCTATTAAGGACCCAAGGATTTCTTTTGACTAGAATCCTTGAACATGTCGAATTCAGTACCTCCTGGGGCCTTGGTCCCTGCTGTTCCCTCTATGTGGAAAGTTCTCAGACCTCTTCCCAGGGCTGGTTTTCTTCAACTGACCAAGCTCTCAGTTGGTGTCCTCTCCTCAGAGTGGCCCTCCCTGACCACCTTGTCTAAAATGGACTCACCCCCTGCCCTCCCCTCTTTCCACTCTCTTCTACTACCTGCTTTTTATAGCTCCTGAACACTTATTTCTCTATTTCTGTCTGACCGCCCCCCCCCTTTGAGGGCAGGGACTATGTCTCGTTTGCCCAGAATGTCACCAGGTGTAGAGAAGAAAGGCTCACCAGGAGGGCAGAGTGAGTGAATGGGGGAGGGAGGCACTGTCTTTGGTAGCTTCAGGCCCCCAAGACTTGGCTGAAGCCCCAGAAACATACTGAGAGGAAACTGAGGCCGTTCCTTTCTCTTCCAGGAGGCAGCTCCCTGAAGCACTCGACAACCCTCACCAACCGGCAGCGGGGGAACGAGGTTTCGGCCCTGCCAGCCACCCTGGACTGTAAGTGAGCCTCTGGTTACCCACCCCCACCCTCCCCCGGCCTCCCTAAGTAGCAGGGCAGGGGCAGTAGGAGTGGCAGGGGCTGAGAGGAACAACTTTGGATGGGGTAAATTGAGGCACGGAGCGGGGACGGGACAGGTGAGGACTCTGGCTCTCTCTGGCCCCTAGCCCTGTCCATCCACCAGCTTGCGGCCCAAGGGGAGCTGAGCCAGCTGAAGGAACATCTGAGGAAAGGTGTGTGTCCACACGAGTACGCTGGTGTATCCATCCCTGTCTGACCACACGTGTTGGGGTATGCATGTGGGTCCTGAAATGACCTGAGGCTCCACTTATGCTCACCTATCTACACGTTTGAGCATGTCCACACATGTAACCCCCCCCGCCCACGTCTGACCCCAGCCGCCCGCCCTGTCCCTGCTCCCACAGCACTGGGGAGAGGGGGCAGGGGTGCATCCCAGTGGTACCACCCCCCTCCTGCCAGGTGACAACCTCATCAACAAGCCGGACGAGCATGGCTTCACCCCCCTCATCTGGGCCTCTGCCTTCGGAGAAATCGAGACTGTCCGCTTCTTGCTTGAGTGGGTGCGTCCCAGCCCAGCTCAGGGCTTCCCAGGGACTTGAGGGCGGGCTGGGGTCTGAGTCAGCTGGTGCCATGTCTGTAAGATGGGGCTGCGATGGGTACCCCAGGATTCCAAGGGATGCCCTCACCCGTCCCATCGCCACTCCCTCTGCTCCCCGCTCCCCCCACCCCACTGCAGGGTGCTGACCCCCACATCCTGGCGAAGGAGCGGGAAAGTGCCCTGTCACTGGCCAGCATGGGCGGCTACACAGACATTGTGGGGCTGCTGCTCGAGCGTGACGTGGACATCAACATCTACGACTGGGTGAGGCACCAGCCACTGCCCTGCGCACCTGGCAGGGTACCAGGCCTGTTATAGGTGCTGAGAACACAAGACAGACCCATCCCTCGCAGAGCTCCTAGTTTAGGGGGGAGGAAGAGGAAGACGATACATAAGCAGTCAGCTGAAATGTGAATACCGCTGTGATAGCAGACACACAGGCAACTGCAAGGGCCTGGAGGTGGCTTACATAGCCAAGGGAAGTCAAGGAGGGCTTCCTGAAAGAAGGGGTATCTAAGCTGAGACCCAAAGGAGGAATTAGACCAGGTGATGAGTAGGAGGAGGAACCACATTAAATTAGAGGGTTGGGGGTGTTCTGAGAATCTGGAAAAGACAGAATGTTGGTTGCCTTTGCCCCTGCCCTTAACAGAATGGAGGGACACCACTGCTGTATGCTGTGCGTGGGAACCATGTGAAGTGCGTAGAAGCCTTGTTGGGTAAGTGGGAGTAGCAGCTGGAATCCTGAGGGCCAGGGAGGGGTCCAAGCTCTGCTTGAACAGCTCTTGGGATGCGTGGTCACTATCTGCTTTTCCCAGAGGACTGATCTGGGGACAGGAGATGGTGGGATAGTACAAGGGTCTAGCTAACCGGGTTGAACACCCACACCCTCCATGCCTCAGGGACCCTGCAGATGGGGATTCTATTGGCCACATTCTTTGGAGAGCTCAGGTTCTCATCCAAGCCCACACGGGCAACCAGCAGGCCTGTGGCTGTACTGTGAGGGATCACTGGACCTCCCAAATCGCCATGCCCCATTCTGGGCTCCCAGTCCCCCACCTCCACCCCCCTGTACACCTGCTTTGCTTTGCAGCCCGAGGAGCTGATCTCACCACGGAGGCTGACTCTGGCTATACCCCAATGGATCTTGCCGTGGCCCTGGGATATCGGAAAGGTCAGCCTGAGACATGGGGCAGTGACAGTGTGCTGTAGGTAGGGTGACCGCAGGTACACAGGACATGCCTCTCGGATGTGTCAGATGCTAGCAGTGAGAGCGTTCATGTTAGCAAACATGTAGTGCCACAGTGTACCTGGCCTGGGCACATGCAGGAGGCCGATGTGGGTCAGCGACTGGATTCACGATGGGATACACACAGGCGCTGGGAGGCCCAAAGGAAGCTCTGGCCCAGCCCCATGATAGGTGGGAATCAGGGAGGGCTTCCTGGAGGCCCAAGGGGAGGGAGGGAGGATGGTGTCCAGGCTGGAGGAACAGTATACACACAGGCTTGGCAGGATGAGGATGCCAAGGAGGGGCCGAGCCACAGTGCACAGGCTCATTGAGGCTAGCCCTCTCTGTGGCAGGAGGTGGGTGTGAGTGGGGACCATAGGCAGACCCCAGTTTGATTCTCCACTTCCCCCTTCAGCTTCCCCATCTACGAAATGGAGAGATCCTAATAGAACCAAACCCTTGGGGTCATGGAGGGATTCCTTTGAGTTTTATCCCACTTGGGACAGAAATCATTCCTCACGGCCCCTCTCATCCTTTAATAAAAGTCACAAGTCACCAGTTTTGTTTGATAAAGATTGTTTTTATGACTCTAAAAAGCCTCCAAAAGTGCTTTTTTACAAACCATGGGGAAGTTGAGTTTCCTGGCTTGGGTGCCTCAGTCTTCCCAGCTGTACTCTGGGGAGAGTCTGGATTTCCCCATGTATGAAGTACGTCCTCCATCCATGTCCCAGGGCCTGGAGATCCTTTTTTGTGCCCCGAGAGGCAGGGTGCAGTTCTCATGGTGGGATACCCCAGCTCATCCCCCAGGAAAGTGTACAATTTGGCCGGTGCCCCTGCAGCCTCCATTGGATTCATGGCCCACCTTTCCCCTGTCCTGTTTCCAGTGCAACAGGTGATCGAGAACCACATCCTCAAACTCTTCCAGAGCAACCTGGTGCCCGCAGATCCTGAGTGAAGACTGCCTACTGGGGACTCAGATACTCAGGGAACAAAACAATTGACCTAGAACTAGCTTCAGAGGCAGCTCCTGGACAGACAGTGGGAGGGGATCCTTCCCAGGAGGAACCAATAAACCTTCTGTGTGCATAACTTGAAGGACTTCACTGTGCTTCCCCAAGGGTCTCCTGGAGGAGTCAGCTACCCAGTGGCCTCACACCCTCTCCCCCAGCACCCGCAGGTGGTAGATGACTACTCGGCCAAAAAAGTCAGTGGCGTCCTCAAGTGTCATCTTCAGCTGGTCCACCTCGGCAGCGGGCACAGGGAAGGTGTGAGCACAGGCAGTCAAGGGAAATAGGTAGCTCATCACTTCCCATCCGCCAGCCCCAGCTCAGACACCACCAGTATGCTGCGTGAGCCAGCACACTGAGCCCCTCTGAAGCTCTCACACAGAACAGGTTACCATCAGCTCATTTTACAGATGAAGCAATGGAGGCCCAGAGCCACTTGCTCAAGGTCACACATCAGGATCCACAGCCTTCAGAGGCACAGACCACCCCCCCACCCCTCCACCCCAGAGGCCCAGGCAGGATATCTGAAGGGAGTTGTTGTCTTCAGGGTAGAAGTCCACAATCTTGCAAAGAGCCTCACTCCCCTGGGAACCTGCAGCAGGGAAAGGGGCAGGCTGTGAGGCTGGGGTTCTCCTCCCAAACCCCCACCTTCCAGAGCCTTCCAGTACCTTCCAGATGGCCCCGGCGACTGGAGAAGCCCCCCTGGAACTGGATCTGCAGCTGGGAGACACGGATGCGCTGGGGAAACTCTAGTATCACCCACTGGGAGGGGCCCTGGAAGCAGACAGGGAAACTGAGGCTCACAATCACTTGCTCAGAGCCCTGCTATACCTGTCTCATTCACACAGACGATGGTGGTGGGAGAGAGGGCTGTTGGCACACGTTCCCTCCGTGGCCAACTTGACTCCCCAGCTGGAGTTCTCCTTAGCTCTCAAGGCACCCTGGACCCCTGAATCTGATTCACGGGAGTGGGTGGAGGATCCAGGGAGAGGTGCCTCACCTGGTCCGAGTTCCAGCACGTCTCCTCATTCTGGTCGAACAGATGCTTCTTTCCAAACTGCCGGGTGTTGCGATTCAGCACTGAACTCACCCTGGAGGCACCAGAATCCGGGAGAAACTAGGGGCTGAACCCAGCGCCGAGGCCCCGCCCACCAGAGGGCCCGCCCCCTCCTCACCTCCAGCTTCCCCCGGCACCCCCAGCTATGTCAACCCGGGGCTCAAGGGCCACGTCCGCCGCTGCCCGGCGGCCAGGTTCTCACCTGCTCACTGTCTCTGGACAAACCAAAGAGTGGGTCATTTCGGCTCCACAAAGCCTCACACGGCTCAGAGCTGACTTCAGCCGGTGTTCGAATCCCGGCGCCAACGCAGCCGCAGCGGCGTGAACTTGACCACGCCTGAGTCTGCAAGGGTTTCAGAGAAACTGCCAGTGACCCGAGGCCAGACTTTAACAGCAGGTCCAAGGAAGGGAAACAGGTTTCCTGTGGGTTTGCTCAGGCTCCGAACCTCAGTCTCTACGAACAGCTCGGAGAACCAAACCGAGACCCGGAACCACGAGGACACCGCGCAGGCGCAATGTCACTCAGACCCGCCCAGCCTGCGCTCTCGGGGCAGGATGTAATTTGAGCCCCGCCCCTCCGTGCCCGCCTCTTAAAGGGCCTTCATCCAGTGATTAAGTTTCCGTTGGAGCTGGAGGTCGAAGGCAGGCACCAAAAACATTGTGTGCGGAGTGTATGTGGGGCGCAGTCTCTGGTGCCTGTGGGTATAGAGCACTGGTTTTGGAGTCTGAGAGACTTCCTAGAATGATGTCTCCCTACCTGGGGAAGTCTGCCAAATCCATTCTGTAACTGCGGATGCTGCCTCGCACTTCACTGCCTCCCAGGGACCAAAGGAAGAGCCGAGGAAGACGCCACGATATTGCCTGTACAGCGAGTCTTCATCAGCCTCCCGTGTCCCAGCTGGAACACGGGAGGCTTAGCCTCCAAATCTTTCTTCCTAGTAAATGCTGCCTGGGACAGGCTTCATGGAGGGGGGCAGGTGAAGTGGGATTTGAAGGATGAACAGGGGTTTGCCAAACCAGATTGCACAAAGGCTAAAGATTTGGTTCACTGATTCACTAAACGACTCGCTCCCTACTGCTCAGCCCAGTGCTGGGTGGTGCTGGGGACTGTGAGGGGCCTCGGTTCCAGCCCCCCACCTGAGGAGCCCCCGGTTTGGGTAAGACACAGCTAGACACACACACTCCCAGACCCATGTGGCCAGGGCTGAGCCAGAAGGAGAATAGGGCTGGGAGACCAGGGGCTCTACCTGGAGGGAGGGCGTCGTGGGAGAGGGGATATTGTGTCTGTACTTTAATGGGTAGGCAGGAATTTATCAGGGTAAGCAAAATGGGGGTAGATTTGTCCAGGCCAGGAGAACAGCATAAGTAAAGGCCTGGTTGGGTGAAAGACCATGATTTTGAATAAAATATATGGAGAAAGATCCTGCTGAGCCTGAAGATGTTTGAGAAAGGGCAGGACACCATCCCATCTGCATGAATGGAGGGTTCTGAGACTGATCAGCCACTGGCAGGAGGCTGCAGTTTCCTGGCTTTAGCTGAATGGTCTAGAATCCAGCCCCTTTCTTCAAGGGCTAGGGGAATGGTTCTCTTGGCATCCTACTAGCATCGTCCCAAGCCCACTCCAGGATGGCGGCGTAGGGGGGCTGGCTGGGAAACTGGGACACTAACGGAAGGGCCGCCCCACCAGCACCTGCCTGCCAGGACTTCCTGCATTCAGTCATGGCCTGGTGCCGTCTAGACCTGGCTCTGTTGGTCTCAGGGGTGGGGCCAGGACTGCGGGTGGCAGAAAAGACCTCTCTATTCCCAGAGGAAAGTGGGAAGAGCATGGACCCTGGAGGGCCCAGATTTGGTTCAAATCCTGGATAGGTCACTCACTCACTGACCATGTGATCTTGGACAAGCATGTTGACCACTCTGAGCCTCAGTTTCCTCATCTGTGAAATGGAGGGAATTCTATTTATAGAACTGCTGGAGAACTCAGGGGACTCTGTGGGCTGACACATAACAACAGTGTCCGGCCTTTGTTAAGAGCCCGTCCTGTGTTTGACTTGAAGCCACATTTTGTCTCCATCCACTGGTTCATCAAACCTGAGGTACTGGTCCATGTCACCTCCATTTTACAGCTGAGGATAGAGCCAATGTCCCCCAGGAAAGATGCATGGCCCTAGGGCTCCCCATGCCACTCTTGGTCTTGGCATGGAGCCACCTTGCCCACTGGGATGAGGCCAGCTCAGTACCCTCTTCCCGCCTCCTCACCCCACTGGCGCCAGGGCATGAAAGAACCTCCTGTTTCTCCAGGGAATTAGCAGCTCTAAGCTCCCAGCAGGGCAGCCAAAAGTGGTCCATTCATTTGCCTGAGTGAGGAGAGACTAGGCACTCCCTCCCTCTTCACCCAGGGGATGGGGCAGAGGAAGCTCTGGAAGAGCCAGGAGCTGCCACTCCAGTTCACTGAGGGAAACTGAGGCACAGAAAAGCAAAGTCATTTTGCTAAGGTTATCCAGGGGTGACCAGGATTCAAACCTATCTGGCTCTGGAGGTCTCTCCACTGGGCTGAGTTTTGCATTTGTCAAAAGAAGAAACAGAGTCTCAGAGAGAGTCAGGTCTTTGCTGAAGTCACACAGCAAGTATGGGTCAGCAAAGTCTCTCTCTGGGGATGCAGCCCCACCCGTGGCAAAAAAACAGGTCCAACTTCCCATGTGTTTGTCATGGCGGAGCAGGGTACGGAAAGGCCTTCAGAAAGCTTCAAGCCTTGGTTTCCCCCTGGGGGATAAGTGAAATGATTGCTTCAGCTTGGAGAGTACGTAGGGGTGGATGTGATGGTTCCCAGGCCAGCAGCCACCAGCGGGGCAGGTCCAAGTGTGATTTATCTGCCAGGGTCTGCCTGGGTCCAACAGGGCCCGCCTCAGAATAGACAGATGCACGCTAGCTTCCAGATGGACTTGTCCGTCCTGGCAGGGTGCGAGCCTGGGAGCCTGGGAGCCTGGGGAAGTGGGGGTGACAGTAGGAGTGGGAGGGTGTGGCCCTGCGTGAAGGGACTGGAGTGAGCTCACCGGGGAACCCCCCGGAGCCACAGCTGCGTGTGTTGACTGGTGAGCACAAGTGGCAGAGCTCTGAGATGGATCTTGGGAGGACTAAACGTCTCCATGTGGGTGCCAGGAGTGCCCAGTGATCTTAGTTGGGTGCTGGCTGTCTGGAGGTGCACCCATGCCTATAAACAGGGTTGGAGGTGAACAATGTGGGGCAAATGTACCTGTTGGTGGCTGCCGGGACAGCTAAGGTGCAGTGCGTGTATTTGAGTGTAAACGGACTAGAGGTGCGGCTGTGAGTTTGGTTGTGCAACCCACATGGCTTGGGTGCGACCAAATGAGGTTGTATGTGGCCTGTGCGACATATATGTGGTCTTGCCTCATGTGGTTGCATATAAGCCCCCTGTGCTGTCTGGGATGTGATGTGGGTTAGGGGTTCGTTGGTGACATTGTGTGACACGTGTGAATGTGGCTGCTTGTGTCACGTCCGTGTGTCACCTTGGGCATGTTAAGAGGCACTTTGGAGGGCTACTGTCCACCCCTGAGACCCAGCTCTCCTGGAAGGTCCAAGCTCCCAGCTCCTGCTCTGGCCCACCAGCCCCCTCCCCTGCTTCCTCCCTCAACTCACTCCAGCCCCTGGCCTGGGCCCCAGTGTGGGGGGTACAGAGAAGGCACTCAGGGCTGGCAGGGTGGCTCACCCAATCCCAGTGCAGGCCTATAAATAGCTCTTTGAGCCCAGCAGATTCCCAGGCAAGGTTGCCTCATTCAAGCCCCCAGCAACAGCCGCCCCCCCCACCTCCCCTGGGCCCCAGGCCAGCCCCTCTAAGCTCCGTCTTGGCACTGGCCAGTGGGACCTGGGGGTGGAGAGGAAGGGGTGTAGAGAGGTGGGGGCAGTCAGGGGTGAGGGTCAGCTTGGCTCTGAGGCCATGAACCTAGGCTCCCACTTGGTCCATACTCATACTGTACAACCTCAGGCAGGTGGTCCCATGCCTCTGAGCCTCAGTTTCTCCCAGCTGGAAAATGGGCAAAACATAAGAGCAGCCCCCATCTTATGTGTTTACTTCCCATTTCATTCTCTCAGCAACCCTGTAAGACAGGGACTCTTAATTATCCTCCTTTTAGATAGGGTAACCGAGGCACAGAAAGACAAAATGGCTGGCCCAGAGTCATTCTATTAGGAGTGGAAAAGAGGGGTTTTGAATCCTGAACTTGTGGAGGCAAAGCTGCTTGGATCCCTTGCATGTCACACAATCACACCCAGACCCCCGACCCCCCCACCCTAATGCTGCCATAATCACCCTTCACACCAGCCTGTCAACTACAGACACTCATATCAGCGTGACCCCTGACCTCCATCTCTCCTCTGTGATGAGGACTGAACAGTAAGCATAGCTCCCCAGTGTGTCACTTTGGCCCCTGGGGCCACCACTCACCCACTCCTGGACCAGCCGACTGGGTCCACATGCATTAGACAAGGACCTGTACCAATGCCTAGGGGCAACATTTCTCCCCTGGGGTCCTTCCTCAACCTTCACTCATCTCCACCCCCTCTTTGCTCTTTGGTAGTTTTGCCGAAACCATCTTGTCACCTATTTGTCTGTTCCCCCATCAGCCTGAGACCCCCCCGCCCCCACACACACACTCACACTCACACATGTGGGACATGGTGTGAATTGCAGACTCTCTGTCCAGTACATCCCATTCTAAGCACTGAGAGACTAAGACCCTGGGAAGGAAAGGTGGGGGAAGGGCTGACCTCTTTAAACTTTTGATCCCCCTCATTTCCGTTTTTCATTGTGGCAAAATACACCAGAACACAAAATTTACCATTTTCAAGTGTACAATTTAGTAGCATTAATTATATTCGCACGATGGTGCAACGATCACCGCTATCTAGTTCTAGAACACTTTCATCGTCCCAAAAGGAAACCCAGTACACATTTGCAATCATTCTCCATTCCCCCTCCCCCAGCCCCTGGGAATCACTAATCTCCTTTCTGTCTCTGGATGTGTCTGTTCTAAACATGTCATATAAATTGAACCATACTGTGGTCTTTTGCGTCTGGCTTCTTTCACTCAGCATGCTTTCAAGGTTCATCTGTGATGTAGCGTGTAGCAGGGCTTCCTTCCTTTTTATGGCTGAATAATATTCCTTTGTATGGATCTAGACTTCTTAAGGTTGAAGTCTCCCTGCAAAGACCCTGCCCAAAGCAAAAATATTCCTGGGACAACAGTACCTACTCCACAGCTGCTGCTCTATAAATGCCCACTAGATAAAGGAATGAATGAAAGAATGATACATTCAAGGGGCACCTGGGTGGCTCAGTTGGTTAAGCGACTGCCTTCGGCTCAGGTCGTGATCCTGGAGTCCCGGGATCGAGTCCCGCATCGGGCTCCCTGTTTGGCAGGGAGTCTGCTTCTCCCTCTGACCCTCCTCCCTCTCATGCTCTCTGTCTCTCATTCTCTCTCTCTCAAATAAATAAATAAAATCTTTAAAAAAAAATAAAAAAAAGAATGATACATTCAGGCTGCAGCTGGTGGAAACAGCTGTGGGCTGTGACAAGCCTGGGCTCCAACGCTGCGAGTCTCTTACCAGCTATGTGACCCAGGAATCTTTCTATCCTCTCTGAGCCTCAGCCTATACGTGGGATAACACAGCGATTGTAGCTAAAACTCCTTCAAGTGCGAGCCTGGAAAGTCAGGCAGGCCAGGGTTGGAATCCAAGCTCTGCCCTTCCTCTCTGCGCTACCTTGGAAGCTACTTCGTCTCCCTGAGGCTCAGTTTCCACATCTGTAAGATGGGACAGACCCCACCATGGGGCGTCTGGGAACATTTAATGTGACTCCTGGGGCAAATGGGCGAATGGGCGAGAGATCAGACACTGTCTTCCCCGGGTGGGGTGAGAGGTGAAAGAAGTGGGGAGGAGGTTTTAGGTAGGGGGAGCCCCCCCTCTCGCGCAGCCCGAGGCCTCCAGCAGGCAGGGGCGCATGCGCAGAGCAGCCCCGCGGCCCCTTTATAAGCGCTGAAGCGGCTCTGGGGCGAACGGAGCGCAGGGCGCAGGGGCTGGACCCGGCGCGAGCAAGCGGAGCCGGAGCGTCCTTTGTGCCGCGCGACCGCCCCGGGATGCGTCCGAGCTAGGAGTCAGGTGGGGGGGTCCGTCGTGGGGAGGGGGCCGCGTTGAGGGAGAGGTCCTCGCGATTAGAGACAGAGCACGAAATTGGGGAGGGGGCCTGGGATCAGAGAGAAGCCCCCAGAACAGGGAGGGGGGCTCAGAGGGGGGAGGGGAGACCCAGATTGGGGAGAGAACGCAAACTGGGAGGGCGCTTGAGAATGTCAGGGGGACTCGGATTTGGGGGTCAGTTCCCGGGTTGTCCTGGGAATGCGGAGACAATCCCAAGGTGGGGAGGGGGCCGGGCTGGGGGTGGGTCTCAGAATTGGGGAGGGGGCACTGGGAACCAAGGCTAAGGGAGGGCACCCCGACTTTAGAAAGAAGAAGAGGATACCCAGATGCTATATGGGGGGCTCCAGAACTGGGCATCCCAGGGTCTGAGCTGAGACACCCCAGGATTTTAAGTGGGGATTCCCAATTTGCAGATGAATGGAGGAATCCAGGCTGGACTGCAGCGGGGAGGGGGGCCCTCCAGATTAGCCTGAGTCTAATAGAAGGGGGTCTTCCTTGAGTGTGAACGGCCATGGAAAAGGGGCGCCCTACAGTCTCCCTCTCCTTTTGGCCCAGGTCCTGTCACCACATCCTGATTCAGGGAGGAGGCTCTGGGGTCTCCATCCCAAGGTGGTGCCTGTTGTTCCCTTGGATCTGGAGTTGGGGTGGTGTCCGTTCTCCCAGAGAGCACACTGGGTCTCCCAGGTGAATGCTGGGTGTGAGTCCCCAAAAGCCCCCAGTTAGGATCCCCAGGACACATGAGGGGCACCCAGTCCCAAGAGGGGGGCTGCTCCCAGCACCTCCACATCTGACCGTGTCCTCACAGAGAGACACAGACACTTGCCTCACCCCTTCAGTTCGATCTGTCCACATAGACTCTTATGGAAGTACTGGCTTGGTTTGGGGCCACAGGCACTAGGAAGTAGGGGGCTGGGACCCCAGGCCCGGCCTAGGCAGGAGCGACCCCCATTTCTGTGCACGGGGCTTTGTTCCTCTCAGCAGCATTAATGGGAGACAGCCAGGATGAAGAGAGGGTTGGCGCTGGGCCCCAGCGGGGGACGTGGGGGAAGGGCAGAGAGGGAGGGGTGGGCAGATCGTGGGACCTCAGAACCCAGCAGCTTCGCTGGCTCCTGGACATTCCCAAATGGAAGGTGCCCCCGCCCCAGGAGGTGGGGGCTTTGTGTGTGTGTGTCTGTGTGTCTACCCCATGCTGAGAGAGGTTGTGTGCCCATGGAGGGTCTGGGTTCCTCTGTGAGTCTAATGTGACTGAGGTTGTGTCTTTGTCAGGAAACTTATGCCGGGGGCCACATCACCAGGTGGCAAAATGATGTGTGCCCGCCAGTCACCAAGGCCACATTTATCCAGCCTCTTCTGTGCCAGGGGCTGGCATCACCACGTGTGAGTGTGTGTGAGGAACTGTGTCTGACGGTATGGCCTCATCGAGGGGTTTATGTGGAGAGCCTGAGACTGTGGGTGTGTGTCTTTGTGCAGAAGACGTGCTGCCTGCCTTGTAAGTGCCCATATTGTCTCTCTTTGTTAATGTCACTGTGAATTCGAGTGTGCGCGTGTGTCTCCCAGACTCTGAGTCTGGGGTGTGTGGCTGCATGTACAGAAAGGGGGTCCTCTCCATGTGATTGGCAGTGTGGACCCTGAGCCTGGGGGTGTGTGGGATATGGTCTGCGTGCAGAGTCGGGGAGCTAATGGGGGAGACGTTGGGGCTCAGGTCCCCAAGCGGCAGCCTGAGATGGTTTACTGAGCCTGGCTTCCGTTCTCCTCTGAGAAGTTCCATGATCATGCCCATGCACACGAATATGCCCAGACTCCAAAGCTAGAAACACACACATGTGCTCATGGCCCCTGCAGAGGGGCACTTGGACCCACACATCCAGAGACCACAGTGGGTCTCCTATGCTCCACTCAGTGCACAGAGCTGCTGCAGACCGATGCACGCATCCACACATCACAGGGCACAAGTTCACATCCTTGCCTGGACACAGCATCCCGACGCACACCTAGGAACACACAAAAACGCCTGCTGGCAAACTCACCCACATTCAGTCCCCACTAAGACAGGAGGTGGGTATGAGGGGGGGGACGAACACACACACACACACACACACACACACACTCCTTCCGGGCCGCCCCTCCTCCAAGGCCCCACAGGCCCCTGTTTGCATATGCATGAGGCTCATGCATTATTCACCAGGGGGCGAGTCCCAGACAGCTGCATAAATGCTCACCTCTGGCTGCTCTGGGGAGGAGGTATTTTAAGAGAAGGTGTGTGGGTGTGTGAGGGTGCAAGTGGAGGGAATAGAGTGCATCTGGGAGAGTGTGTGTGCATGTGGGAGGGTGCACCTGAAACTGTCACTGTGTTGGATCACCTCCGTACATTTGCGTGTGTACATGAGGCTTTGTATACAAAAAGCTGATTTTTAATTTGACATTTCTAGCACTTCATAAGTCTTAGCTTGTTCCATCCTCACCATAACCATGAGGTACATGCTGGGTGATCCCCATTTTACAGGTGGCGAAACAGGCGTAGAGGATGAAGCGGCATGTCTAGGATCATACAATATATGGAAAGTAGAGGCAGAGCCTTTTTTCTTTTTTTTGCCTTTTTTTTTTAATGTAATCTCTACACCTACCATGGGGCTTGAACTCATGACCCCAAGATCAAGAGTCACATGCTCCTCCAACTGAGCCAGCCAGGCACCCCTGGATGTAGTCTGTGCTTTTAGCCATACAGTGTGTGTGTGTGTGTGTGTGTGTGTGTGTGTTCGTGTTTGTGTTCTCTGAACTTGCCCCCTCCTAAGGCCCTCTTGGGGCAGGTGCAGCGCAGAGTCCTGCCCCACCTGCTAATACCTTGCCAGGCCTTGACCAACCATCAGGGGACCGCACACTTGTTCAAGGTTCCAAGGTGGAGAAATGAGGACAGCCTGGAATGGAAACAGAAGTTGCTGAGGTTTACGGGTTGGTAGTTGGGGGCACCATCCCAGGGTCTGGCCTCTGCCCTGCTGTGCAGCCCTAGGCAAACAACTAACCCTCTCTGGGCCAGAGGCGCTGCCAGAGGAAGGCAAGGAGAACAAGTGTGCAGTGTCCCCGCATTGTCTCCCTAGAGTTCAGCACCACGGATAGGTCCCTGGCTGGCCTCCTGGTAGGGCCTCTGGGAGCTGGGAAAGGGCACTGGGGTTGGGATGAGCTGTCCTCCACAGCCCCGTTCTGGCTCTATCTACACTCCCCTTCTCAGGGCTATTCTTTTAATGGGGTAAGGGTGCAAGATCTGGGTTTATAGAGGATGCTCTAACTTGCCATCTGTCCATACCTCCTGAGCCCCAATAAGGGGAGTGGTACAGAGGGCTGGGAGACATTGGGGAGGGACTACCGCTCCAGGGTTTCTGGTCTCTGGAAGAATGTGAAGCCTGGGAGGGCACTGCTGTGTCCCAGTGCCTGGATTGGGCCTTACTTATAGTTGGCACTCAATAATTGTCCATTTTATGCCTGAAGGCCACAACCCCTAGAGAAGGCTGGACCCACAACTTGAGTTTCTCTGTGGACCTAGGAGGCATCTTTGCTAGGCGGTATGAAGTCAGGAAGAGGGTGAGGTGGGCAGGGGTGAGGCCCCTTCCTCCAGCTGGGACTTGGCAGCTTCTCAAAAATCCCAGAAACCAAGAATAGAATCTTGGCGACAACCAAATCCTGGAATTGAAGCTGAGAATCGTGTCAGTCAGCAAACCCAGATTAAAGGCTGGGTTGGAGGCCAGCCTACTCTCAGGACTGGGGACCCCAGGCAGACTGGGACTGGTTGCTGCCTTCTAGGAGCCCCCAGTCTTATGGGCAAGGCCAACCTGAAAAATAGGATTTTTATCTTGGCTGTGTTAAAGTCAATAATAATAATAACAGCAGCTCAGGGGAGCCTGGCTGGCTCAGTTGGAAGAGCATGTGGCTCTTGATCTTGTGGTCATGAGTTCGAGTCCCATTTGGGTATAGAAATCACTTTAAAAATAATTATTTTATTTTTTAAAAGATTTTATTTATTTTTTAGAGAGAGAACATGAGTGGGGGTGGGGAGGGGCAGAGGGAGAGGGAGAAGCTGATTCCCCACTGAGCAAGGAGCCTGACATGGGGCCCAATCCCAGGACCCCGAGATCATGACCCAAGCCAAAAGCAGACACTTAACCAACTGAGCCACCCAGGCACCCCAAATAAATAATTTTTCTTTTTTTTTTTTTTAAAGATTTTATTTATTTATTTGAGAGAGAGAATGAGAGAGAGAGAGAGCATGAGAGGGGGGAGGGTCAGAGGGAGAAGCAGACTCCCTGCCGAGCAGGGAGCCCGATGTGGGACTCGATCCTGTGACTCCAGGATCATGACCTGAGCCGAAGGCAGTCGCTCAACCAACTGAGCCACCCAGGCGCCCCCAAATAAATAATTTTTTAAAATAATAATAACAGGGGTGCCTGGGTGGCTCAGACGGTTAAGCATCTGCCTTCGTCTCGGGTCATGATCCCAGGGTCCTGGGATTGAGCCCCACATCGGGCTCCCTGCTGGGTGGGGAGCCTGCTTCTCCCTCTCCCTCTGCCTGCTTCTTCCCCTGCTTGTACACACACTCTCTCTCTCTGTCAAAAATAAATAAAATCTTAAAAAAATAATAATAATAACAACAGCTCAAACTTACTCCTTCATGCCAGGCAAGTGTAGGCATTTTATTATTTATTTTATTTTTATTTTTATTTTTTTGTTTATTTATTTATTTTAAAGATTTTATTTATTTATTTCACAGAGAGAGAGAGAACAAGCGAGTGCACACAAGCAGGGGGGAGCGGCAGGCAGAGGGAGAGGGAGAAGCAGGCTCCCTGCGGAGCTTGATCGGGGCTTGATCCCAGGACCCTGGGATCATGACCTGAGCCAAAGGTAGATGCTTAACCGACTGAGCCACCCAGGTGCCCCAGTTCTAGGCATTTTGTATGTATTGACTATGCTTACACATCTATTCCTTCCAACTACCTGATGTTACCCCTATCTAACCTACAAAGAAACCAAGGCACAGAGAAGCTAATCTACTTTTTCCAGGTCACACAGCAAGGAACAGGCAGAGAGACAACTCCTGGTCTGATTCACTCCAGCACCCATGCTTCTGATTGTGACTTGACTGTTGGGATTCTGAAGTCAGCTGGTCCTGGGTTTAGATCCTGGCTCAGCCCTTGTTTGCTGACTGTGTGACCTTGAGTGACATGCTAGCCTCCCATGCTAGCCCCAGTTTCCACATCTGTAGAGTGGGGGACTTGGCCCTCCCACACTGATTGTCTGGGAGGGTTATACTCACTCCCATTCTCCCTCTCTCTCCATCTTGTTCCAGGTCCAGGATGGGGGCCGTGTCTGTCTGGGCCTCGGGCCTCCTGATGTTCCAGGTGCTGCTGTTTGTGGCTGGGGAACAGAGTGAGTTGGCTTGTAGGGTGGGAGAGGTTGGGTTCTGGGGTAATAACAAGATGGGGAAGCTTTTTAACTCTAGAGCCTTCTCCTGCTGGCTCTCTGGCTTGGTCTGGAGAATAAAATGAGAATAGATGAAAAAGGTCTTTGAACAGTCAAAAGTGAACAAGACACCTGAGAGGTTATTTTTAGTCATTGCCAGTGGAGGCTGGAGGTTCCTGCCTCTCACTGTTTTGCTGAGATGAGCTGGAGAGAGAGAGAGAGGAAAAAAAAATTATAATAGTGCAGAGATTGATTAGTGATGCCTGCCATGGGTGGGGCAATAGAAATAAGATCTGTGTGACTTTCCTTGGCATCTCCCCAGCAATGGCTAAAAGCCCAGGCACTAGAAATGCCTCCTGATTTGCTCTGTGGTCTTAGGCAAGTACAATGATGTGTCTAAGACTCAGTTTCCTCAACTCCCCCAAAACACGATGAGACATGGCTACCTCTGCCTATGGTTATGAAAATCAAATGAGCTGATTGCTATGTATAAAGTGCCCATTATATAGAAGGTACTCCGCAAACACAAACATTTCTAATGTCTTCCTCTTACTTAACTTTTGGGGAAACTGTGACTCAGAGAAGGATAGTGACTTTCTCATGGCCACACAGTGAGTCAGTGACAGAGAGTCAAATCCCTGGCAGCCAAGATCTGGATTTTGAGTGGAGGCAGAACTGTGACGGGATCTGACCCTATTACTCCTCTTTTGCTCACAGACTGGGGTGCACATCACAGATCCGTTGACTGCATTATGATGTTGTAGGCAACTTCCCTCTCTGGCTTCAGTCTCCCTATCTGTAAAGTGAGGGAGAGAGCAGTCTCTGCTGGTCCTTGTCTTTGAGTCAGGTCCTCTTTCCACATTCTCCACTCCAGGCACCCAGGACGTCTCTGCTGCTGCCTCTGCCACCATCGACAAGGGGCTCCACATGCAGAAGGTGGGGTCGGGGTTGGTTCGGGCCGCGTTGGCAGAGCTGGTAGCCCTGCCCTGTCTCTTCACCCTGCGGCCATGGCCAGGTGCAGCCCGAGAAGCCCCTCGGATCAAGTGGACCAAGGTGCGGACTGCATCGGGCCAGCGGCAGGACTTGCCCATCCTGGTGGCCAAGGACAATGTGGTTCGAGTGGCCAAGGGCTGGCAGGGACGCGTGTCACTGCCTGCCTACCCCCGGCACCGGGCCAACGCGACGCTGCTACTGGGACCACTGAGGGCCAGCGACTCTGGACTCTACCGCTGCCAGGTGGTGAGAGGCATCGAGGATGAGCAGGACCTGGTGCCCCTGGAGGTGACAGGTCAGTTGAGGGCAGGGGAGAGGACAAGGTTGGGAGGGGGAGGGGCTGAGCCAGAAGCTCAGCCACAGAATGTCACCTTAGAGATCACTCCCTGAACAATGATTCCCTTTCGATTCTTCTTGTTCTTCTTTTTTAAGATTTTATTTATTTATTTGACAGAGAGAGATACAGTAAGAGAGGGAACACAAGCAGGGGGAGTGGGAGAGAGAGAAGCAGGCTTCCCGGCGAAGCAAGGAGCCTGATGCAGGGCTCGATCCCAGGACCCTGGGATCATGACCTGAGCTGAAGGCAGACGCTTAATGACTGAGCCACCCAGGCGCCCCCCTTTCGATTCTTCTGATAAAGTCCCAAAGAAAGTCTCCTCCAGGACTACCCTTTCTTTTTTAAAAAGATTTTATTTTATTTATTTGAGGCAGAGAGAGAGAGGGAGAGCACAAGAGGGGGTAGGGTAAGAGGGAGAAGCAGTCCCCCCGATGCGGGACTCGATCCCGGGACTCCAGGATCATGACCCGGGCTGAAGGCAGTCACTTAACCAACTGAGCCACCCAGGTGCCCCAGGACTACCCTTTCTATAACACTTCTCTCTTACCTAAGAGAGAGCAACTTCTGGCTCAGTCTCTTGTGGGCCACCGTATTTTACAGGCTTTTACAACTTTAAGTCCCTTTCATGGTTACCTACTTTCCCATAAGACAAAGGATATTGACTTTCTATCTGAAATAGGAATATAAATTTCCTTTTACAATAATTTTTTAATACAATAAAATAAATTTATGTTTTAAAGAGTGAGGTTTTCTTTTAAACTCGATTGAAAAAATATATTAAGTAAATAACGTACTCAAATACCTGTTTAACCAACTCCTGTATTAAATTCCTTCTGTTGAAATATCCAGTGTTTCTCTTTTCCTAACTGATCAAGGTGAACAAAACAAAAAATTTTTTTGATTATTAAAGCAAAGTCCGGGGTGCCTGGGTGGCTCAGTTGGTTAAGTGACTGCCTTCGGCTCGGGTCATGATCCTGGAGTCCTGGGATCTAGTCCCGCATCGGGCTCCCTGTTCGGCAGGGAGTCTGCTTCTCCCTCTGACCCTCCCCTCTCCATGCTCTCTCTATCTCATTCTCTCTCTCAAATAAATAAATAAAATCTTTTTAAAAAAATAAAAATAGGGGTGCCTGGGTGGCTCAGTCGTTAAGCATCTGCCTTCGGCTCAGGTCGTGATCCCAGGGTCCTGGGATCAAGCCCCGCATCAGGCTCCCTGCTCGGCGGGAAGCCTGCTTCTCCCTCTCCTGCTCCCCCTGCTTGTGTTCCCTCTCTCGCTGTGTCTCTCTCTGTCAAATAAATAAATAAAATCTTTAAAAATAAATAAATAAATAAAAATAAAAATAAAGCAAAGTCCTAGAATAGGGTGTGGCACAGTAGATGCACAAAAGGTAATTGACAAAGGACTCAGTGAATGATTGTTGTGTGGAAAACATCCTGTGGATTCTTGCTGGGAAGTTGATTTCCCTTAACCTTTGTTGGCCATGGGCAAGTCCCTGCACCCCCAGTCTTCCCCCACCCACAGTATCTCACTGCATATTTTATGGAGTCAGCCAACTATCCCTTTTCCAAAGCCTTGCTGATCAAAACTGATAAAGCTTGAAGAAAACTGGTAAATGATAAAGGAAGTAAATTCCTCCTCTGGGCTTGTTCAATTGATTCATTCAATTAAACATTTATTGAGCACCTACCATATGCTAGTCTGGTGCTGGGGATGTTATCATAACTGAGATGCAACTGTTGCCTTCCAGAAGCTCTGATAAAATAGAATGTTTCATTCCTTTGTCTTGCTCAGACATTTCTTTCATCCCTAAATCAGAATTTCAGTAACAGTGAGCCCATTATTGATGTTTCACGTCCTGACTTGCATGTCACCTCCTCCAGGAAGTCTTCCATGACTCCACCAGGCTGAGCGAGAAACACTTGATCTCCCATTGCCCCCTGGGCTTCCTCTGTCAGTGCATGTACTTAATCCTCTTTTTTTTTTTTAATTTTATTTTTAAGTAATTTCCACACCCAATGTGGGGCTTGAACTCACAACCCCGAGGTCAAGTTGCATGCTCAACCAACTGAGCCAGCCAGGTGCCGCAGCATGTACTTACTTCTTAAAAGGTGGAATTTCTCTCCCTCTTCTCCATGCCTCCTGTCACCTCCAGGGTCTAAACCTGGGCATGGAGAGTGCTATCTTTGGAGTCAGATCATCCCGGATATGAGTTTTGGCTGTGCCTCATACTGGCTGTGTGGAACTGGCCATGTCCCTTAACTTCTCTTAGGCTTAGTTTTCTCCTCTGGAAATGGGAATAATCATAGTGTCGTTGTAAGATTTCAATGAGATCATACTTATAAATGCTTTTTTTTTTAAGATTATTTATTTATTTATTTGAGAGAATGAAATAGAGAGAGCATGAGAGGGGGGAGGGTCAGAGGGAGAAGCAGGCTCCCCGCCGAGCAGGGAGCCCGATGCGGGACTCAATCCTGGGACTCCAGGTACATGACCTGAGCCGAAGGCAGTCGCCCAACCAATTGAGCCACCCAGGCGCCCCACTTATAAATGCTTTTTACATGGTAAACATTTGACAAATTGTAGCCCTTTATGGCCATTGTTATCAGTTTCCTTATTGAAAAATGGGGGCATACCAGTCTGGCATGGTACAGGGCAGCATAGGGGAGCAGGTCTATTATTATCAAACCCGGGGAAGGGGCATTCTGCAAGAGGGAGGTCTGTTCTTGAAGATTCCAGCATACATCAGCCCCTATCCTGGATGTTCCCCCCACAGGTGTTGTGTTCCACTACCGGGCAGCTCAGGATCGCTATGCACTGACCTTCGCAGAGGCCCAGGAGGCCTGCCGTCTCAGCTCGGCCACCATTGCAGCACCACGGCACCTGCAGGCTGCCTTTGAAGATGGCTTTGACAACTGTGATGCGGGGTGGCTCTCTGACCGCACTGTTCGGTGAGGGGGTACACAGGGTTGGGATATGGAGATCTAGCCTCTGGGGAAAGATGGTCACTGGGGGCCCCAGGCACACACATTTGAGAGGGATCCTCTCCTTGTCTTATCAGGTATCCTATCACCCAGTCCCGTCCTGGTTGCTATGGCGACCGTAGCAGCCTTCCAGGGGTGAGGAGCTATGGCAGGCGTGACCCACAGGAACTCTACGATGTGTATTGCTTTGCCCGTGAGCTGGGGGGTAAGTCTGGGGCTGGCAGGACACCCCCACCGTACTTCCCTGAGCCCCAGTTACCTCCCCAACCCCCATGCCTCCTTAGGGCTCTCTTAAGTCTCATCCCTCTCTAAACCTGCAGCCAATATCTGGGCTCACCCTTCTCTGAGCTTTCCTTCTCTCCGGGAGCCCCTCTCCTTCCCTGTGCCCCTTCCTTCCCTCTCTTTGAGACCCTGTCCCTTCTCTGAGCCTCTCCCCCTCCCTGGCCCCTCTGCCTTTTCCTACCCTCCTCTTCGTCTCTGAGGGCCCCTCGCCAAGCCCCTCCGTTTCTCTGAAGCCCAACAGACTCAAGGGCCTGAGTTACCTTATTCGTAAAAAGAAGCTAAGGCCCTCCTCTTAGCACTGCGTGAGAGGTAAAGACTTCGACGGGTCGGGGTGAGCACAGCTGTGGCTGTCGCCGCCTGGTTTAGCCACCATCCAAACCCGGCCAGGCTGGGGTTAGAGTGGGACCCCCTTCCCGGGCTCCGGGGGAGGATCCCCCAGGCCCGCGTGACGTTCGCCCGCGCCTTCCCGCAGGCGAAGTCTTCTATGTGGGCCCGGCCCGCCGCCTGACACTGGCCGGCGCGCGTGCCCAGTGCCGCCGCCAGGGCGCCGCGCTAGCCTCGGTGGGACAGCTGCACTTGGCCTGGCACGAGGGCCTGGACCAGTGCGACCCGGGCTGGCTGGCCGACGGCAGCGTGCGCTACCCGATCCAGACGCCGCGCCGGCGCTGCGGGGGTCCAGCCCCGGGCGTGCGCACCGTCTACCGTTTCGCCAACCGCACCGGCTTCCCGGCGCCCGGAGAGCGCTTCGATGCCTACTGCTTCCGAGGTGCGTGTAAGGGCACGCCCCGAGGTTACACACCCCGGTCAAGGCCACGCCCCTGGGAATTTTGCTTTCTAATGGAGGCGGAGCCCAGACGGAGGAGAGACCCCTGGAAACAAGCTCTGCGATAAGCCACGCCCTCGGGTGAAGGCCACGCCCCTGATGCTGGCCTTTCCCTAGGAGCCCCGCCCTGGGGGTAGGACCGCGGCCGGAGAAAGCCAAGCTCTGGCGGGAAAGTTCTGTTTAGGGGGTGGGCTATATCTCTTGAGGTCGCTGAATGACACGCTCCTGGGTGGAGCATATTTTAGCTGGAGGCTTGTGCATAAGTATCCGCTGGGGAGGAAGTGCTGCCTTGATTAGCCATGGCCCCTGGGCAAGGCCACACCCCCAGGGACTAGGGAGGACCCTAGTCCTTGGAGTGGGACCAAAGCTTCAGAAGCTGCAAACCTGACTCCAAGGACCTAAGTCTAATGTGCAAGGGGGGAAAAATTCCCTTTGTAGGAAGGCCACACTCATTAGGAGCTTCCTCTCCCTAGAGGGGGAGCCACCGCTCAGGCCTGATCTGCTCCCATGAGAATTGGCCACTGCCTGAGCTTTACCCAGGAACCAAGCTGTCTCTTGACCCCTTACTATGACCAGTTGACTGACCTTGACAGTGGGCCCTAGCCTGAATAGTGGGAGTGATAACTTCACACCTCCCTCTCTCAGTCTGGGGGATCCCAGAAACCACCCAGAAGTTTCAGACAGAGGGGCACAGAGAGACAGAGATATACAGAAGGTCTGTGCTACAGCATACTTGGAGTGGGGGTAGACTTCAGGTGGAACTTCCCAGCCAGCCCCTGGACCTGACACAACCTTTTCGGCTTTCTCCCACAGCTCATCACCCTACACCACATCAACATGGAGACCCAGAGACCCCCTCATCTGGGGATGAGGGGGAGATTCTGTCTGCAGAAGGGCCCCCAGCCCAAGAACTGGAGCCCAGCACTAGGGAGGAGACGATCACCCCTGACTTCCAGGAGCCTCTCGTGTCCAGTGGGGACGAAGAACCTCTGATCTTGGCAGGAAAGCAGGAGTCTCAGGAGACCCCCAGCCCTGCCCCTGGAGGCTTCACGCCAGTCTCAAGGCCCTCCCCGGAGGCTGAAGAGGTGTGGCTGAGCACAGCGGCCCCCAGCCCTAGCAGCCCTAGCACTGCAGTGGGCACACACACAGAGGCAACTCCAACTGGCCCCATACCCAGGAGGAGGGGACGCTTTAAAGGGTTGAATGGGCGCCACTTCCAGCAGCAGGAACCCCAGCAAGGCCTGGAGATGGGGCTTGAGGCCGGCACCCAGCCCCTGACTCCAGAGGCTGCTGGGAATCACGTGGAGCTTCCGCTGGCCACGGGAGCCACAGATGCCTCAGGGAGTAGCCAGAGCCAAAGCCCCTGGGCCGTGCTGACCAATGAGGTGGATGTGCCTGAAGCTGGTGAGTGGGGTCCCAGGGGGGAGGCACGACCTGCCTGGGGGTCTGACGGGGACGCGGGAAGAGGCTCCAAATCCCAGCTGGGTCCCCAGGCCTCACCTAGCCTCAGAAGCCCCCTCTTCCTTGGGCCTGGAGCCAAGGGGACTCAACAGAAGGAACTGCTAAGAGATAATTCGAATTACTCTTGTTGATATTGTTGCAGGTTCCCCTGGTGGCAGGAGCCCCCCAGAGCCCTGGCTGTGGCCCCCAACTGTGGTCCCACCTAGCATCCCAGGCCCCAGCAGGGTCCTTGGCCTGAAACTAGAGGAAGCCAAGGGCCCCAGTGTGAGGCCAGCCACTCCTGACCTGCCCTTGTCCCCCTCAGAGGCCACCGTCCTGGCACCCAGCCCCTTAGAAGGGCCCAGCACTGCCTCCTGGGAGGTATCCCCCATGGTCTCTTCCCCAGACCTACCTCTCATGGCCATGCTGCGGGCCCCGAAACTGTGGCTACAACCACACCCTACGTCCCTCCCCACGCAGGCCGACAGCGTCACGGGGCATAGTGAGGCCATGGCCGCTGGCCCACCCTCTCCCGCCTCAGAGACTGAGGCTGTCCCCCAGGACCCCATCCATCTAGAGGTGCATTCCCTGTTCCTCTCCTCAGTCCCAACAGGACAGGGTAGAGAGGCCACATCCCCAACAGTTGGCAGCCACAGAGCAGGACGTCCAGTAGCTTCTTCGCGGACAGCCACAGACACACAAGCTGGAGCCAGTCCTAACCATCCCAGGGCAAACTTCGGAGAAACCGGGGGGACCAGCCCTACTGGGCTCAGCAAAGCTGAGCTCCCCAGATCCAGCGCACAAGCGTCTGTGGACAAGAATGTGGCAGAAGATTTCACCCCCACTGAGACAGCCACTGAGCCCACAGGAGTGAGAGACATCTCAGAGTCTGGGTCTGGGGTCGTCAGCACAGCGGAAAGCTCCAGTTCCAGCTCTCAGGCCACCGTGGACGAGGCACAGGGCACATGGCCCTCACTGCACAGTGAAGGGTTGGACTCCCGCCCTCCATCTGCACCCTCAGGGGGCCCCAGAGTTTTCTTAATTCCTGGGGTCACCCCGAGTTCAGAGCCTTGGGCTGCTATAAATGGAGAAGCCATGTTGGGGCCCACAGATTCTACAGCCACACTGGACGCCAGTGATGCTGGTGGGATTTGGGAACATGGATCCCACGGGGTTGAGGGAACCGAAAGCCCCACGTTGAGCCCTCAAGTGGCTGTGGATTCAAGCATGGCGATGTCCCTCTTGTCCCTGGAACAGGGGGACAAGGTTGGGGTCCTGGCCATGTCCACAGTGGCCTCCTCAAGCTCCCAACCCCATCCAGAACCGGAGGGCCAGATGGTGACCCCGGGAACCCTGGGAGCCTTGGCCCCTTCACATGACAGCAGCCCCCAGAGGGAGCCTGTTTTTCCTTCTTGGACACCGACGGCTGTCAGCGTTGACAAGCCTGCCTCAGTTTCCTCAGGAGAGCCTACAGTGCCGGGAGACTCCCCCAGCACCCCTCCACCTGCCTCCCTGGGCCCGGAGGAGTTTGAGCTGGAGGTCCTGGCAGGGAGCCCAGGTGTGGAGGGCTTCTGGGAGGAGGCAGCGAGTGGAGAAGAGCCAACTCTGCCAGGGACCCCTGCAAATGGGAGTGCGGAAGAGGGTGAGTTCAAAGCTTGTGACTTCATCCAGCCCACTGTGGTCAGGGCTTGGGGACAAGGGGCTGGGGAGTGCAGTGCTGGGAGGGAGGGTTATTCACGGGGCCCCCCGGGGGAGTTTCTAACAGGGGATGATGTTGGAGGTGGGAGCTCCCTAGGCAGAGTTGACTTGCGGAAAGTGTGTTCCTGGAAGAGGCACCATCTGGGCAAAGGCCAGGAGGTGAAGTTGGACCTTTGTTTTGATGCACAGTGAGTAATGGGGGAATAATGAGGCAGTGGATGGAGTCTGAGTTGGGGGATGAGTCCAGTCAACAAATCATGCTCATGTCCACGCTGAGCCAGACAGTTCTGTGAGATACTGGGGTCCGGCCTTCAGGGACACCTCAGTCTGGGAAGACAGAGCTGGACACACACATGCCCAGGTGGGGCTGGAGGGTGGCAGGAAGGGCTTTTTGTTCAAGTGGGAATTGCAAGTGGAATTCAGTGGTGCGGATGGGATCGTGGGGGCCCCTGAGCCACAGGGAAAATGGGTACTGGGAAGAGACAGGAGGGGTGGGTATCCGCCCCATTTTATAGAGAGCAAAAGAAGGCTTAGGGAAGTATGCTTGCCTCCTAGTCAGTGGCCAGACTTCAATCAGAGCCCAAGTCTGTGGAAGCCTTAACCGCCCTCTGTCCAGTGGAGTCAGAGAAAGCCTAATGCCCTGTTCTGGGGCCAGGTCTGCCCGCCAGCTCAGCCTGCAAATGCTGGCACTTTTTTTTTTTCTTTTTGGTCAATTGAGCTTTAAAAAAAAAGAAGCAGCAGCTAATTAAAAGACACTTTTTCTGAGTTGCAAAACACCCTTATTAACACAATTGGGTTTACACTTGCTCCTTTTTTTGAAGGCAAAGTGTGGCGACGCTGCAAATAGTGGATGCAGGGTTTCATCTTCCACTCTCTGTCACCTCTGGGCTGTGTCCAGGACTGCATCCTCTTTTCTCAGATGCCCAAGAGGCAAGCGGATTCTGGGCAGGGGCGCAAGCATCAATAAAGGCTGATGCTTCTTGGTGCCTGCTGCATGCTTGGCTTGCTCTGAGCACTTTGCTGGACTCAATTTGGTTAATCCTTATAATGTCCATATGGAACAAGTCCTAGCAAGATCCTCACCTTACAGAAGGAGAGACTGAGGCACAGGGAAGTCAGGTGACTTGAGCGGAATCATGCAGCTGAGGAGTGTAAATGATAAGATTGGAATCCAGGCCATCTGACAACAGTGTGTCTTGAACACTAGGTCGTACAATGCATATTTCATTGGTATCAGAAACAAACACCCAAGGTCTTGGGGAAGGGGTGAGCTCACCCAGGGAAGGAGTAGAAAAGAGACTGGTGGTGGGAGATGGGCAGAGGGAAGGAGGCTCAAAGCCAAAGGAGCTAGAGAAGGGGATGCTCAGAGAGGTAGGAGGGAAAACCATGGATAGGGGTGCTAAGAAAAGTGCTTTGGGTGTAGCCCCCAAGACCGCAGCTGCGTCTGTCTTGGACTCTGTTGGTTTCTTGGCTCCAGACTGAAGGCAGCAGCAGCCTGGGTGGAGGGAGGCAGCCAGCGCTGGGGGAGACCCAAGAGCCTACCCGCCCGCCCGCTTGTAGCAGAAATGCTAATGAAGCCAAAAATAAACGTGGCACCAGTGAGCGACTGAGTCACCGCCAGCCCGTGGGTAGGTGTCGGCAGCTCAGGGCACCTGGTGGGGCTCACGCGTCCCAGCGCCTGGCAGCCCCATGCGTGTGCACACACGTGCTGGGGTGGTACCAGGGACGGATACAGCCAGCCACAGGCCCCTCTGGCCATCCATGGGGACACATGCCATCACCCCGCGGACAGGTGTCAGCCATTGCAGAAGGGTCAGCAGCTACTTCCATTCAGCTAACAAGCAATTAGTGAGTGCCAGCTGTGTTTCAGGCCCCATCTGGAGACCAAGTCCCTTGTCCCCTGGAAGCTGACATTCTAGGGTGACATTCTAGAACTTTCCCAATCATGGAAATGTTCCTGGAGCTGTGCTGTCTAATATGGTAGCAACCGGCCACGTGTGGTGACTGAGTCCTTGAAATGTGGTTCGTGTGACTGAGAAACTGCGTTTTTACTTTTATTCCAATTTAGTTTAAACTTAAATAACCATATGTGGCTGCCACGTGGCGCACCGCTGCTCTGGGGGAAGGCACAGATAGGTAACAATGATCCTAGTAAATAAGCAAATTATATTGGAGGTTAGAAAGTGATATGGGCAAAAGAGAAAAGTAAAGCAAAGGGTGGGGGATGCCAGTGGGAGTTTTCTAGTTGTGGAAGGGAGGGCTCAGAAAGGCCTCTCTAACCAGATGAAATTTGAGCAAGCCGGAAGGAGGTGAGGCAAGAGCCATGCAGAGATCTAGGGGAAGAGCATTCCAGGCAGAGGGAATGACCTGTACGAAGACCCTGAGGTAGACCCCTGCCTGGCATGTAGTAGGAACAGCAAGGCCAGTGTGGCTGGAGCAGAGTGAGCCAGGGGAAGAGAGGAGGAGGTCGGGCAGGGAGATGTTGGGAAAAATCACACAGGGCCCTGTGGGCTGCAGTGAGGACTTTGGCTTTTCCTCTGAGGGTAATGGGGAGCCATGGAGGGACCTAGGCAGAGGAGGGACATGACCTGACTCAGGTTTACATAAGCTATCTCTGGCGGCTATGGGGAGAACAGCCTGTGGAGGGTGACAGCAGAGATCAGACCAGGAAGGAAGCAACTGCTTATTACCATCTCAGTTTCTTGTGAGGCCCTGGACCAGGCAAAAAAAGAAACAAATTCTAGGTTATAGGGGCCAGAGAGGGCCTTAAACTGGACTTCCAGAGCCTTGGGAGGCCAGTGTTGGTTCTTGTACTGTTCTGCTGTGTGACTTTAAGCCAGGCCCTGCTCTTCTCTGGGCGGTGGTTCTAGTATCTGCAGTGGAAGATGGCATGCTGCCCTGACAAGGGATGGGGGTCTGCCTGGGATAGGATAAGAATTCTTGCTCTGCTCCTCCCAGGCCCCAGGGTGGAGACCACCCACCAAGACATCTGGGCCTCAGAGAGGCAGAGGGGAGACTTAGCTGCCTCCAGGGAAACCCAACTGATGGGGGGAAATGGTGGGGGAGGGAGACAAGGACACATATTCCTCAATGCTCCGTGAGTGTCTAGTCCATACCGAGCAATGCTGAGACCCCTCAAGATGCCTCAGGTTGATAGAGATGTGGCATTATGGTCGGGACTGGGAGAGGGATGAATTGTTTTTATTTCTATTTTGTAGGTGAGGCAACTGAAATTCAGAGAAGTAATTTGTCCAGAGTCCCTAGTGAGTGGCAGAGCCAGGGATTAAACTAACCTCTCTGATTCCAGAGCCCATGGTTATAACTATTATAATCCACCACCTCTCTATACTATAACCACTGAGGTTGCATCAAAAAAGATTGAGCCACCAGAATGAGGGAGGTGATGATTCCCACTATTGCTAGTGTTGCTCATACCCCACTTGGGACCTTATGTCCACCTCTGTGCTCCAAACTTCGAGAAGTACAATGACCATCAGGGCATGTCCAGAAGAGAGGGACAAGTCAGGGAGGCACTTACACCCATGTTCCAGGAGACTTCCAAAAAGAAGCTTCAGGAAGCCCATTGCAGTTCAGTCAGTTTGCATAAGCAGAGTGGCCCACAGATGCTCTGAGGGGAGTAAGCTCCTCATCACAGGAGCGTGCAAGAGGAAATTGGTAGCTGCCTACTGGAAGTTATAGAGGGGACTCCACAGGGAGGGTTTGGGGGAGTCTTAGGTCTGGATTCTGGGAAGGCAGACAACACGGTGGCCTGCCTCCTGTGCACACTGCCTGTCCACCCTGCAGCTCCCTTGGATCCATGCGAAAACAACCCTTGCCTGCATGGAGGCAGCTGTAATGTCAACGGCACCATGTATGGCTGTAGCTGTGACCAGGGCTTCGCCGGGGAGAACTGTGAGATTGGTGAGTGCCCCAGACTCAGAATCGGAACCTAGACTTGCTTGAATCCGAGCCCTGATGTCTACCCCAGTGGACATCGCATGAGGACTCAGGGATAACAAAATGCTGGCTTCAGGTGCTCCCTTTCACCTCCCCCTGTCCTTGGATCCAGTAAATCAGCCCCGAAGAGCTGAACCAGCACCAAGCAGCTGAGCTTTCGTCCTGGGGACCAAGGGTCAGGTGCGCTGCCTCCCATCACTACCAGGTAGGGATGAGAAGGGAAGACCAATCATAAGGCTCAGACTCCTCCTAGACCCAAGGGGGCTCTTCTTAGCCACAAAGCCCAACACAGGAACTATGACAAATTATGAAACTTTAACAATAAATATAAATGATATCAGTCTTGAGCTCTGCACATTACCTCACTGACTTCACAACCACACTACTAATTATAGAATTATAACAATAAATATAAGCAAGGTAATTTCTTGAGCTCTTCCATTGACCCTCCACTTATAACCACCCTTGGGAAGGTGCTATTTTTATCATCACTTCGAAAAAATGAAAATGAGTCCCAGGGAGGGGAAGTGACTTGCCCAAGTCATACAAATCTCAGGCACCGTCTACACAGGAATTGTTAGGAGAGCTCAAATGATATCTAGCTCCACCTACAAACAGCATCCTGCCTCTGCGCATGTCCTTGCAAATGCCCTGGAACTCGGTGTCCCTAAGTTCCACATTCCGAAAAGATCTCCATCTTCGACATTCCGTGAGTCTGTTTGCCAGAGTATAACCTTCAGTGTTCTGAAGTCCAATGGAACATGCCACACATCCTGGCCCTCGGGCTGGCCCAGTGGCATGTGCTCTCATTACTGGTAATTCATGTTAATTGTGTGAGGTTCCACCCCCTTGACCTCCAGAGTCATTGGGCCAGCTGTGCAGACCACTGTTGCTTTACTCAGGGGCCAGGATAGATGGTAGGATCATGACCTCATCTTCTGCCTGGTTCCTTGTGGGCACTGGGTGCTGTGGGGAGGCTGACCTCTGACTCAGTCCCACCCCTCTAGATATTGATGAGTGCGTCTCCAGCCCCTGTAAGAATGGAGGCACCTGCATTGACGAGGTCAACACGTTCGTCTGCCTTTGCCTCCCCAGCTATGGGGGCAGCCTCTGCGAGAAAGGTGAGTCTCTTTCAAGACCCCGGAAATAGTACCAAGAGTGGGGCTGGTTGCGGAGCCGCACGCGCTCCGCCCATGCTTCTGGTCTCCATCTCTGTTTCTCTGGCCGTGGGTTGAACAGATGACAAATTGTTGTTTTGGGATAAAACTCACATAACATGGAATTAACCTTGGAGTGTACAATTCATTGGCATTCGGTACATTCACGATGTTGTGCAACCACCACCTCCAGCCATTTTCGTCACCCCGAAAGGGAATCCTGTATCCATGAGCAGTCACTCCCCATCCTCCTCCCTTAGCCCCTGGCAGCCACTACTCTACTTTGTTTCTATGGATTTGCCTGTTCTAGACGTTTCATATAAATGGAATCCTTCACTGTGTGTCATTTTGTGTCTGCTTTCTTTCACTCAGCATGATGTTTTCAACATTTATCTACAATGTCGTGTGAATCAGGGCTCCATTCTTTTTTATGGCTGAGTAATATTCCATTGTAGGGATCAACCACGTTCTCTTTATCTGTTCTTCACTTGGTGGATATTTGGGTTGTTTCCCCCTTGTGGTTAATGTGAATAGTGCTGCTGTGAACATTCATGTATAAGTTTTCGTTTGGACACCGGTTTCCTTTTTTCTCGCCCCATTTTTTTGGTTATACCTGGCTGGAATGGCTAGGTCACACAGCAATTCTGTGTTTAACGTTTTGACTGTTTTCCACAGTGGCTGCACCATTTTACGTTCCCACTGGCAATGTACAAGAGTTCCAATTTCTCCACATCCTCGCCAATGCTTGTTATTTTCCTTTTTAATTTTTTAAAAAATTTTGGCCACCCTAGTGGGTGTGAGATGGTGTCCCATGGTGGTTCTGATTTGCATTTCCTAATGACTAATGATGTTGAGCATCTTTTCATGTGTTTATTGGCCATTTGTGTATCTCTTTGAGAGAAATGTCTCTCCAAGCTTTTTGCCAGGAGAGAAATTTTAGGCCACCCTGAGATCCATTTCCTGAGTTCCTGGGGCCGCACAGAGAGTGCAGCCAGATCAGAGAAGGAGACATCAGAGTTGGGATGAGAGGGGTGGATGTGATGATCTCCGGTTGAATGTCTTCCTGCAACAGAGAAAGAAGGGAATATGGGAGGGGAGAGATGACCGGGGTGGGGGGGGCAGAGCTTCCGGGGGATGAGGACAGGAAGAGGAGTGATCTGGCCTCCCAGTGACCTTGGGTTTGGCCCTTTCTCTGGTGAATTGGCTGTGATCATGGTCAGCAGGGCGGGGCTTGGCGCAAGGCCAGTCTCCCTCACACTCCCATCCCACCTCCCAGACACGGAGGGCTGTGACCACGGCTGGCACAAGTTCCAAGGCCACTGCTACCGCTACTTTGCCCATCGACGGGCGTGGGAGGACGCCGAGAGGGACTGCCGCCGCCGGGCTGGCCACCTGACCAGCATCCACTCACCTGAGGAACACAGCTTCATTAACAGTAGGGACTCTGGGGTGGGCAGGGTGGCCCTTTGCCAGTCCCTTTACTAGGGCATCCCCTAGGGTCCTGAAGATGCCACCTTTCTGAAGCTATGTTCATTCATGCAAGCCCTGACCCCTTTAATTCATGTGTCCATTTATCCACTTGTTATTTCATCTATTCACTTCATTCATTCATTCACCAAATATTTACTGAGTATGTACCAGGCACCGTTCCAGGCACTGGGACACAGCAGTGAGTAAGACACAGATTGTCCTGTCCTCAGGGATTGACATTCTTGTGGGGGCTATAGGCAAACAAATAAATACCTAATTACATAAGTCTACACTATAATTTAGCTGGTCCTAAGTGCACAAATGACAAATAAAACAGAGCCAGGGGAAAGAGGGCAATGAAGAGGCATCTGGGATGTGGGGGATGAAATGAGGATGGAGCTCTGCAGAAATCTAGAAAAAGAACGCTGCATCAATTAAATCTGGCATTTATTGATTTATTCATTATCTGCATGCCATTTGCTCATCCATCCAATTATTCACATTTCCCCCATCCCATCCCCTGTTAATTCCTTCATTTGTTAATTCCCTGGTTCCCTCGTTGTTGTTGTTTTTTTTTCCCCCCTCAGTGTAATCAAACACATGCTTATCCTCAATGACACTCAGTGACTAATGCCCTCACTCGGTCACCTGCCTGCCCTGTCCAGCCCCGCCTGCTGGCTCTCCTATCCCTTACTTTCCTTTTCTGCAAAGATCTGACGTGTCTCTGTTTATTCCTTCCTCTGGCTTTGTTTAAGCCACAAATCGTGGCAAGACTGGAGCCTAATTCCAGTCTTTTTCATGCCTCCCCCACCCTTCCATTCTCATCTGCATGGGAAGCGAGGGGAGCGAGCCCACACAGAGGCTGGGGGAAGGGCTGGGGTCCTCCCTTCCCATACCTTCCACCACTCCTCCAGCCCACACCCGAGGCTGGGGGCAGGGTGGGAACTCAGCCTTCAGGATGCCCCACCTCACAGGCTTTGGGCGTGAAAACACGTGGATCGGCCTGAATGACAGGATCGTGGAGAGGGATTTCCAGTGGACGGACAACACAGGGCTGGTGAGTGGCAGGAGCCAGGCTTGGGTCTCCCTAGAAAAGTGGGATGGGTATGAGCCACGTGGGCTCTGTGGTCTGGCCTGACTTTACCCTCTTGTGCAAATCCACCATAGGTCCTTGTGGGTCTGAGATTCTGGAGTTGGTTGGCAAAGGAGCTTCAGCAAAGCCCCAGATCACCCTTGACTTCCCAGCCCTGTAAACATCTGGTCTACCAGTGGCTGAGGTTATAAACCTAGGACCAGGGCCTGAGTCCTCCTCTTGCTCACTGCCGTGTCCTTCAGCCGTGGACTCTGAGATATTCCCATTGCCCTACAGCCTCCCTTATCAATCACTGGGACCCCTGAAGCGGCCCCCCAACCCCCTCCCCAACACGCACACTTGCTACCTACACTCCTGCCCCTCCACCTGGCAGCCGGGGAACTTTTAAAAAAATGTGGTGAAATTCACATAATATAAAATTAATCATTTTAAAGTTTTCTTTTTTACATTTTTTATTTAAGTCATCTCCACACCCAACGTGGGGATCGAACTCATGACCCTGAGAGCAAGCGTTGCACGCTCTTTTGACTGAGTCAGCCAGGCGCCCCCCAAATTAATCATTTCAAAGTGTACAATTCAGTGGCATTTAGTACCTTCACAGTGTTGTGCAACCGTCACCTTGATCTAGTTCCAGAATATTTTCATCACCCCAAAAGGAAAACCTATATACATGGGGACCTTCTAAAAATCATACATCAGATCAGGATTCTCCCTGCTTCAAGTCCTCTCAGACTCTCAATTGTTGTCAAGATAAAAACCCACCTCTTCCTGCTGTAGAAAACAGTCTGGCGGTCCCTTAGAAAGTTAAAGTCAAACAGGATTGCCACATGACCCAGAAACTTCGCTCCTAGGTAGATACCCCAAAGAAGTGAAAGCAGATACTCAAACAGATATTTGTACCCTCAGGTCCACAGCAGTACTATTCACAACAGCCAAACGGTGGAAACAACCCAAATGTCCATCAGCAGATGAATGGGTGAACAAAATGTGGACACTATTCAGATGCAAAGCTGCTACGTGCTACAATGTGCATGAAACTTGAAAACATTATGCTCAATGAAACAAGCCAGACATAAAAGTCACACATATTGTATGACATATGATTCCATTTACATGAAATATCTAAAATAGGCAAATTCGTAGAGACAGAACATAGATCAGTGGTTGCCTGGGGCTTGGGGCAGGACCGAATGGGGAGTGATTGCTAATAAGGACAGAGTTTTTGTCTGAAGGGATGAAAAAGTACTGGGGATAGACAGTGGTGAGAGTTGTACAATGTTGGGAATCGTATTAATGCCAATGAACTGGACACTTAAAAATGGCTAAAATGGTAAATTTTATGTGATATGTATTATACCTCAGTTTAAAAGAATCCATCTTGGGGGACCTGGGTGGCTCAGTCGTTAGGCGTCTGCCTTCGGCTCAGGTCATGATCCCAGGGGCCTGGGATCGAGCCCCGCCTGGGCTCCCTGCTCCGCGGGAAGCCTGCTTCTCCCACTCCCACTCCCCCTGCTTGTGTTCCCTCTCTCACTGGGTCTCTCTCTGTCACATAGATAAATAAAATCTTAAAATAAAATAAAAGAATCCATCTCCTCTACTGCAAGAACTGGCCCTAGGCCACCCACCCACCACACCCCAACTCCATCTAGAAGCTCCAGCCCCACTGGCCTCCATTCTGTTCCTCAAACAGGATAAGCCCTGTCTTGCCTCTGGGCCTTTGCACTAGCTGTTCTCTCTGCTTGGAATTCTGTTCCCTGCCTGCATCATTTCTATCCTTGAGCCTTCAGCTGTCCCCTTGCTTCCTCAGGGAGTCCCTCCGGGACCTCTGTTCAACTATTTATATTACAGTGACCCATGTGGAAAACAGACTGTCAGGGAGAAAGGAAGGAGGTAGGAGGGCCAAGGAAGAGGGCACTGCCATCTCACAGCCAAAGGTGGGGTGACTCTGAGTGCAGTGGGGGCCACCGTCAGGCAGAATGGTGCCCATTGTGTAGATGGGAACACTGAGTCCTTAAAGTTTGAGTGGTCTGGCCAGGGGAGTCCTGCGCTAGGCAATGACAGAGCCTTTGACCCCCTGCTCCCCATTCCTGCAGCAATATGAGAACTGGCGGGAGAACCAGCCTGACAATTTCTTTGCGGGCGGGGAGGACTGTGTGGTGATGGTTGCACACGAGAGCGGGCGCTGGAACGATGTTCCCTGCAACTACAACCTCCCATACGTCTGTAAGAAGGGAACAGGTATGCTGCTCCTCGCCCCACCACTTCTCTTCTGCATCTCACACTCACTGGTTCCTTGTTTTATTTCAGTTTGTAAATGTAAGTCAGCCCTGCCCACTTTTCACTACAGCACTGTGTGAGAGTGCCTGTTTTTTCCCACTTTTGCCAACTCTGTGTTCTCAAACTTTTTGTTCTTTGTTCATCTAAGTGGGGAAAAAGATAGTATCTACTTGTTATGGTCATTTGCATGTCTTTAAGGATGAGAATAACCAACTGTTCATATGTCAATAAGCTATTTGTAGGTGTTTATTTTCCTGGGACCTGCTAGTTCATCTCCTCTGCATAACTTTCTATAGGTTTGTTGGTCTTATTGATTTGTAAGAACTCTTTACATATTAAGAGAACACTTATAAGCATTCTCATGTCCGCCTTTCTCTGATACTTTGTTTATTCTTACTTATGTTTCTTTGCCAGTTTTCATGTACTTTCTTCTTTTCATTTGCTCAAATTTATTCTTGTCTCCCATCTGCTTCATTGCCATCATGCATAAGAATTGAGGAGGGTGGGATGTGTCCAGGAGGTTTCTGCCCCTAAGGAGCTCCTGGTTTGGGCAGAGGAGACAGACACAGTCGTATCTGGTCGTGCAGGGTCACAGCTGGGCAAGGGGCAGGACTTGCTGAGGGGTATATTATTCCCCCAAAGAGAGGAAACCATTTCAGCCCCAGATGTGGCCACTTCCCTAACTGGTGGTTCTTCTGTCTCCAGTACTGTGTGGTCCCCCTCCAGCAGTGCAGAACGCCTCACCCATTGGTGCTCGCAAGGCCAAGTATAACGTCCATGCCACTGTCCGGTATCAATGTGATGAAGGATTTACCCAGCACCACGTGGCTGTCATCCGATGCCGGAGCAATGGCAAGTGGGACCAGCCCCAGGTCGTCTGCACCAAGCGTAAGTGGCTGTCCCCAGACACCTCAACACAAGTTTCCAGCTATTTGTAGTCTCCAATTAAAACATCTTACTACACATTTTGATCTGCCTGATAATACAGCCTTGTGGATAAGTGAGAACTTACCAGCCTGCCTGGTGTTTCCTTCACTTCTCCTCCCCCTGAAAAGGCCCGCTGCATCAGGCCACCCTCCTCTCACCACCTCTTGCCCCTTCCTTGTCCTCCCTCATTTCCCTGCAGCCAGACGGTCCCATCGGATGCGGCGACACCATCACCACCACCAGCACCACCACCAGCATCACCACCACAAATCGCGCAAGGAACGCAGAAAACGCAAGAGACACCCAGTGGAGGACTGGGAGAAGGAAGAAGGGAATTTCTGCTGAAGAACCAGGCAAAAGGAAGCACAACCCCTTTCCCACCCCTTCTCTGGAGCCTTCCCCTGGGGAGACAGAGCCCAGAGAAAAACAAGAGGGTCTGGAATCCCCTGAGCCCCAAACCACATCCCCCCTCCATAACCCTTTGTAAAAAGCTCCTCTCTCCTCTTTCTTATATACACATGGTCCACTTGGCAGGCAAAGCCAGGTGTCTGAAAAGTCAGTTCTAGTCAGGCTGAACTCTGGGAGCATCTCCCAGTGAAGGGAAGCACATTATGGCAAAGATCATTCTTTGCACTGGTTAAGTCTTGTGTTGGCGAGGCTGACTACCACTTGTGGAAATAAGGCTTTGATGAGGGTGCAAGAGTGTCTGTTTGGATTCACACTAAGGGATTGCTTATCACACCAGACATGCAGGCTTAGTAAACCGTCAGAGGTCCTAAATGCAGGCTGAAGCTTTTAGTTAAGGTCGTTGGTTTTGGGAGTTGAAAGCACACTGCTTGAACTTGACAGTTGCTCTTCCTTCACCCTGGACTTCAGCCCAAGCTCCGTCTTTGGTCTTGGGGGAATAAATGGAGTGTGGAACTCCTATGTATTGAATTTTAGGAATGTTTTAGAACAACCTCCTTCTGTGCCCTCAGAGTTAGGGGTCAGAATAGTCAGAGCAATATATGGGCAATGGAGGGAAGGTGTATTGCTTACCCTCCCAGGTCGAGTCCAGTGCTGAGATTTGGTGGTTCTGTATGTGTGGTGAATCTCTCTCTCACACACACAGATGAGAGGATGTTTAGGGCTTGATGAGCCCAGATTTCTTCCCCCTCCATCTCTCAGGGAGACAAAGAACCTCCTTCCTGGACCAAGGAGGTGCCAAGTTTTCTAGCTCAGTGCCCATACCCATCCCTCAAGAGACATCAGTAGTGCCCCTGCCCTGGGTCCCGCTCCTACTCCTGCCCCATCCCTGTCTCCATTCATTGCCTGGCAGACTAGAAACGCTTAAAACTTGAAGTAGTGACATCTACCTGCGGTTATGTTGTAGAGAAATGCACAGTGTTAAAACCGAAACACACACACATACACATGAACACACACACACACACACACATTTTTCTCTCATCGTTTTTAAAAATCTTTTAAGTGGGAAAGAACTAACTAAATCTGTTCCCCCAAATCTGCAACCTATAAAAGAACTTTCCAGGCCAAAGGCCAGGATTCACTTCCCTGATCTCTGGCAGGAAAAATCTACAGCTTATCCTCTATATTTTGTCCACTCTCAACTCCTCTATTCTGGGAAAAATCTGTGGATTTGTGTTAAAAACCAAATGGGGAATGACCCTCTGCAGGAAGAAAAATAAGCAAACATATGGTTCAAGGGTTCAGTAGAGAAAGAAATGTGTTTGTTGAGCCTATGTTCCTCCTGGGAAGTAATAATCATAGTTGACAACTATGGAGTCTATACTGTGCTAAGGACTCACACACTTATCTCCTTGAATCTTCTCAACAGCCCGGTGATTTTGGAACCATTATTTCCCCATTTTACACATGACAAAACTGAGGCTCAGATAAGAGAAAGGCACTGGTTTGAAGTCACAGCCAAGACAGGAGCAAGGATTTGGTCCTTCCTCTGTGACTCCAAACACTGCTCTTTACTTTGGGGGAAAGGGTTGAAACATAATTGCACTCTCTCACATCCATAGGCAGACTTAGGAAAAGATTGAGAAGTGCAAGCTAGACCCTTATCTTTGACCGTGGTCATCAGTCTTCCCTGCTACAGACATTATCCACTGTTCCACCTTACAGTTATAGAGAAAGCCCAGGGATGTACATTTGCCTTCTTGCTTTGATAATTTTTTTTGGTTTAAAAAATATAATAACACATCTTCAGTAATTCATGTCATAAAATGATTTCCCTTGGGGGGTGGTGCTGGGGATGCAACTTTTTTGGGGGGGTCTTGGTTTATGCTCCCTGCCCTTGGCCCCCTCAGTCCCTTGCTCTGCCTCCACCCCAGCTCCATGGTGGGAGGGGGCTCTGGTCTTTTCTAAAGTGGGTGGTTTGTCTTTTAGTCTTTCCCTTTGGGATGTGCGTGTGTGTTTGCGTGTGCCGCGTACGTGGCATGCGTGTGAGTGTGTGTGCGTGTGAACAGCTTCAGGTTCTGCTGGTTTTGCTGTGAGCTGCAGTGTTCTGTGGGTCTGTGGTATCTGACACTGTGGACATTAATGTACTTCTTGGACATTTTAATAAAATTTTTTAACAGTTCAACCTGTCACCTCCTGAGACCTTTCTTCATTTATTCACTCAGCAAGTACTTACTGAGCAACTGTTATGAGCCGTGTACTGTGTTGGGTGCTGGAGAGATAATGGTGAACAAGACAGACATGGCCCCTGGGAGGTGGTCAAGGAAGCCTTCCTTGAGGAGGTAGATGGAATCTAAAGGAGGAGTAGTGTTAACTAGATGAGAAGAGGAAGAAAAGAAGACAATTGCAGGCAGAGGGAAGAGCAAAGGCAAATATCCTCTTGCAGAAAGGATGTGCTTTATTTGAGAAACAGCAAGGAATCTGTAGTGGCTGGAGCAGAGTGATAGAGGTAGAGAGTGGAAGGAAATGAGGTCAGAGACGCAGAGGATGGACCACTCATGGCCATAGAGGCTGTAGTGAGGAGTTTAGGCTTTATTTAAAAAGAAATAATGGCAAAAACAAAACAAAAAGCAAAGCAAAACAAAAAATATAAACAAGGTCAAAAGGTAAATGCCAGGCTTGGGAACAATTTTTCAAATGAGAGAGAGAGGACTTGTCTTAATACATAAAGAGCTCCTACAAACTAATGGGGAAAAAAGACTGATAATCCAATAGCCAAATAAGCAAAGTCTATGAATAAAAAGTTGACAGAAAAGGAAATACAGATGCTCTTAAACTACAACATATACTCAACAAAATAATACACATTTTGCAAGGACACCAGGATGAACAAAGAGCATATTTAAAAAGAGAATCGAATAAATTTAACAAGAGAGGGGACTTGCATTGATCAATGATGACAACATACCCAAACTGCGAATGATTTATGACTTCCTCACCCACCTGCACCTAAGGTCAAAGTGGAGGATGTTTGTTCAGCCTCACACATAATAAGAGAATTGCAAGTGACAACCACAATGAGATACCTTTTTTTTTTTAACCTATCAGGTTGGCTAAAATAAAAAGTGGTAACACACGATGCTGATTAGGATGTGTGGAAAGAGGCAGGTACATCTATTACTGGTGGGGTATAAATTGGCCCCACCTCTAAGAAGAGGTAGAGATCACTATCAAAATGGCCAGTTTAACTCCTTGATTAAACAACTCTTGATATCATACTTGCACTTGTGTGAGGTGATGTGAGAACTTATTATTAACAGCAAAATAGGGGTATCTAAACATCTGCCATTAGGAGATGGGCTACAAAAACTATGGTGCATCCAAACAATGAATACTCTGCCAACGTTCAAAAGAATGTGGGGGTGGGGGATCTTTATATGGTGATTGATACTATCTCAAAAATACAGTATTAAGTAAAAGAAGAGTGACTTTAAAAGTAAACATGGCACATGAATGTTCATAACAGCATTATTCACAATCACCAAAAGGTGGAAAACCCCAGATGTCCATTAACTGATGAATGAATAAACAAAATGTGGTATATACATACCACAGAATATTATTCAGCCATAAAAAGGAATAAAGTCTTGATACATGTCACAACATGGATGAACCTCAAAAACATTATGCTGAGTGAAAGAAGCCAGACAGACACAAAATGGCACATATTATAAGATTCCATTTATTTATTTATTTATTTATTTATTTATTTATTTATTGAGCGTGAGAGCGAACAGGGAGGAGAGGCAGAGGGAGAGGGAGAGAGAGAATCTCAAGCAGGCTCCACGCCCAGGTTGGAGCCAATGGAGGGTTCCATACCACCACCTGAAAACACAACCAGAGCGGGAATCAAGAGTCAAAAACAAAACAAAACAAACAAAAACAAAAAACCCAAACGACTGAGCCACCCAGGTGCCCCTATATTATTCTATTTATATGAAACATCAAGAATACGCAGATCTATAGAGACAGAAAGCAGATGAGCAGTTGCCAGGGCAGAGGGGAGGGGAAAGGGAAGAATGGGGTGCATTTGCTTAATGGGTATGGTATTTCCTTTGGGGATGATAAAAATGTCTTGGAACTAGATAGATATGCTACAACAGTGTGAGCTGTGTAAATGCCATTTGTGTAAAAAGGGGGGAAATATATATGCATGTTTGCTTGAATGAACATAAAACATCTCTGGAAGGACTTGTAAGAAACTTTGGATGTTTCCGGACAGTGAAGTGGGTGGTGTAGGATGGGAAAGAGCGATTTTTCGGAATATCTGGCGTCAGGAAGGGTTCTATCCCGGTTGCCATCCCTTAGCTCTCCTTCAGGTGGTCCCTGGAGACCTCCACTCCAACAATGAAGCGACTCCAGCAGAAAGAAGGTTCCCTTGGCCCAATTGGTTCTCCAAAATCCCAGGCGCTCAGTCACACGGTCCACCCGCTTCCCTATCCCTCCCTGAACCAATCAGGGTTTCCCAGGAGGTGTGCCACAGCATTCATTGGCTGAACTGGAAGGGGGTGGTGTCAGCCCCTCTGACTCTCATTGTACGAGTGGTGGTTAAAAAGTTACATATTCATGAGAAAAACTAGGAAACTGGAACCACGGAAGGGAGAGAGGATGCCAGCAGGGAAAAGGCGGGGTGAAAGAAAATCCTATGCACTCATCCCTGGAAATATGCCCCTACCATTCCCCTATTCAAGGAAATGAAGGCCCAGCTGGGGTCCAAGGCAGTCTAACCAAGGGGCTGGGCCCTGCCTTCAGATGAGTGGTTTGAGTCTCTAGGAGCTCTGTCACATCTGGTATTGAAGGATGAGCGGTAACATCGACTATCTCACGTCTACAGCCTGATCACTTTTACATGTTTTTCTCTTCTCCCTTTGCTTGTATCCCAGAAACTTTCAATGTTTCTCCGTCCACGATCCCCCCACCCCCACCCCAACTCCACCTCCGCACCACGGAAAATTGCAATCTGCCTTCCTGGTGCAAGAATTTTCCATCCAGTTTTCCACACTTTGTGCCTGGGGGATTGATAGGAATCACTGCATGTGTCAACGACCCAATCAGGACAGGGCTGAAAAGGGCCAGACACATGGGGGATGATGCAAGGAAGAGAGTGAAGGCAGAATGGGGGAAGGCAGAGGGGGAGAAATTGGGGAGTGAGGATGCTCCTGAGGAATGAGGGGGGATGCTTCCCAACCAAATCATCACCATACCTCCCCCCGCCCCCAGCTGGGAAACATTTTGTCCACCAAAGTGCATTTATGAAGCAATTACCCACTGGCTGTCTCATTTTCTCATTCATCCAAAAAAAACCCCACACGTTTTTTATTGAGTCCCTGCTGTATGCTTTGCACTCACTGGGACCTCAGAACAGCTCTGGTACAGAGGAGGAAACAGGCTCAGGGGGTTTGTCACTTGGGTCACAGAGGCAGAATTCGAACCTGAACCCACCTGATTCCAAAACTCACAGATGGGTTTCCTCAAGATGGATGTGACAATGGGGGGGGGGGTGTCCAGGAGGGCACACTGTCCTACTCCATGGAAGACCTTGGAGCTGAGGTCTCCCATAGCTGGAGTGGCTTTGTTCATGGACCATCTCTCCTGAACTGGCTCTCAACACTGGGGGTGGGGGGCGTCTGGCTGGGTCCTGACTTCTTAGCACAAATTGCACTTTAGAACCTGGAGCTCACTGTGGATTTTGAAGCTTAAAAACATTCCATCTCTCCTGGATCTCTAAGGAGTGAAATGTGGGGAGGGGGGCAGTTAGAGGGGAGAGGAGCTCCGTGATAATGGAGATGTGGTCTAGAAGGGAAGGCAGGAGCCCAGTGCTTGCATGGCATAGAGGGCCAGGGCTGCCAGAGTTAGTTTGCTCATCTGTACGGCAGCAATGCAAACACCTGGGGGTTGCAAGGGTCTCGTGCACTGTTGTCTGGCATATAGTTAGCGTGTTAGCGTGCAAACGAAGGGTGTCCAGCAGCTCCAGAAGTCCAGCCATATCTGGGGATGCTGCCCGGGGCTGGGCCTATCTGGTTAAGGGGCAGACATGAAGCCCAAAGGGGTGCAGTTCTAGCCCACGGTAAGAAGTTCCTGAGAGCTGGGAGTTGGTTGTCATGGGGACGATGCTGACAATCTCTATGATGATAGTTCGGTGGGGCAGGGGCCCTGCTGACCTGGGAAAGCCTACGGGGAAAGGTGTTCTGTTACCTCAGACACCAGAGTTTGGTCTCCATGGCAACAGCTATGGGGTTTTAGCAGCTTGGAGGCAGAGTTTGGAGGGTGGCAAGGAGCTGGGGTGCACTGGGGAAAGGGGCAGCCTGTTCCCACGGTGAGAGCTGGAGAGCTGAATGTTGGGTCACTCTCCAGACAGTTTGGGGTGGGGAAGGTGGTCTTCATGGCTGTTGGTAAGAATGGGGACATCCAGAAGTAGAGTTGTAGCTCTCTGGTGTCCCGGAGGCGAGATGGGAAACGTGTGGTATCCATGGTTACAGCTGGAGGAGGAAGGCACTATCTTCCTGGGTGTGACTGATGAGGGAAGGGCTGTGCGACTAGGTTACAGGTAGAAGTTGGGCTGGTCGCCTTGGTAACAATGGGACGTGGGACAGTTTGTCTCCAAGTGAGTGACATGGATCCTATGGATCCCTGGGCCCAAGGGATGGTCTCTTTGGTGACAGACAGGAAAGAGGCCGTCCATCGGGTGGGAGCGGATTTTCTCCCTCCAAAGAGATACCTGAGGGGAGGGGCATGGCCACCAGTCATGCGAGCCAGCTGGGGCATGTCATTCTGTTTAAGTGGTGACAGACAAGGCTGGTCTCCCCTGAAAGGAGGGGCGGGGCTGTTCAGAATGACCTGGGAACATGGCCTGTTAGTCTGCAAACTTCAAGGGATTCGCAGCGAAAGGGGCAAGAATGGGAATACCCAATTTCCAGGTCTCCACAGGGGAGAGGACAGAAGCCCAGACTCCATGTGAGCACGGGGGCGTGATCACCTGGTGAGCTCCGAGGTTTCTCTACATGTGAGGGGGAAGAGGGTTCAGTGTCCAGATGACCATAAGGGATCAGTCTTCAGTCTCCAGGGAGATGCAGAGGGCCTGAGGCCAATCTCCAGATAATCCTGGGGGTCCAGCCTCCAGGAGACCGCGGGGTGGGTGGTCCTGTCTGTTTTCAAGTAACCTCGGGAGGAGTGGCCAGTCTTCAGAAGACCTCAGGGTCTGTTGGCCTCCAGGGGTCTTCAGGGGGCATGCCCCATCTCCTGGGGAAAGTCAAGGGAGGAGGGGAAATCCACCGTCCAGGAGAGGTGGAGGCTTGATCAGTCTCCGGGAACTGGCCAGTCTGTGAGGACCCCAGGGGGCGCAGCCAGTGTTCAAAGACCACAGGAGGCCTGGTCAGCCCGCAGGGCACCGCAGGGAGCGTGACCAGTCTCCAGTCACGTGGTCTGTCTCCAAGAGACCGCAGAGCACTCGGCCAGCCGCCAAGCACCCCAACCAACTGCGCCCAGGGCCTAGACGCGCAGCGGGGCCCAAGCAGCGGGGTCGCGCGCGCCTCCGGCCCAGCCGCCGCCTCCGGCCCAGCCCCAGCCCCAGCCGCCGGGTGCGGGGTCCGGCGCGCCGGGTGCACGGTAGCAGTAGACGCCGAAGAGACGGCGCGTGGCGTCGGGGAATCCCAGGCTGCGAACGCCCGGCCGGCGGCCGCCGCAGCGCGCGCGCGGATTCACGATGGGGTAGCGCGCGCTCCCGTCGGCCAGCCAGCCCGCGGTGCAGCGGTCCAGCAGCTGCAGCTTCCACGCAGCGAACAGCTGTCCCACCTTGGCGACGGCCGCGCCGCGCGCCGCGCATGCACGCGCTGCTCCCGAGAAGGGCACAGGCCGCAGCGGCTTCAGGAAGAACACACGTCCTGCAGTGGAGTGGGGGAGAGTGGTTAAGGCCGCTCCCGGGATCTGTCCTTCTCGGGATTCAGGACGCTTCCCACCCCCACGTGCCTGCAACCCAGGACCCCAGCCAGAGGATTCAGGAACACCCTCTCCCCTGCAGTCCTGGACCCCAGCCTTGGCCAGGGCAGTGTTGATGCCCGGCGACGCTTGGTTGCTGCGCCATGGCAGTCCGCGAGTGGGATATCCTGGTCTGGGCCCCCAAGGGCCGGAGTGGATAGACGGGCTAAAAGGAGGAAACTGAGAGGGTGGGAAAGAGATTGAGAGGGAGGGGGACCCGGGAGAGGGCTCTCTGGGGGCGGGGCCTCACCGGTAGGGCGGACCCCGAGCCTGTGGAGGGCGGGGTCTCCTTCCTAGGGGCGGGGCCTACACACCCGGGAGGTTGGATGTGAAGCAGAAGGCGTCGTAGCGTTCTCCAGCATTGTGGCGGAAGCCGTAGTTGCGCACACCCCCGGAGGCGGTGCCGCCGCCCGTCCCGGCGCTCCCAGCTCCGCCCAGGCCGCCGCAGGGCTCCCGGGGCTGGCTCACCGGGTACTGCACGGAGCCGTCGCGCAGCCAGCCAGCGTTGCACCAGTCCAGGCCGTCGCGCCAGGCCGCGTGCAGCTGCTCTGCGGACGCCAGGATGCCGTCCTGCTCAGCGCAGGCGCGCTGCGCCTCCGTGAAGGTCAACTTGTAGCGGCCTCCACGGGGGTGGTAAGGGAAGACAACTCCTGGGAGGACGTACGTAGGGGGTTCAGCTCGGGAATCCCAGCCCTCCCCTACCCACCTAACATCTGGGGTGCTGCGTGACTCTTCAACCTAGACTTTCCACTCCATCCCTCACTCTGGACTTAGACCTGACCACGCTGTTCCCAAGCTCACACCCCTTGTGATCCCTTTGCCGTAAGCTTGGGATTCACTTGACTCTCCCTCTTAAGATACTTAATCATATCCATCCCCTTTCCACCACTGGAGACCTCTGCTTATGTACTTTCCACTTCTTCCATCTGCTCAACTCCTATTCATCCTTCAAAACCAAACCCCCACAACCCTTCTCCCTTCAATCTTTAGTGCTTCTGACATTCCCCCAGCACTGGGAGCTTCCCTCTGGTCAAGCCCTGAGCTGATGGAGCTGGGAATGTCTGTGTCCAGTGCTGACTCCCCCACAGGGAGCCCCTGAAAGTATGACCCTGGGCAAAGACCTCTTTGATCCCCAGCATTGTCCAGGGCAGTTCCCACTGGTTTCTGTTCCACCTTCAGTTCTTAAAACTTGCTCTTCATTGGACCCACAGTCAGCTCAGCTCAGCAGCATTCTGCGTGTGTGTTTGAGGGGCAGACCCTGGAGGTGCAGATGCATCTTTCAGCAGACGCAGGGAGGAGCAAACAGGGGCCAGAAAGAACACCTAGAGGCTGAAGACCGAGGCTCGAGTCCTAGCTCTGCCACTCACTTGCATGTACCCTGAGCAAGGTTCTAATCTCTCTGAGCTAGTTGCCCATCTGCTGGTACTAGCATCTCCCTCAAAGTTTTTAGGGAAAATTAAACAAGAGACTTGTTTAATTTGGACAATAAAGGAGAGCTGCTGCTATTATTGTTATTTGCTATTGTTGGGAGGTACAGATTCTGAAATCTCTCCTAGAATCTTCTCGGATGGGCTGAGGAAGGCAAACCAGGTGGGAGAGAATTCTTCAGGTAGAAACCCCACCTCTCAGCCCCACAGTCATCCAATCAGAGCATCCCATCTCCCAGTCACAGTGATTGGCTCATGGATGGGCACATGACTTAACTTGGGCCAATGAGGGACAACTCTGGGACTCTAGCTCGCACTGCTAGGAAATTAACTGCTAAGTTGGAGGATGGAAGCCTGGCACTACTTTTTGGCTCCATCAGGGGAAACCTGCCTGAAGAAAGCCCACTTAGGGAAAGAGAGCTGAGGGAGGAATTCCTGACATGGTGTGAGGGGATCTCCCTGGATCTCACCTCCAGGGTTTCCCAAAGTCCTTACTATTGACATTTTAGACTGGATCCTTCTTTGCTGTGGGGGGCTGTCCTGTGCATTGTAGGATGTATTGCAGCCTCCCTGGCCTCTACCCACTAGATGCCATCAGCAACCCCTTTCTAGACATTGCCAATGTTCTTGGTGAGCAAATTCGCCTCAAATCAGAACAACTACCCTACCCTACCAAGCCTCAAATTCCTTTAGGCCAACTTGATTTGGTTTCTGTCCTTTGCAATATTTCCCGCTCTCCTCCCTTAGACACATGCTTTATTCCATCCACAAGCTGTTACCTTCCAGGTCCAGCTTGACCATGCCAGTGTCATCCTCCAGCTCATTGGTGACCTCGCATTCATAGCGCCCATAATCCTGCAGCGTAACGTTTCGGAGAACCAGGGAGGCATCCCCGGGTCCATCGCCCTGCAGCTCCGCACGCCCACGGTAGCTGCCAAATGCTCGGTGCTGGGGGCCCAGCGCCACGAAGACGTCGGCAAAGGCCAGTGGGTCCACCACCTTAGTCCACTTGAGACGGACGCCGTCGTGGTCGTGGGCGGCTGCCTCATAGTGGTAGCGGCAGGGCAAGACGATGGTGCCACCCCTGTGACTGACCACCTGCCCCGGCGCCGTCTGCACCACCACCGAGCCCGACTCACCCTCTGCGGGAGGGCCAAGCAGGGTTCAGAAGAGGTCCCAGGTGGCGGGATAGGAAACCGGGGGAAGGGGATCCCAGGGAAGTGTTGTGAGAAGAAGGCTTGGGCCGAGGTCAGGGGATCGGAAGGTTAAAGGATATCAGGAAAGGGAACTGGGACTCAGAGGAGGAGGGGTTGGGGGGGAAGTATGACCGTCAGGAGCGCTCCATACCCTACCCTCTATATCCTCCCTGCAGCCAGGCAATCACATTCGGCCACGGCTCCTGCGGGGCAAGACCCGCTTCGGCTATCCAGACTCACCGAGCACGTGCACGACCTTCTTGCGTCCGCGCTGCGCCCCTGCGGGGGCCGTGAGCAGCAGGACTCCCCAGGCCGCGGCCCAGAGCGCGCCGGGACCGAGGGCCGCCCGAGCACACACCTGGGGGCACAGGGTGCTCAGTCCAGCCTCCTGGGCTTTGCCTGTCGGAGGACTAGCCCCCTGACCTTCGTTCCCCACGGCGCGGACTTCTCGCATGCCCACGTCCCCCACCCCGGCCAGGGTCCCAGAGGACTCTGCCAAGGAGAAAGCTGGCAGACCCTCCCAGCCCTCACCCCCTGTCCCCCGCATTCTCCCGGGACTTCACACTCTAGTTCCTACGCAAAGCCCACGCCCCCGGGCTCACCTGCCCTCAGTCCAGCGCGGGCAACCCGCCAGATCCCCTAACCCCGACCCCAGCCGCTCGGAGCTCCGCCCCCTTCTCTGGCCAGCCCAGGCGGGGATTGGGAGGGAAGGGGGAGGAGCTGGAGCAGTGGCAGCGGCAAGGTTATCCGTGCGCCAGGAGACTGCAGCAAACCTGCCCGGGTGTGGGGGCGGCGGGGGGAAGGGGGGGCGCGAGGGGTAGAGCCAGAGAGAGGTAGAGACACGGGGAGAGAGCGAGGAAAGGGAAAGAGACAGAGACAGACAGAAAAGCAGGGAGAGATGGGGATAGAGAGGGAGAGATTCAGAGAAGGGTAAGGAAAGATGGAGAGAGACAAGAGACTGAAAGGGAGAGAGCAAAGAGAGCAAGAGGGGAAAAGAGAAGAGGGGGCTTGGAGGTAGGGAGAGACGGAGACTCAGAGGAAAAGAAAAGGGACCTGTACGACAAAAAGAGGGAGAGAAAAGTGGGGAGAGGCGGAGAGGGATATAAAAGGAGAGGCAGAGTTCGAGAAACAGAGATACAAGAGGGTGAGAGACGGAAGGGATTGGAGAGACGGAGCGGGGAGAGACTGAGAAGAGGAACACGGAGGGACGTAGATTCAGACACAGAGCGAGACACAATCCGAGAGAGGGACCTACCGGGACCCGCGCCCGTGACCCACTCACCATCTTGCCCGTGCGGCCCCCGCCGAGCGGCCCCTACGCGCCGGGACTGCGCTCCCCGCACACCCAGGAAGGACTGGGCAAGTCCCTTCGGGCGGCGCAATCCCGGCGTCTGCCTGCAAGGGGAGGAGGGAAGCGGTTGGGGGTGCGGGGAGGAGCTTTAAAGGGAACGCGGCGACGCGTGCTCCGCGGAGAAACCGGGGCGCGGGCGGAGGAAGGACTGCACTAGACAGCGAATGCAGGACCACGTCGCTGATCTTGCTGGCTGATCTTGGGCGGGAAGAGGAACCTCTGGGCCGCAGTTTAACTCTCTTTAAAATGGAGGGCGGAGTGGGGGGGCGGCCTGACGGAGTCTTCCATCTAGGATGCCCAAGGTGAGCCAGGGGCTTTGGCCTGCAGATCTGTTTTCCCATTTGTCACTTGGTGGCCATCGTCTCGTCCTGGGCTCTGGCACCCAAAAGGTGCTTACTCTGAGGGTGGGGCCCCACAACAGTCAAACACACTGCAGAGGGAATATGCAGCAACAGGTCCAAATCTGACTCTCTCACCTGCTGTAGGACCTTGGAAGAGACGCTTGGTCTCTCTGAGCCTGTTTCCACCTCCAGGAAATGGAGTGCTGGTTCTTTGGTGAAGATCCAGTGATTAGACACACAATAGGTGCCTAATAAATGTTGGTAGGAGCAGGGAGCAGGGGAGCCTGATCAAGCCCCAGACCCACTCTGGGCCTGAGTCACCCCCAAACCTGGCCCTTTGCCCAAGTTCAAAAATCGAATCAGGAAAAAATATGCCTTTCCCCAACCCCTTGGCGGCCTCTTCAGCCTCAGTTTCCCCAAAATATGAGCCAGCCATACAGCAGAGGCAGGGTTATAGGGTCCATGGTTGGATGGGCTAGGCTGGCGCTGGGTCCTTTAGCTCAGCTGCATCTAGGAGCCGTGACCTCCGACCAGGACTACCTACAGGTTGTTCCCCATCTGGACTATAGGGTGAGATCCAGCATGTAGCACTTGAGTTTGGCCTTTGGTAATGGTATATTGTAGGTGCTTAATAACTGTGCCATGCCATTAGTTATTATAATTTATTGTCAGAGCTTGGATTTTGGATTTTTCTCTCCTGATCGCGACCTCAGGCGGTCTTTGGACCTCTCTGAGCCTCAGTTTTCCCCATCTGGAAGATGGAGCTGTGCACACCAACCAGAGGCAGACTTCTGCTGGCCAGTACCTCCAGTTCCTGATGTTCATGCTGGCAGTGATGGGCAGGCCCTCATGGGGTCTGAGAAGCAGGTCCCTCACCTCTGAATCCCGAAACACTCAGGCAGCAGCAGTATTTGGGCATCAAAAGTTTTGTGTTTTGTGTTTTGTTTTTACTATAAAGGATCCATGGGGGTACGATGGGTAAATTCTGGAGTAGAACAGTCTGTGTGGGATTGGGGTACCGTGACAGCTGAGCGTGTCTGGCCCTCAAGGGAACATCTGGCCCCTAGTTGTCCCATCCCATGCGTTGGCCTGATACCACCATAGCCAGGACCAAAGACATCTGGAGATGTACTTCCTGCCTCTAAAAGACCCAGCCCACCCTTCCCAGAGCAGGGCTCTCTGAGCATGGAAACAGAGTCCTGGGGAGTCCCCAGCACTCTCAGTGATCCTTCTTGTGGTGGTCCAGGGGACCAGGGGGCGGGCGCAGGAAGAAGGCGGGCTGCCACAGGCAGCGGAAGGCCAGCAGGTGGGGACCCAGCGCATACAGCAGGTTGCACCCGAAGAAGCAGGCCCAGGCGTCATCAGGCACACGGTAGGTGAAGGGCGTGCGCACGTGCATGGAGGCACCCATGTGCGAGAACTGTGCCTAGTGGCCATACAGGGAGGATGTATGTCAGGGGCCAGGAAAGAACAAGTCCCAGCATCACCAGCATCCCACCCTAGGGAGCCCAGAGGGTCTCTGTCCCTCTCACTGGCTGCTGGCCTGTCTCCCTTCTCTAGCCCATCTGTCTGCCTCTAAATATCCCTGTCCCCACATTTCCTGTGTCCTTTTCCATCTGGCTGTGAGCCTCTCCCCAGCTGTCTAACCAGAACCATCTTCACTCTCTGCTGGGCCCTCCCTGTTTCCCATCTCCTTGATCTGGGTCCAGTTCCTCCTCTTGCTCTTCCCTACCCCAAGCAGCACTTGACACTTGACACAAATCCTGTTGATTCTACCCCGGGGATGTCTTCTTGGTCTCCACTGCTCAGGCCTAGGCCCAGGCTTTATCACTTTCCATCAGGAACCCTGAAACAGGCCCCCTAGCTCTGACTGGGCCCTCTACAGCTCAGACACATTCCATGGCTCTTCCACGCTCAGAGTTCAAAGCCCTCACCATCTAGCTGTCAAATTCTCTTGCCTCTGCCTCTATCCATGTTGTGGCTCTGCTAAACCATTATCCCCCTTGGCGTCTTTATGCTCTTCCAATTCCTGAAATGCTCTTCCTTGCCTAGAGAACGCATACCCATATATCAAAGCCCAGCTCCTAGGCTCACTCTCCTAGGAAATCTTCCCCTTCTGGAATTGCTCTCAGCCCCTGTCCTTCCCTCTCTCCAGTTCTGACCACACCCCCCCCCCCATGGGGTTGGGAGTGTTAGTGTCAGGTACTTTCTCCCCGAGACTAGGGAATCCTAAGGTATCAAGCTGGGGCTGGTGCCTCTCAGAGGCTCAGCATCCCCCTGCTCAGGGAAAGCACAAAAGCAATTGATGGGTAGGTAGAAACTTTCTTCCCTACAGACCCCACCGCACGTCCCCCACACCCCACCATACCTGGCCAACAGCTCCAGCAAACACCAAGGCCCAGTCAGGCAGCCAAGAGCAGCCAGGGAAGATGAGGGCATAAGCAGCCAGGCCAAAGAAGGGCAGCACGTAGAACATGTACACTAGCATCTGAGGGGCATACAACCCACAGGATGAGCAGCAGTGGCCTCCCTGAGCCCCCTGAGGTGGAGGCCCCAGGGAGGATCTAGCCAGCCTCAGAACCCACCCATGATGCGGCTCTCTGCACGTCCCAACCCTGTGCACATTGCTCCTCGATATCTGCCCCTCCCCCAACCGCCGCCACCACTTGCAGACACACTGAGCCCACCCACGTTACTCCGGAAGTGGCACGTGACCCTGGCCTGGCCAACTGGAACACTCCAGCCCCCCTGGCCATAATGATCAGCAACAGGATGTGCACGTTATTCAGTGATGATGGCCCGCGGGCCAATCAGAGTCTGCCTGAGATTTGTACTCAAGCTCTGGAGAAATAATTGCTCACATTCCTCTGGGGTGGCTAAGTAGGGCAGATGGAGGCCTGTTGCTGCCCAAGGCTGTCTCCACAATCCCACAAAGTGACTACCTGGGAGTGGAGTCCAGGCAAAGAAAGCAGAGCCCAGAGACAGAGTTATCCTTAGCTCCTAGATCCAGCCATACTTGAAGACCATATCTGTCTTCATTTTGGAAGACAGACATTTTTGGTAGGACAACAGATTGACTTGTGTTTCTGCTACCTGCTTCAAAGAGGACTTGCTAGACCTCTACCGATGCAGGACCATATGGCCCTCTCTTCACAGCTGCCCTCTCACCTGCACCTTCGGATAGGCCACGGGGTCCTGTAGGTATGGCTCGTACTGATAGATGTAGACAAAGCAGGCATCTGTGGGGCAGTCAAGCACCACCTGGGGCAGACAGACAAACCAACAACCCACCTCAAACATTCTTCCCACAAGAAGCCTTCTCCACCCTCCCAGGCGGCTCCCATACCCCTTGCTCTGGCCTCCCCGAGGCTTGGTTCTTTCACTTTGGTGGGAAGGTTACAGAGAATGGGGCTTTGTCATGGAACACTCAGATCAGACTTGATGAAGAACTTCCCTGGATGACCAGACAGGCGGGCAGTGGCCTTTTTGCACTGGTGAAAGGAACATGGTTGGTGGGGACAGGAAAGGGGGTTGGAGGTAGAAGAAAGGTAGGCTGGCCACTGCAGACTCACCAGGCCCCGGAAGAGGGTGAAGAACCCAGCGAGGGTGAGGTATATGACAAGGGCCAGGTCAACCGGGCGTCGCAGGATGCCCTTTCTTTGTTCCTCCTGTACCTGCCCCATGGGAGAGAGACAGTGTGAGAAGTCGGGTATCCAACAGGCACTCGATAAAGGCTCCTCCCTTCTTTCCTAAAGGCCAACGAGATCCTTCCAAAGAGGCAATGTTTTTGATCAGAAGCAACTCTAATTGGGGGGAGGAGGGGCATTCGGGCATGTTGGCACAAGGAACTGTCTGGCGGCAAGGCACTTACCACATTGGGGGTACAGCAGGTTGGTGCCCGGGACTGGTTGAAGACCCTCATACCAGCCCAGCATGGGACTAGCACATAGGGGATGGCAAGGAAGAAGGCGGGTCTGATCTCTGAGCTGTATTTACCTGTCATGGTAGGAGAGAGGTGGTGTCACTCAGCGAGGATCACCCAGGCCTGGCCAGACCCATAGGTGAATCACACCAGAATCCCTGGCTGGAAGTAGTAATTCATAAATGCAGTCTTTATTCAAGTTTTAGCACCTCTGGCTCCCCAGTGCTCATAAGATGGTGTCCAGACTCCTCAGCCTGGCCTGCCTCAATTTATTTTCTGGATATGGCTTCTATATTTCAATTGTTCTTTGCTTCTCCTGGATACATCTTGGGTGTCCCTCTTGCTCAGCCACCCCCACATACTGGGCTGCCTCTCCCCTCTACCTCCCAAGATCTACCTATGAACCTTCTAGGCACAGGACAGTAACCCAGCCTGAGGAGACGGGATCCTTCAAAGTCCAGTCCTTACCAAGGAGGTTTCCTGGGAGGAACACCAGGATGCTCATAATGAAAGATCCCAGCCAGTACAGTCCAAGGTTCCGGTATCTCTTCCTAGGGTGGGGGATGGAGGGGTGACCAACAGATGCCTGTTTCCCAGTCTCAAAGCCCTAGCCATGGCCCAGAGTCCACCCGGGGCTCCCCAGCTCTGGGTCCCTCCCAGTTTTGTCCAGGACAGAAGAGACAACAGGGAGATGAATGGGGGACTGAACAGACCATCTGTCCAGGGACAGAAGTGGTTGCTTAGGCACAGGGGTGTACAAGAGAAGAGAGCTGACTACCACCTACACCTGTGACATTCCTTGGAACCTTCTCCTGGCCACTCCTGGCTGGAGCCCTAGAGATTTCCCCTACAGACACTGCTGACTGCACCCAGGCATGGGACCCCACCTGAGAACTTGATCTCCTTCCCAGGATCCAGGTGCCACCACCCCCATTCCCCCGCCATGCACCTTCTGTGGATGGCACCAGCCATGGCCAGGTAGAGGACGTAGTGAACCGTGCCGTCCCAGTAGCAGATGAAGACTCCATGTGCAGTGCGCAAATACGGCTCTCCCTGCAGGGGCAGGTCAGGGCTCAGCTGGGCAGCAGGGCAGGAGGCATCCCGGGCGGCCCCCTACATACCTCCTTGGTAAAGAAGTCCATGAAGCCCACCGCGTAGCCATCTTCCTGGAGAGCAATAAGGAGGTCCACCACCGAGGTGAAGGCGAAGACAGCGAACACTGAGGGGAAAGTGGGCGGGGCATGGCCCGGATGTGGGCGGGGCCTGGGGGCACTCTTCTGGGAACCAGAGTCCAGTCAAGGAACCACACCCAACTGCTCCCAGTCGCCACTCCACAAGTCACATGACCCATAGCCCTGCCTCTTGAGGAGGCACAGTCCCTGCCTTTGGGAGGCCTCAGGCTGAGAAGGCACTGACCCTGCCCTCAGGAAATCCCAAAGTGATGAGGAAGTATGGTCTTTCAGGGGTTCCCAGTCTGATGGGAAGATACAGTCCTGCTCTCAGGAGCCCCAGGTCTGACGGGGGAGGCCCTCTGAGGTTCCCCAACCAATGAAGTTTCTCCAGTCTTTTTGAGGTTCTCCAGCCTGATGGGAGCCCTTCAAGGGGATGGAGGAGGCCCCTGCTCACACAGTTCTCTCCGACTGACTCACCAGCATAGAGTGGGTCATAGTAGATCTCGCCGGGGGACAAAGTGTAGATAGCCACAAAAAGCAGGCCCAGGATCAGGGTACTCATCAATGCCAGCCCCAGGGGGCTGTGGAGAGGGAAAACAAGTCAGAGAGGCCAGGCCCAGTGCTGAGGCCTCACCCACCCTGGTGAGGGCAAAAGCAGATTCTAGGATGCTCCAGATGTTGAGACTGAAGTGTCTGTCCATCCAGGAATCTTGTTCCCTGCAACTGCCCTTTCCCATCACTAGGCTGTTGCCTGAGCTGTTTCTCCTTCCTGGAAACTCCTTCCAGAAGTCTCTTCCACTTGGCAAATGCCTACTCATCTTTCGTGGCCTATCTTTCATGGCTCCTCCTCCAGGAAGCCCTCCCTGACTCCTTAGAATCATTGCCCAATTTAGGCCAAGTACAGAGGGGGCATCAGTCAACTCTTTCTGACTATACAATCCATCCCGTCACTTGCTGATATGTGTTTAACTCAATTTGCTGTCAGTCATTCAACATCACCAAGCCACTCTGTGGTCAGACCCAGCTCCCAAGCCCCTGCCAGGTCTCTAGTGCTCAGCACTACACCTCACTTTCCGAAACTCCTGACTCCTCCTAGCTGAAGTCCAAATGCTTCTATCAACTCCACCCCACTCCTGCCCTGATCTACCCCATCAACCAGATAAGACAGGTCAACCAGTTGCATAGATAAGAAAAAGAAATCAGGTTGGAAGCCTCCAACACAGGTGGGCAGAGTGGGTGGTTGGGAAAGCTATCCAGGTTTCCAGACTCCTCTACACTTTCTCCAGGCTCCTACCTTCTCATGGACCTCTCTGACACCTAAGATCCCCATCCTGGCCCCATCTGACCAACAATGACAATTATAGTAATCAGATAAGACCACACAAGTCTTTGCACACAATTTGTAATCCTTAACTCTAACTATGGGACGAGGTCGAGGATTATGTTCATTACACACTGAAGAAACTCAGGCTCCCAGAAGCAACCTGACTCATTCATCCAGGGGGATGGAGCCAGGAATTTGTACCCAAGGAGACAACCCCACAGGCAATACTCCCTGTAGCCCATGTCTTGAGTTGAGCTAGGTTTGGGAGTGTAAGGGGCTTGCATATGCCTGGTACTCCAGTGGCAGGATCCACAGGGCTGGGGTTTAGTTTAGGAGACAAGGGAAGTCACAGCATGTAGGCGAAACTGAGGCTAAAGACAGGTGGGCCAAACCTTAACAGGAGAAAGTCTCAGGCCTGAGAGAGGCAATGGAGGGGCCATCTGCTAGGGTTGTTGGAATAGAACGCGTGTCCGAGTGTGTCAGGAGCTGGGTCATCAGGCCATTATCTGGGCCAATACTTTGACCTTTGGTAACTTTGGAGCTGGGCACATCCCTGGGAAACCCCAGAAACCCTCCAAAACTCTGCCCTGTGGGGAGGCTCTGCTTCTCAGCCTCCTTTCTCCTCAAGCCCTAAACGTCCCAGGAGCGCCCCCACCCTCACCACACAGCCTCCTGGCCGGCGGAGAGGGGACTTCAGGTTGGATGGGGCAGGGGGTAGTTCTGGCCTAGGTCCCTTCTTCCTGGCAGGAGCTGCGCAGGGACTCGGGGCTCGGGGGAGCCAGGCTCGCCGCCCGCGCATCCTCTCTCCCCGCCACCGCCAGCGCGGCCCCGCAGCCCGCCCCCTTCCCGGTGGGCGCCCTGGCCTCTCCCCTCACGCACTGCGAGAGCGCCGAGACGTGGTTGAGCGCATAGGACAAGGGGAGGGCGCCGAGCGACAGAGCCGCGATCTTGCCGGCCAGCGGCGGGATGTCCATAGTAGCGGCGCCCGGACCCCGGCTCGGTCCCGGCGCGGCCTCCAGGGCGCTCGGCACCTCCGCGGCCGCGCGTCTGGGGTGGGGGGAGGGTGCCGGGGACCCGGCCCCGCCCCGCCCCGCCCTGCGCAAAGGTCGCCCGCCGCTGCGCCCTGGTCTGGACGCCTTACCTTGACCGTCCAGCGCGCTCCCGGGGAGCCTCTGAGGCCCCTCCCCCTTGAAGCGGTCCCTTCCCCCACCCCTCCCCCGGCTTCACCGTCACCGGACTCAGCGCGGTTCTCTACGCCGCCCAGCCTCAGCTTCACTATTCAAAGCTAGAACACCATGTCTCCGGACGCTTCCGCTCGTGAGGCCCGGGACTGCAACCTGGAGGCCCTGGGCCAGCAGCTTCATTCTAAGGGAATTTGTTCTCCAGGCCTCCTTCTGACTTCTGCTTTCTCCGTCCTAAGCCACCGGTGTACCTACCTCGACCCTGAAGGGGACCCTTTTTAATTCCACATTCCCTAGACCTTCCCCCTAGGATCAAAGGGGCATTGGCGGCATTCTGCGCCAATGGAGGAACCTCAGTCGCTTGGACACAAGGAGTTGCCTTCAGGGCCCTTGGATTTGAGTGTTCGTTCACACAGTGGCCACACACATTTAAACACGTGTCCGGGTGTAAAGCTTTGACTGGGTCTGGGGATCATCTCAAGGCAGGCAGCCAAGGTCATGGGTTGGGCGGGTCCCTTGAAGGACTCCGTGTGCTGTGTTCCTTCCATGTAGCCTGGGCACCTCGTGGGCAGCTGAGGCTGTGTCCCTGCTCAGTGGGTGGTGTCAAAGGGAGGGAGTCCAAAGGGTGGGCTTAGATTAGGCATGGATTGCTAGTTTGGTGAGTTTAGAACAGTGTTTCTGGCAAGGAGAATAGCTCAGGCCTGGGGTTGGGGTGTGGTGGGGGGGCTCAGAGGGGATAGCTGAGGGAGTATTCTGAACAGCCTGCAGGAGGCCGGGCTTGGTTCAGGGGAAAATGCAAAGGGCATGGCGTGGGGGGGGGGCTGCACCAGGGAGGGGACTATAGTAGGGTAGGGAGAGATTTAGGAGGCAACCGTCTCCAACCCACCTTGGACTCTCGCCCATGTGTTACTTGTGGCTGCTGGAAAACAGTGAGCAGGTGCCTTTGGGGAGGCCCACAGTCTGTGTGTGGGGAAGATTCTAACCCTCACCCTTTTTCCATGCAGCCCCTTGGCCTTGTGCCACCTGGGTCCCATCTCTGAGCCTGGGTGACAAGATGATCTTCTGGCCACCGACCTGACAGCCTCCCTCCTAGCCTCCCTCCCAGTTGTCCATTGCCCATGGGTTAAGTTCAGGTTCCTCTGGGCTGACCTGAGGCTCCAGTCTCATTTCTTGACTTTTCCAAACTCTAGCGGTGCCAACACCCCCCAGGCCTCTTTCCTGTCTGCAAGATGGACCCTCTAGTATTTCCTCAGCCCTTAAAGCAGATCCCAATGTCCCCTCCTCCAGGTAGCCCTCTCTGCCACCCCAGCCCCACTCCTCCTCCTCCAAGGCCAGGGGTGTCTGATCCAGCTGTCTAGCAACCTGGCCTTGCATCTGTGTCTGGGATGTGCATGTGCATGCACACCGAATTTGGGGCCCATTCTCTTCCACCTTTCCACTTGCCTGGGGGTAAAGTCCATGGGCTAAGTCTGGAGAGCCTCCAGGTCACTAATTTAATTGAAGGGTGACCTTGACCTGGATGGCGAGGTGCCTGGGACCAAGGCCTAGGATCCCTATCATTGGAACCTCTGGCTGCCCAGAGCTACTCTTGTGCTCAAGACCTGGGACCACTGGGCAGCCTCCACACATGGGAATGTCACCCCTGGCCCTGCCCTGGGCACAGTGTCTATGGAAGGGAGACAGGGTGGTATATGTCATCCCTGCCTGGGCTCTTGTGCTGAGACTCCCAGTCCCTGGATGCCCTCCTCCCCCATACTGAGACACTCCCCAGGCTGCCGCCAAGACAGCACCCAGTTCCTCTTTGCATTTATCAGTCTCAGGTTCACCACCATGTACACAACAGACTGGCTGCCAGGGGGCAGAGCCTATCCATCCAGTTCACACAGTTGGTGCTGTTTACTAAATGACTACGAGAATGCAGGCTGGCCCAGAAGCCTAACTCCAGCTGGAGTCTTTAAGCCCCTGAGCCCACAGGGGTTGAGCAGGACCCACTAGGCACATGTGTGGGCAGATGGGTGGGTTGTGGGGATCCCTCAGGGCTCCAAGCCATACTTTAAGCAAGGCTCTTGGATTCCTAGGATCCCACCCAAGCTGCTCACTCAGCAGCTGCAACTGAATGAGATCCCCAGGTAGTCTTGGCACAAATATGAGGTGCAGGCTCTGGAGATGTAGGGAGCACTTGGCATGCTGCATCTGTCCACAGAGTTGTCCCCTAAAGGCACAAGGCCCAGGGACTCCGTGTCCACCCCACTGGCTACTGGGATAGCCTGGGCTGCAACTGTCACAGATAAGCTTCGGGGAGGGGCCGTCAACGCCACCTGCTGGTGAGGTGACTGGCACAGGTGTGCCCTGGGTCCACCTGCCCCACAGATCTGAAGAGGGCTGGGCCCTGTCTGGGGACCCCTTCCAACCTAACTCCTGCAGCACAGTGCTACACTGGGAGGTCCCTGATGCCCCTGGTCCAGGTGAAGCCAGGTCTTGGCTGGTCAGCCACCAGTCTCTCTCAGAGGATCTGTGGATCCTCCCCTCAACTCTAACCCAGGCTGATGGTGAGGGGCCCCATAGATTTCTAGATGGTTCTCTCCTATTTCTCAGGCACCAGGGAGCTTTCCCAGCAGCATCCCAGCCCCATCTGCCCAGCCCAGCCCCGCTGCTATGGAAACAGAGCGGTTTCTGGTGATGGCAAAACCAGGCTGCCCTGGTAGGCAAGCACTGGAACTTTAATACACGGCATGACACTTGAGACAACGGGAAGGGCAGGCAGAAATGCAGGCCAGAACATTCCACAGTCCAGGGAAGGTCAGTCGGTTGGAAAATACAATTGTGCGTTTTTCCAGAATACTCAGTAGTAAGGCCGTCTGGGGTTGTTCTGTGAGAGGCAAAAAAGAAAAAGGGGAGGGGGTCAATGCTAAACACAGTGGTTCCTCCTGCCCAGAATGTTCCAGGGACAGCTAAGCTCACAGAGGGGAGGGCAGGTGGAGAGATGGGGAGTTGCTAGTGAGACCTGGCTTAGCTGGACTGGGGAAGGAGAGACAGCTCTGTTACCAGCACTGCCACCCCCCTGCTGAGATTCTGGGCAGCCCAGCCAGGAGCCATATGGGGCGCTGGGAACACACGCACCAGGGGGTTGGGCCGGAAGCGGTAGGCCAGCATCATCCTCTTGCGGAAGGCCTCATACTCATCATCCTCCTTGGAGAGCTCAGCTGGCCGGTCGATGCCAAAGCCTGCTCCATCTACTGTGGTGGTGCCTCTGCAGGGGGGGTGACAGGGCCAAGTGAGCAGGGGGCCGGGCGGATGCCAGCAGGAGGAGTGGCAGGGGGCGCATACACTCACTTGTTGACTGGGTTCTTGATGCCCTGGCCCTCTGAGCCCAGCCCGTCGCCCTCCTTCCAGCCCATTTTCATCAGCATCTGGTAGCCGATGTTCTCCACTGTCAGCTTGAACTCCTTGTACTCTGAGTAGTCAGGCTCTCGGCCCTCCTGCAGGGCAAGGAGGTGGCTGTCATCCACCAGGGCTGCAACTGTCCCGGGTCCTGGCTCTGGCCTGAATACCACCCCTTCCCACCACCAATGGCCTGACTGGCCGCTGGGACCATCTGCCCATCTGCAGCCTCTGTACCAGATCAGATTCCTTAAGAACAGACCAAGATGCTCCTTTTCAGGGTCCCCAGGGTAGGCTCTGTACCAAGCTGCCTGGTGGCAAAGTCAACGAGGGCAAGGTGACGGGTCACACAGGCTTCACCCACCATGGGAAAGATTAATGGTTCATCAGTAAAGAAAAGTCCTAGGTTCTGAGGGCAATTCGTTACACAGAATGCTAAAAAGATGGGGTCAATAAGGTGACCGCCTTATTGATGAGGTTATGCGGTACAAAGCAGTTTTACAAAAATCCCCCAAAAGATGACATGGGATGTGCCCCGTCAGCTCTCTCTCCTCAGAAGCATGATGACAGCATGGCAGGAATGTGAATTCTTGTTCTGGAGAACCCAGTCCATGGGGGCTTCTGCCTGAGAAACGCTTTGCCTGTAAACTGCACTTAATTTTTTCCACTGAAAGCAGAATTTCCCTGAAGCCCTGGGAAATGTTTCTAAAGCGGCAGCTGGGCTGCTTTCTGCTAATTCCCTCCACAGACGGTGTCTATCATCAACAGATGCCTCCCGAGGCAAGAGGGCCCAGCTCCCCCTGTGAATGAAGGGGGGCCCCCGAGGCTGCCTCAGGCGCCTGTCTCATGAGGCTAACAGGAGGCGCTGGGCCACCGGCGTGGCTGCCTGCCTGCCGGCCAGCCCACAACAAGAGCTGGTGCCCGGGGACCCTCCCAGCTCACCTTCAGGGCCTTAAAGGTTTCCATGAACTTCTCCAGCTCATCTGGTGGCAGGAAGTCTCCGATAAAGTGCTTGCCACGGCCCATCTTTGTCAGCTGCTCGGCCCACTCTGCCCAGAGAAGCGGGGGGGAAAGTGAGAGAAAGGAAGAGGGCGGAGAGCGGGCCAGGTGGCCCCCCGGCACAGGTATGAGTCTTGGGCAGGGTGCAGGGACTTTGGGTCGTAGGGGAATGAGGCAGCTGGTTGAGGCCCCGACCCAAACCCTGCTCCTCCAAGCAGCCCTGCTAAGTGCCATGTTCAAACAGCCACAAACGCTTAGAGAACTACTTTTTCCCACTGAGGAAACGGAGACAGAGAAGCTGAGTCTCTTGCTCCAGGCCGTACACGTCGTGCAGGCGGCTTAATACCCCAGGTGGTGCCTCCAGGTGCCTTCCTGAGCAGGTGAGTGGGGCCTCCTGAGCCTGCGGTGCCTAGGGCATGGCCTCACCCAGGTATCCTGTCCCTCACCCCACCCGCAAGGTGCTCCTCGGCGCACCCCGAGTCTTGTCCATCTCCATGCGCCGCAGCTGGTGTTCCCAGGTGCCCAGCTCACTGTCCACCTCCTCGTCACTGTCGTAGCCGTGCTGGTGCTGCTGCAGGGCCTTCTCCCACAATAGCTGCATGTCCTGCATCGCACGCTTGTGCTGCATGATCATGTCATACATCTGCTGCATCTGCGGGCCGCACACACCAGTGAGCAGTGCCAGGGAGCACACGTGCAGGAGGCCAGTCCCTTCGCCTTCCCTGCGTATGTCAGGTGCCCTCACCCTTCCTGCTTTCTGTCCTCCCCGGGGCAGGCACATGAACAGGGCCCGGAGCAAGTGCTCAAGAAGACACAAGGTCTGGTGTCAGGGCATGCCCTGGGTTCCTTGAATCCCCATGTGAGCAGGGAGGACCCCTCTCTGCCTCACCCAGTCTGGCCTGGAACCCAGCACATCCTGGGCACCCTTGCTGTGGACACCAAAGGAGGACACCGCAGGCCCCTGACCACAGAAGGGTTGAAGGTGAGGTGATGGGGCTGCCAGCCTGGAGAAGGTGACTGGGGTTGAGTGTCCCCAAGGACCAACAGACAGGTGCCTGTAGTCCTCCCAGGAAAGAAGCAGAGAGACCAAGCCAGCCCTCACCCCAATCACAGCCCAATACCAACTGAGCATTTGTCACATCGTTCAGGGCCGCCAGTGCTAGCCAGGCCTGTCCTGTACTGGCTGCTGGGGAACACTGGAAGGAAAACTTAAAAATGGAGACTCCCTAGTCAGGAAGAGCCCACAAGCGTGTTGGGGAGTAGCTGTAGAGCACCAGCCTCAGGGGCTGCCCAGCCAGTGTGAGAAGGCCTCAGCTCTGGGTCCAACGCAGGCTGGGGAGGGCCCTTGGGAGGTGGAATGCGGCTGACAGGGGCCTGCTGCCCAAGGACCTCTCCCCTGACTGTGGGATCCACCCAGCACAGGGAGGCTCAGAAAGAACGCGACACAACCACTGAAGCATGAGATGAGGTGGGGGACGATACTCCACCAGCCCCTTTGAAGCCTGCCTGCTCGGCCCCAGACTTACCTCCTGTTGCTCCTTCAGCTGCTTCTTCTGGGCATCTGACAGCTCCGTGACACCCACCAGACCTACGGGCTTCCCTTTCTCATAGCCAAGCCCCTTGAGGTCCTGAACTGGAAACAAAACACAGGCTGGTCAACAATGGATGCATGGGTCCAGACCTGCTCTTCCATGTGGCACAGTGTCCAGGCACTGATGACATCTGAGGCACCCAGCACACATGACAGAGCCTTCACATTACAGCAGCTGGTATCCCGTGTCATGGGGTGACCGCGGGGGCCTCACTGGGCTCTATCACAAGCACCCAGTTCCATCCTCACGTGACCTCCAGGCAGACTCTATACCCCCACGTTGCAGACGCCAACATCAGAACTTAGAGATCCAGGGCTTCGCTCAAGGTCACGTGTCTGATGGGTGATAAGACGAGGACTTTGCAAAGGCAGACATAAGAGTGGAGATAGCATGTGCGTGTGTGTGTGTGTGTGTGTGCGCGCATTCACACACCGACTCTTGGAAATAAGCCCTGCAGGGAACAGACACCCAGCGTAGACGCACAAGGGTTCAGAGTCTGGCATAAGACTCAGCTCTGTGGCTGTTAGCTCCTTCCGGGGAGGCAGCCGACCATCCTCAAAGCAACTGACATTTAATTTGGCATCAGCTTCGGAGCTTGGCTGGAGCCAGCAACACTAATGCACATGAAGATGCTGTGACGGCCCCATCTGGGTGGCGGAAACCACCACCCCTCAGGCGGTAGCTTCCTGAGGGAGAAGTTGGGCAAACGCGGGTACAGAGGCCCTTCTGGCATGTGCAAAGAGCCAGGTCCTCCCAGTGCACCAGGGTTGGGGCCTCGCCTGTAAGAACCACCCACAAGTGCTCCTTGAGCCCATGCTTATACCCCAGTATCTCCTAGAAGGTCTGTGTGGGAGCCCTGGGAACTGGGCAAGGGAGCCAAGGTCGGAGCAGCCCGCTGTGTGCCTGGAGCGCGCCCACTGTCCTTCTCCTCGGACCACTTTTCCAGCAAGCAAGGAGGTGGGGGCTGCTCACACTCCCCCAGGGACACGGACCAGTGGGACTTAACCCTGGATGTGAGCCTTTGGAGCCTGTGCCTGCACGCTAGACCACAGTGGAGGCTTCCTCGCCAGCGGGGAGCTGGGGCCAGGCCTCGGGGAGTGGGTTCAGAATCATGGCGCACACACATCAGAACAGCACCCACCACCGAGCACCCTCCATTTCAGTGGGCACCAGAGTTTGACACTTGATGGCAATCCGACCTGAGACACCCTCAATCCTGGGGAGAAATGCTATCTAGAACCCCAGGGAGTAGGACAATCTTCACTAGCTTTTCTCCTTGGACTGGAAGACCACCCTCAGAGCTGGACGGACAAGGCCAACAGGCCAGCCACATGACTTAGGTCAGCTGCCTTCCCTCTCCGCCCATCTTTGCAAAAGAAATGTAGGTGTCAGCGCCAGGGCACATATGACTCCTCTATGTACTTGTGTGTCCAGGGGCAAGGGCGGTGGAGAGGGTTCTGCCTGCAGTGCAGGCTGTGTGGAGGGCAGTGAGCCAGAGGCCATGAGACAGCCTCTCTCAGTCACCCATTCTCACCTGCAGAACGGGAGGACAACAGACTCCCCAACCTGGTGGGTTTGTGGTAGAAAAGGAGAAATGAGACTACACGCTGTCAAGGAGGCGGATGTTGGAGCGGATTGTGCAAAACTGACTGTGGTAATCACGGTGCTTATCATCATGCATTTCCTGAGCTTTCTTTGACAAGAATGGTTCCAAGTACTTTAAATTAAGGGAGAGAACAGGATCCATCTATATGCTGTCTATAAGAGACTCACTTTCGATACAAAGTCACAAACAAGTTGAAAGTGAAAGGACAGAAAAATATACTCCATGCAAACAGTAACCAAGAGCGAGCTGGGATGGCCATACTAGCATCAGACAAAATAGACTTCCAGCTAAAAAAGGTTACAAGAGACAAAGAAGGAGGTTCTATGTTGATAAAAAAATTTGAAACAGTAAGAAGATATAACGAGTATATAGCAAAAATTGACAAAACTGAGGGGAGAAATACACAGTTCTACAATAACAACTGGAGACTTCACTGACCCATTTTTAATTAGGGACAGGTATCTAGATAGAAAATCAGTAAGGATATAGAAGATTAAACACTAGAACCAGTGAGACCTAACAGACGCATACAGAACATGCAACCCAACAATGGCAGAATACAGTGCACATGGAACATTCTCCAGGATAGATTACATGTGAGGCTATAAAAACGAGTTTTAATCAATTTTAAAAGACTGAATTCATACCAAGTATCTTTTTTGTTCACAATGGAATGAAACTAGAAATCAGTAACAGAAGGAAAATTGGAAAACTCACAAATATATGGAAATTAAACACTCTTAAACAATCAATGGATCAAAGAGGAAATCACCAAGAGAGATTAGAAAAATTTAAGAGATGAAGGAACACGAAAGCACAAGACAGCTAAACTGATGGGACTGATCAAAAGCAGTGCTACAAGAGAAATGTACAGCTATAACTGCACATAATTAAAAGGAATTATCTCCAATCAATAACCTAACCGTACACCTTAAAGAACTAGAAAAAGAAAAGCAAACTAATTCCAGAGCTAGCAGAGGGAAGGAAATAAATAACAGAATGAAGATATAACACATAGGGAATAGAAATATAATATAGAAAATCCACGAAACCAAAAGTTGGTTTTTTGAAAAGATCAACAAAATTGACATACCTTTAGACAGACTGCCTAAGGAAAAAAAGAAAAGACTCATTAAAATCAGAAATGAAAGAGGGGATATTACGAATGACTTTACAGAAATAAAAAGGAACTGTAAAAGATTACTATGAACACCTGTTAAGCCAACAACTTGGATAACCTAGATGAAGTGAACCAATTCCTAGAAATGTATAAACCACCAAAACTAACTCAAGAAGGAAGAGAAAACCTAAACAGACTTATAGCAAGGAAGGAGATTGAATCAGCAATCAAAAACCTCCCAACAAGGGCGCCTGGGTGGCTCAGTCGTTAAGCGTCTGCCTTCGGCTCAGGTCATGATCCCAGGGTCCTGGGATCGAGCCCCACATCGGTCTCCATGCTCGGCGGGAAGTCTGCTTCTCCCTCTCCGACTCCCCCTGCTTGTGTTCCCTCTCTCTCTGAGTCTCTCTCTGTCTTATAAATAAATAAATAAATAAAATCTTTAAAAACAAAAACAAAACAAAACAAAAAACCTCCCAACAAAGAAAAGCCCAGAACCAGATGGCATTACTGCTAAATTCTACCAACCATTTAAAAGAACAATTAATGCTAATAATTCTTCTCAAACTCTTCCAAAAAACTGGAGAGAATATTTCCTAACTCATTCCATAACACTAGTATTACCCTGATACCAAAAGCTGACAAAGACACAAGAAAACCATAGACCAACATTCCTTATGAATATAGATGCAGACATACACAACAAAATACCAGCAAACTGAATATAATAGCATGCTAAAAGGATTATTCACCATGACCAAGTGGGGTTTATCCCAGATATGCACAGGTGGTTTAAATAGAGTGCTGGTACCAATTCCAAAGTGTGTGTGTGGGTGGAGGGAAGTTCCCCACACCAACGAGCAATTCTCAGACACCTGCTGGGTGTCCAATAGGCCAACTCAGTTCTAACACTACCCACCAGAAGGTAGCATAGGATTCCATGGGTTAAGGGGTCAGTCTTATAAGACTGCTCCCCCCGCCTCCCCAGCCAACTTTAGTCACCAACTATATAAGCCCAAGTCATCACCCATGCTGCTGACTGGCTGTAGATCAGAGGTTCCAATGATCCCCCTCCTGGGTTCAATTAATTTACTATACTGGCTCACACAACTCAGAAAAACATTTTACTTACCAGGTTACTGCTTTACTTACATATTATAAATGGATATAAGTTAGGAAAGCCAGATGGAAAAGATGCCCTGGGCAAGGTTTGGGGAAAGCGCCCAGAGCTTCTATGCTCTCTCGAGAACCTCCACTCTCCCTGAACCTCCGTGTGTTCACCAACCCGGAAGCTCTCTGAACCCTGTCTCTTTGGGTTTTTATGGAGACTTCACCACATAGGCATGATTGATAAAATCACTAGCTGCTGTTGACTGATTCAACCTCCAGCCCCTCTCCCCTCCCTGGAAACTAGGAGGTGGGACAGAAAGTTCCAACCCTCTATTCATGGTTGGATCCCCTGGCCACCAACCCCCATCCTTAGGTGCTTTCCAAAAGTCACCTCAGTAACATAAACCCACTTGTGGTGGAAAGGGGCTTATTATAAACAACAAGACCCCCATTTCACCTTTATGGCTCTGAAGCATTTTCATGAACTGAGGACGGAGACCAAATAATACAACAAAAGATGCTCCCACTGCTCTTATCACTCAGGAAATTCCAAGGGCTTTGGGAGGAACTGTGAGCCAGGAACTGTGAACAAAGACCAAATACATATGAGAAATATTATTTTGGTCATCTGAATGGCCAAATATGTATTTCTAATAAACCACAATATCACATGGTTCAATATAAGAAAATTAACCAATGTAATACACCACATTAACAGACTGAAGGAAAAAACCCATCCAATCATTTCAACTGATACAGAGAAAGCATGTGACAAAATCTAATACCCCTCCATGATAAAAACATTCAATAAACTAGGAACAGAAAGGAACTTCCTTTCTTACATCATACTCGATAGTAAAAGACTGAAAACATTCCCCCTAAGATCAGAACAAGTCAAGGATGCCCATTTTCCCCACCTCTATTCAACTTAGTACTGGAAATGCTAACTAGAGCAATTAGGCAAGAAAAAGAAATAAGAGGCATCCCACGTGGAAAACAAGAAGTAGAATTATCTCTACTTGCAGACGACATGATCATAATTATACACACAGGAAAACCTACAGAATCCACCAAAAGACTGTCAGAGCTAATAAGTGAATTCAGCGAAGTTGGGAGGATCCAACATCAACATGCAAAAATCAGTTTTATTTCTATACATTAGCAACAAACAATCCTAAACGAAAATTTAAAAAGCAATTCCGTTGACAATAGCCTCAGGAAAAAAAAAAATCACTTAGGAACAAATTTAACCAAGGAAGTGTCAGACATGTACAATGAAAACTACAAAACATGTTGAAAGAAATTAAAGATCTAAATAAATGGAAAGATATCCTGTGTTCAGTCTGGAAGACTGGTTGTTGTTGTTGTTGTTGTTGTTGTAAGGAAGACTTAAGTATTGTTATCGTGTCCATACTGCCCAAAGCAATCTATAGACTCAAGGCAACCCCTATCAAAATCCCAACAGTGTTTTTGCAGAAATGGAGAAGCCCATCTGAAAATTCAAGACCCTCAATAGCCAAAGCTTGAAAAAGAAAAAGTTGGAAGACTCACACTCCCAATTTCAAAACTTACTACAGAGCTACAGTAATCAAAACAGTTGGTACTGACCTAAGGACAGACATACAAACCAGTATAACAGAATAGAGAGCCCAGAAATAAACCCTTACATCTAAGGACAACTGATTTTTGACAAGGGTTTCAAGACCATTCAATGGGGAAAGAAAAGTCTCTTCAACAAATGGGGCTGGGAAAACTGGATCTCCAAACGCAAGAGAGTAAGTTGGATCCTTAGCTTATATCATATATAAAAATTGCCTCAATATAGATCAAAAGTCCCAAAACTATAAAAAACTTAGAACATTGGGGCAAATCTTCATGACCTTGAATTTAGCTATGGTTTCATAAATGAAACCAAAAGCACAGGCAACAAAAGAAAAAATAAATGGAACTTAGTCAAAATTTAAAACTTCTGTGCATCAAAGGACACCATCAAGAGAATAAAAAGACAATCCACAGAATGAGAGGATGTATTTGCAAACCATGTATCTGAATAGGAGGTTACTATCCAGAATATATAAAGAACTCCTACAACTCAACAACAAAGACAGCCCAATTTAAAAGTGGGCAAAGGACTAAAATAGACATTTCTCCAAATAAGCTATACAAATGACCAATTAGCACATGAAAGATGCTCAATACCATCAGACATTAGGGAAACACAATTCAAAACTACAACGTGACTCCACTTTACACCTGCTGGGATGGCTATTATATAAAGGCAAGGGGGCACCTGGGTGGCTCAGTTGGTTAAGCGACTGCCTTCGGCTCAGGTAGTGATCCTGGAGTCCCGGGATCGAGTCCCGCATCGGGCTCCCTGCTCAGCAGGGAGTCTGCTTCTCCCTCTGACCCTCCCCCCCTCTCATGTGATCTCTCTCTCTGTCTCAAATAAATAAATAAAATCTTTAAAAAAAAAAAAAAGGCAAGGATGTGGAGAAATGGGAACCCTTGTGCACTGCTGGTGGGACTATCAAATGGTGCAGCTGCTGTAGAAAATAGTTTGGTGGTTCCTCAAAAAGTTAAACAGAATTACCATACGACCCAGTGATTCCACTCCTAGGTATAGGCCCAAGAGAATCAAAATCAAGGATTCAAATAGTACTTGTAGACCAATGTTCACAACAGCACTATTTACAGTTGCCAAAAGGTGGAAAAACCCACGTGTTCGTCAACTGATTAATGGATAAACAGTGTAGTCCATCCGTGAAATGGAATATCATTCAGCCATAAGGAATGAAACTCTGACATATGCTACAACACAGATGAAGCGTGGAAACACTATCTGAGTGAAAGAAGCCAGGCTATCCTGACAGAGGTGGGGGAAGGGGGTCAGCGCACCTGACAGAGGTGAAGGAGAGGCGTCTACATCCCTCTGTACCAGCTCGGCGGGTGGGAGTTCCACCTTGTCCTCTTCAGGCCCCCACCGGCTCTTCCGCTTCTTTTTCACAGTGGCTGTGGTGGTTGGCTTCCCAGGGATGGCTGGAGCTGGGGTGACTGCAGGCGAGGGGGCAGATGAGGCAGGGCAGGCAGCAGCTGGGGGCAAGGACCCCGATGGGGTCTCAGGAGGGGATTTGCGTTTCAGGCTGAGGTCAGGTGCCATGAGAGTGCCTGTGGGGCCAGCCTTAGCTTTCCGGAACTCTTCCAGCTTCTGTCGGTAGTATTTGTACCCCTGGCTGTTGGGTTCATATAGAAAGCTGCAAAGAAGAGTTGGGGGGGGGGCACACCGTTAGCTGGGCCCAAGCCCCCTGCCTGACTCTGGACAGGAGCAGCTTGGGCCTTGTGCATGTGTCCAGGTTAGCCAGGGTCATAGGAGGGTTGAGGTCTCCACCATGACCTCCCGCACTGCCAGACTTCAGTGGCTTCTGGCTCTGGTGGCCCAAGCTTGAGGAATAGTGTGATGTGCTCATGCTTGTTACCATGCCATTCCTGTGAGCCACTGGTCACTCTAAGTCCCTATACCATCTCTATGAGGCACCCATCACAACATATTTGACTCCCTGCTTCAAAGGAAAAAGGGGTGGGCTCTGTCAGACCTCCCCAGGCTCTGCAAGGCTTCTTCCCCTGCTGTTCTAGATGAGCACACTGGTGCCTTCAAACCAAGAAATCCTGAGTTGGGAGAGATACCTGGTGCCAGAAAGGGCAGGATTTGTCCCAAACCTGACAGCTTGGAAAATCTGTGCTTCTCTCTGATGTACCCTTGAGAGACATCAATAGCAAATGGAGGCAAAACAGAAACACTGGACATCGGAATGAACAGGGACTGGACTCCAAGTGAAGGGCAAAAGCCCCCACCTCACTGGAAGTTGAGGGTGCCCCTGGTCTTTCCCCACCAACGCCAGTCCCAAGTGTGAAGCAGGTGGGGCTGGGTTCAGAGCTGGCAGAAACTATGGCTCCCTCTGTACCTGCCCAGCATCTATCAGATTATGCATGTCTTGAGCTGACAGTCCCACCTCTGTGGTCCACACCAGACAGAAGAGTCACAGCTCAGCTCCATGAAGCAAAACCTGTGCACAGCATGAGCTACACAAGGTCTCGACAGGAGGGGCTAGACCTGCACTCATGGATCTTGAGGTTCTGGTCACAGCATAATGCTCTGCTGTGAAAGCAATGTGCAGGCTCAAGGATGCTGTAAATTCTTTTCATACAAGAAAGACAGGAGAAAGAAACACTGACGGTTTTCTATGTGTCTACATGAGAGCCAGAAAGGGGCAGAAGGACCCCAGCCCAGCTAACATCAGTACCTAAGATGGGATAGAAGGACAGGGAGATGGTGGCATCTCCTCTGCCCTCCTTCGTACTTCTTCACCCTAGAGGTAGACAGTGTGAACAGATCTACTTCTATTAAAGAAATGGAGTGCAATGCCTAGTTGGCTCAGTCAGTAGAGCATGTGACTCTTGATCTTGGGGTTGTGGGTTCGAGCCCCACATTGGGTGCAGAGATTACTTAAAAATAAAATCTTAAAAAAAAAAAAAAAAAAGAAACTGAGTAAGTAACAACCTTTCAAAAACAGAAAGCACTAGGCCTAGGAGTTCACTGGTGAATTCTACCAAATATTTAAGGAAAAAATTATATCAATTCTCTACAATCCCTTTCAGAGGACAGAAGAAAGAATACTTCCTAACTCATCCAATAACCCTAATACCAAAACCAAACAAAGATATCACAAGAAAACTACAGACCAATATCTCTCATGAACATAGATGGGAAAACTCTCAACCAAGTATTAGCAAACTAAATCCAGAAATGTATAAGAATTATAGGGGGATGGGGGGACAGACGATATACGTGAAGATTAAGAGGTACAAACTTCCAGTCATAAATAAGTCATGGGGATGAAAAATATAGCATAGGAAATAGAGTCAATAATAGTATAATAACTTTGTGTGGTAACACGTGGTAACTACCCTTCTCATCGTGAGCATTTCGTGATGTTATATAATTGTCAAATCACTATGTCGTACACCTGAAACTATGTATTATATGTCAACTATACTTCGATTAACATTTTTTTTAATTTTAAAGAATTATACAGAGTGGGATTTATTCCAGGCAAAAAAAAGAAAGAAAGAAAGAAGATCAGCAAGCCTTAAGAGGTAGTGCCTAAGGAAAGTGGATGAGGTGAGGATATATCACATCTGCGAGAAACAAGGGAATAAGGCATTTTTTTTCTCAAACTTTTTCTGAGCCTCTAGTTTGAACCTGTTGTTGATCTCAGTAGAAGGAATGAAAGTGAATAAACACTGTGATCTTTCATTATAAAAAAAAAGGGCAATCCATCACAACAATAAGTTAAAAAAGAAAAATCACATAATTATATCAATGGCTGCAGAAAAAGCCTTTGACAAAACCCAACACCCATTCATGATAAAAATACTCAGTAAACTAGGAACATAAGAGAACTTTAACTGATAAAAAGAGTATCTACAAAAAAACCCTACAGCTTACATCATACTTAATAGTGAGAAAACCAGAAGTTTTCCCACTAAGAATGGAAACAAGGCCAGAATATCCCACCTCACCAGTGAGTTTCAACACTGTACTAGAAGTCTTAGCTAATGCAATAAGAAAAGGTAAGAGCAAGTATACTCAGAAAGAAGAAATAAAACTGTCTCTGCTCACAAATAACATGATCATCTATACAGGAAAAAACTGATTAAAAAACTCCTGGAACTAATACGTGATTGTAACAAGGCTACAAGATACAAGGTTAATATACAAAAGTCACCTGGTTTCCTATATTCCAGGAATGAACAAGTGGATTTGAAATTAAAAACACAATACCATTTACATTAGTACACAAAAAAATGTAGTATTTAGGTATAAGTCTACAAAATATGAACAGATTCTATATAAGGAAAACTACACAACTCTGATGAATGCATTCAAAGAACTAAATAACTGGAGAGATATTCCTTGATTATAGATAGGAAAACTCAATATTGTCAAGATGTTGCTTCTTTCTAACTTGATTTACAGATTCAGTGCCATCTGAGTCAAAATCCCAAGTTATTTTGTGGATATTGACTGATTCTAAAGCTTATACAGGCACAAAAGACCCATTAATAGCCAACACAATATTGAACAAGAACAAAGTTGGAAGACTGACATGACCAGATTTCAAGGCTTACTGTAAGCTACAGTATCAAGGCAGTGCGGTATTAGTGAAAGAATAGACAAACGGATCAATAGAACAAAGGGCCCAGAAATAAACCCATATAAACATGGTCAACTGATCATTGACAAAGGAGCAAAGACATTCTTTTCAACAAATGGTACTGGGGGACTGGACATCCACATGCAAAAAAAAAAAGAATCTAGACACAGAATCTCACACCCTTCACAAAAATTAACTAAAAATGGATCATAGATTTAAATGTAAAATGCAAGGCTATAAGGCTCCTAGAAGATAACACAGGAGAAAATCTAGATGACTTCATGGATGGTGATGACTTTTTAGAGAGACTCAAGGCACAATCATGAAAGCCACTGATAAGCTGGACTTCATTAAAATTTATTTCTTTTAAAGATTTATTTATTTGAGAGAGAGAGCACAAACAGGTGGTGTGACAGGCAGAGGGACAGGGAGAAGCAGGCTCCCCGCTAAGCAAAGAGCCCGATTTGGAGGACTCCAGGATCATGATCTGAGCTGAAGGCAGATGCTCAACCGACTGAACCACCTAGGTACCCCTAAAATTGAAAACTTCTGCTGTGCAAAAGCCACACTATCAAGAGAAGATACACCACTAACTGGGAGATAATATTTGCAAAAGACACATTTGATAAAAGGACTATGATCCAAAATATACAAAGAACTCTTAAAACTCAACAATAAGAAAACAAATAACCCAATTAAAAAATGAGCCGATGATACACAGATGGCAAATAAGCATATAGAAAGATGTTCCACAACATATGTCATCAAGAAAATGGAAATTAAAACAACACTGAGATACCACTACACATGCATTAGAATGGCCAAAATCCAGAACACTGAGAACATCAAATGTTGGCGAGCAGGTGGAGCAATAGGAACTCTCACTCACTGCAGAGGGAAATGCAAATGATACAGCCACTTTGGAAGACAGTTTGGCAGTTTCTCACAAAACTAAACGTACCATGTGATCCAACAATCACGTTTCTTGGTATTTACTCAAGAGTTGAAAACTTATGTCCCTACAAAACCCTGCACACAGATGTTTATAGCAGTTTCCTTCACAATCGCCAAAATTTGGAAGCAACCAAGATGTTCTGCTGTAGCTAAATGAATAAACTGTGGGACATCCAGACAATGGAATATTATTCAGTGCTAAAAAGAAATGAACTGTCAAGCCATATAAAGACATGGAAGAATCAGTCTTAAACCCAAGCCAAAGAAGCCAATCTGAAAAGACTACATACTATATGACTCCAATTATATAACATTTTGGAAAAGGCAAACTATGGAATCGGTAAAAAGATCAGTGGTTGCCAGGAGTTGGGGAGGAAGAAGGGATGAATATGTGGAATATGGGTGATTTTAGGGCAACAAGAATACTTTATATGACGCCATAATGATGGATACATGTCATTGTATATTTGTCCAAACTCACAGAAGGTACAACGCCAAGAGTGAACCCTAAAGTTAACTGTGGAGTCTGGGGGATTATGAAATATCAAAGTAGCTTCATCAACTGTACTACTCTAGTGGGGAATGTTGATAATAGGGGAGGCTGTGCATGTGTAGAGGCAGGGGCATGTGAGAAATCTCTGTACCTTCCCTTCAATTTTGTGTGAACCTAAAACTGCCCTAAACAAAAATGACATCTTAAAAAAAGTTAAGAGAGGGGTGCCTGGGTAGCTCAGTTGGTTAAGCGACTGCCTTCGGCTCAGGTCATGATCTTCAGGTCCTGGGATCGAGCCCCACATCAGGCTCCCTGTTCAGCAGGGAGTCTGCTTCTCCCTCTTCCTGCTACTCCGCCGGCCTGTGCTCTCTCTCTGTCAAATAAATAAATATTATTAAAAAAAAAAAGAAAAGAAAAAGTTGAGAGAGGGGAGCCGGGGTGGCTCAGTCGGTTAAGGGTCTGCCTTCGGCTCAGGTCATGATCCCAGGGTCCTGGGATCGAGCCCCACATCGGGCTCCCTGCTCCGCGGGGAAGTCTGCCTCTCCCTCTGCCTCTCCACCGGCTCTTGCTCTCTCTCTCTCTCTCTCAAATAAATAAATAAAATCTTAAAAAAAAAAAGTTAAGAGACAAAAGCAAAAAAATTTTCTAAGAGGGAAGGGAAAAGTTGGCTGGATGTGAAAAAAGACGCTTGGCAACCAGGAAGGGTCGAATACGAATTTAAGGCTATCTGGTTTCTATATTCTGATTTAAAAGATTTTTTAACTTGACAACATAAGACTTTCCTGTTAAAATGGCATGGAGTATGGTGGTGAAGGCACCTCCTCCCGCTGATCTCTGCCTCAGTTTCGTCCCCTGTAAGAAAGAGGCCAGCAACAGGGCTAGAAAAGAACAACGTGGCTCGCCCGGGTGACAGGTTCAAGTGCTACGTGGCTCATGGTGGATGCTGAGCTTGTGCTACACCTTCACCTAACTGATCTGATGGCCGCAATCCCACTGAGGAGATGCAGTTATTAAGAATTTAGCCCACTGAGGGACGCCTGGGTGGCTCCGTTGTTAAGCGTCTGCCTTCGGCTCGGGTCATGATCCCAGAGTCCTGGGATCGGGTCCCACATTGGGCTCCCTGCTGAGCAGGGGGCCTGCTTCTCCCTCTCCCTCTGCCTCTCACCCTGCTTGTGCGCGCGTGCTCTCTTTCCCTCTCTCTCTGTCAAATAAATAAATAAATAAAATCTTTAAAAAAGAAAAAAAAGAATTTAGCCCACTGAGGCTGGACGTTCAATTTGTGACTCATTTTTCAAGATTAGGGATGATGCTGTATTTAACATTTCTGGGGATGGCATCACAGAAGTGGGATGACCAGTCAAAGGAATGGGTGTTTCCAGTTTCTTTATAGATAAGCCATTGTTACAGATTGTTTCCCAAAACAGAGCCGCTGGGGTGTGCCCGGCCCATGTGAGGAATCAGGAGGGCAGGAAAGGGCCAAGAGAGGCAAACACACGAGCAGTTCCTATTACATTTGGACGGTGAAAAAAACTGCCTCACACCTGTCTCCATGCGGAGATTAAACAGATCATGCTGCTCACCTTTAGCCCCTTCCCCACCAGGGACCCCAGGCTCTGCCTTTGCCCTGGCACCCCTTCTTCCCTCTGGCCTCATCACAGTAACACCCAACAAGCTGGGCAACCACCAGTGAAGCCCCACAGAGGACCCAGAGCTGCCTATGCCAAGAGCGTCTCTCAGTCCTGACCCCAGGGGGAAGGCTCGGCCAGTGCTGCTGGGTCCTGGACCTCCCTGACCCAGGAGAGCAGGCTGGGCTCACAGCCTTGACAGAAATCTATAACCTTGCCCGCTTTACCTACCATAGATCTTTTCATAGTCAGTTCTACTTACGACGAGTGACGGCAAATTAAAGGTCCTTAAATAAACTTACTTAGGTAAACAGAGTTAAAAAAAAAAAATGCAGTGACTTAAAGTAAAATATTAAGTCAATGCTGATTTGGGTGGTGGAGTGGTGGCCGGTATCACGATGTTGTGAGGAGATCTCAGGTGGATCTCTAGACCAGGCAGACCCCTCTCTTGAACTCCAGACCCAAACACCCCATGGCCCCCATGAGGGCTCCTGGCTGCCCAGGTACCACATACACGGATCCCTGAACTCCCCAGCAGCCGTCTCCCTGCCCTCGTCCACCGAGTCACTGAGCCTCGGCCCTCCCTCCCCTAGTCCCCACGGTTTTATCAGCACTGCCCCTCCGCCATGTTTCTCCTCTGCCTGTCTGCTTTGACCTGGTGGGCCTGTCCCCCCTTACAGCTGTGGCCAGTGACCTTGGAAGCACACTTTACCCTGTCACTCTCTATGTGGACCCTCCAAAGGCTGTCAGTGAACACCTGCCCTCTGGGACCTGGCCCTGCCTGGCTCCAAGGCCCAGGGACACTGCATGCTGACACTCGCCCTGCACGCCAGCCACATTGGCGCGGCACTCGGATCTCTGCTGCTTCACTCCTGCTTCCTTCGTCTTGAGTGCCCAGTGGCATCTATAGCCACTGACTCAACTAGCCCAGACTGCTGCTCCTGGACTTCTTGTTACACATGCCATCACATCTCCTCGCTTCCTCAGTCAGAATTTTGTTATTCATGGCCAAAAACATCCTCACGGGTGCATCATCCCCACATCAACTTCAGTATCCATCTCATAGCCCCTGCTGGTCCCTACCCAGCAGCAGTGACTGCCCAGCCCCCACTCCAACACCCTGCCCCCCAATAACCTCCCTCTAGCAAAGAGGAGGTGCTGAACCCACCCAACTTGTGAAAAGGTAAACACAGACCCAGCCTGAGGGGCTGGGATGTAGCTGCATGGCTGGAGACAGCAGGGAAGCCAGGCTGTTTGTCCCAAGCCCTCCGTGGAACCTGTGTACAGGCTGAGGGTTCCCACTTCACAGAGCCTAAGGTACCACATTCCCACTTTCCTGCCATTCCCCCACTGAATAGGTCTGACCCTACAAAAGCACAAAGTGAACAACACTTCTAGGAGTTTCTGCCCAAGAGCCTGGCCTGCTCCTAGCCTAGGGCTGCCATCTCTGTTAGAAAGGGAGCCAGGGGGCACTAGGGACTTTCTCCATGAGGCCCGTTGAAAACAGGACACCCCAGGGTGCCTGGGTGGCTCAGTCATTAAGCGTCTGCCTTCGGCTCAGGTCATGATCCCAGGGTCCTGGGATTGAGCCCTGCATCGGGCTCCCTGCTCCGCGGGAAGCCTGCTTCTCCCTCTCCCACTCCCCCTGCTTGTGTTCCCTCTCTCGCTGTGTCTGTGTCAAATAAATAAAATCTTTAAAAAAACAAACAAAAAAACACACAAAAAACCCCAAAACAGAACACCCGAAGGGTCCCCGCATGCCTGTTGCCCATGGGGTGGCAGAGCTGGGCTTGGGGGTCAGAGCTCCTGGGCCCAACCCTGCCACATTCTGATTGTGGGACTCTGATATGTTGAGCCCACTGGGGGCAGGGGGTGGTGGTGCTGCAATTAGGGTGTGTGTGGGGTCATCTCCCCGTTTAGTTCCCCTCTTACCTGAATGCCTGGTTCTCGCGGTTGTTCTGAAGAGCGATGGTTTCCACTTCTGGACCCCCGTCCGCTATGAACCTGGCCAACTTTTCTGCAAGGTTCTTGGCCTCTTCGTCCTCTGGGGGTGAAACTTTAAGCAGGCTGTCAGTACTGAGCTCAACTCACCACACCCAACAGCCTAATTTCTGCTAAGAACCCCATGGGTAACAAGAGGGGTTTATTTTAGGAACAATGCAAAGAAAAACAGGCAAATGGGAATCAGATTACTGCACTGGGACCAAATACCAGAGTTAATATTACAATATATCTTGAGACCCTGCCCCCACCCTGCACCCTGCCCCTTCCCGCCCCACAGATCATAGAACAGAATGTGAGAGAAGGTCTGGATCCAGGCTGGAGGGGAGATGGGAGCCCCACCTCAGTCTTTCTGCCAGGGGCTGCCCATCCAGGTCACACACGGAAGTGGGCCTGGCCCTCCTCTCCTGGGGAGAAGGTCAGGGCACAGGGCGGCAGGAGACAGACAAAACACACCGACCTCTGTGGCCTGTGTTTGGCCTAAACATCGATGCCCCTGCCACCCACTATAATCTGGCTGGGATTTTACTTCATGATGGCTGGAGACCAGCTAGCATCTCCCCCTCCCCTGATACTCATCCCATCAGGAGTTCACCAGCTGATCCCTTCTGTCCTCTATCCCCCTCCCCAAGAGTCAGGCACATTTGTCTTTAGGCTCTCAGTGCCAGACAGGCAGCAGCAGCTCATTAACACTTATTTAAATAACCAAGGACCAACAGACAAGTGCTCCCTCCTCCACTCCATATACACGCACAGAGCAACACTCTTGAACATAACAATGACCTTGACCTTTGCCCTCAGACTCTCCCTCACCTCAGACCACTGGTGAAGAGGGGCAATGCTGTTCCCAGTGTGACCCTGGCTGCCTGACAGGGCACAGACCTGGGCCCTAGGCACCACCCCATGCACCAGAGCCTCCCAGAACCCCGGTTCCACATGGGATGTGGTTTGTCCACACACCTCCCCAGAACCTCCCACCCCCTCCACCCACTTACCTTTCTGAGAGGATGCCTGCAACTTCTGTGCCTCCTTTCTTATCTCAGCCACCTTCTTTCTGTAGTAGAGGAATTCCCTGCTATTCTTATCATGCAAAAACCTGGAGAGAAGTTTTGCAAAATAGACAGGAGGGTGAGCAGTGGGGATGGGCTGACCCAAGCAGCTTCTGAAGAACGTTGTGCAAAAGCAAGCTGGTGGGGCGCCTGGGTGGCTCAGTCGGTTAAGCATCTGCCTTCAGCTCAGGTCATGATCCCAGGATTCTGGGATTAAGCCCCACGTCAGGCTCTTTCTCCCACTCTTTCTGCCCCTCTGCCCACTTGTGCATGCGCTCTCTCTCTCAAATTAACAAAATCTTAAAAACATTAAAAACAAAAACGAAACAAAAGCAAGCTGATGAGCAGAGACACCTTGATGAGGCCCAAGATTAAGCCTCTGCACCACACCGGAGCTCCTGCGACCTCTGGTGTGAGTTAGAAAGCACTTGGGGGGTGCCTGGGTGGCTCAGTTGGCTAAGCGACTGCCTTCGGCTCAGGTCATGATCCTGGAGTCCCGGGATCGAGTCCCGCATCGGGCTCCCTGTTCCGCAGGGAGTCTGCTTCTCCCTCTGACCCTCCTCCCTCTCATGCTCTGTCTCTCATTCTCTCTCTCTCTCTCTCTCTCATAAATAAATGAATGAATGAATGAATGAATGAAAGAAAGCACTTGGAAACTCGGACCAGTGGTCTGGCCCACATGAACAAGCACCCAACCCCGACCAGCCTCAGTAACCAGTAGGGTTTTACAAGAACGCACGTACTACTGTGTGACAAGAACATTAAGCAGTGGTGGCCTTCCCCTCCCAGAAATACTTACGAGAACGCCGGGTTATCCTTGTAGTTCTCCATAGCTACTTTTTCTAACTCGGGGCCTCCTTCTGCCACAAAGCGGGCCAATTTCTCTATCACTTTCCGAGTCTCGGCTCCCTCTGGGGGTGAAACTTTAAGGAGGCTGTCAGTACTGGGGTTCAACTCACACACCCCACAGTCAACAGGCACACTCTCTCTATGGACCACAACGACAGAGGGGTGGGGGAGAAGAGGGTGAAATGCGGGAGGTTGTCGGGTGTCCTGAGTCCAAGCACAAAGCACTGTGACGAGGGGGAAGGCAGTCTAAACAGTCTTCGTGAGACACACTGGGCGGGAGGGAAGTGTGGGAGTCTCTGGGAGACCAAGCCGATCCCAGGCTCGGAGGGAGATGTCAGAAAACATAACCAGTCTCCCTTTTTTTCTGAAATGCTTAATTCCTTTTATTTACCAGGGTTCAGTTTAACAAATTGGTTTCCTGTCACCTTCCAAGATGACAAATTCCTTTTAAAGTGTCATTACAAACTCTGACTTAAACACATCGAGTGAGTTTCAATCCATTTTAAACATATCAGGTGGGTTTCAATCCATTGCAATTAATGTCATCACAGAAGCTCAATTGTCCCCTCTGCAGCTGGTAGAGCCTCTTCAGGAGTCTCTGATGGCCTCCTCGCTATCTGCTGGGACAGGGTGCTCCAGGATCATCTCATACACTTCCTGACCAGACCTAGAGCCAGCCATTTCTCCAAGAAGTCCTGGTGTCCATGAGGGAGAAAATGTGTCTCCAGACCACGCCAGGGGCGCTCACCGCAACAGGCTTAATCATTACCTCAGGGCCTTTACAGTGAACAGAGCTATAGAAATGTTCTTTTTGTATTTGTATTAGCCTCCCCTTTGATCCGCATGGAACTTCCTTTTGTATTTTATTGCTGGCCCGTTCCTGAGGCATCTGTTGGCCAATTTACAGCTCATGTCCCTTTTATGACAACTCCCAGGAGAAATTTCTCCCTGCCACTGCCTAGGAATGTTCACTGCTCTCAGCAATAGGGCTAGACACTGAACCTGCAGCCAAACTTATTCCCCTTTTTGCCTTGGCTGCCAGGAAGCTGGGGGATGGGAGGTCAGGGATCTGTGGCCTGAGGAGGACCCTCAAGAGGTCCCAGGAACTTTCTGTAGCCACCTTTCCCCCAAGCCTTATGCTCTTCCTGAGTGCCTGGCAATGACTCTGACCTGTTTGACATTTACCAACACAGGTGCTCTTCTGAGGCCATGTCAAAAGCAGGCCGTAAGAGGCCTCAATGCCCTTGAGACACTCACTGCCCCCTGTAAAGCATCACTTCTCAGCAGGGTACTGTCAGAGCTGCCGTGATGCCTCAGGAAACAGCCCCTTCCCTGGCTCCATCCTGACAGAGGTTGGCCATTGATCTGCTCAGATGCATGGCCATAAGCCGGCCCCCTCATTGAGAGTAACAAGTGTGAAGGCTGTCACAGCGTAACTATATGGTTATTTCAATCCGTCCTCACCATCGGGGTGATGGGACTGCATCAGCCTGTCTGGGGCAGAGGTGGCCCAGGCCTGCACATGGCTCAGGAGGCACCGAGGCCTCGTGCTGAATGCAGGCGGAGTTAGCCACAGTGGGGGTGCTGCCCCTGCCACCCCCACCCTCCTATACGACAGGGCCTGGGCTGACTCTCCAAGAAAAATGACCGTTCTTCCCCTGGGCAGGAAAGCGTGCCCTCCAACCTGTGGGCCTGGACCTCTGGCCCAAACTGGTGGGGACAATAACCCGCAATGCGAAGAGGCACTTCTGGTTCTCAGAGGGCTGAGAGAGTGTGCACCCAGACAGGGGAGCCATGGAAGCTCCTTCTCTCATGCTGGGACAAGGAGAGACACAAGTGAATATGCTCCTCCGAGAATACCCCTGCCCTGGCTGGAGACCAACCCACACGGGCGGAGGATGCTTCCCACGGCTCCCAGGTCAAAGTCCACAGTCTATAGCCCTCCACACTTCCCTTTCACTGTTCCCCAACACCCTTTCTTCACTCCCCCCAACCCTGGAGGGTCCCACGCGGGCCCCTGGCTCAGCCTGGAGGGCTAGCGGCCTCCCACCACTAGCCACACTTTCCCTGCTGACCATGGGTCCCACCCATGGAGCTGGAGGGGCAGTGGTCAAAGGAAGGTGGCAGCTCCCGCACCCTACCTTTGATCTCCAGCCACTGCTCGTAGTCTTCCTCCTCATCCTCATCAGGAGACTGGAAGACACTTGGGCGGCTGGCCACGGGTAGCTGCTTGGCATGCACATAGTTCTTCATCTGGCCTGGTGGGCTGCTGATGAGAGGGGGCCTCTTCCCGGGGCGGGGGAGTACTCGAGTGGGGGCACTGGGTGTGCTAGGTGGGGCATCTTGGGATAGAAAGAAAGACACCCATGCTCAAGGTCTGAGATGCACACTGCCCCATCTTCTCACCTAACATGGATGCGTGAGTGCATAGGTAGGGCTGAGCCCTTGGCTTCCAGCATGGTGACTGTCAGGGAGTGGGCACTCAGAGAGGACACCATCCTCGTTTTATAGAAGAGGTCACTAAGGCTCAGGAATGATTTGTCACGGTCACCCAGCCTGGAGAAGAAAGGCTGGGCTCTGCAGGCAGCAGCTCTGGCAGAAGACTCCCTAACATTTGTGCCCAAAGCCCAGGGATGTGCCAGCTCTTCTGGATAAGGCCTGAATCCCCACACCTGGCTTATAACAATTCCCTCCGACTGTCGGTGGCAAGCTGGAGACAGCCTACTCGGGCTTTTCAAACACAGCTCCTGGCCTAAGATCTTGCAGTGAAGGGCTGATACAGTCCTTCCTCCCTCTCTGTGAGTGAATTTGGTCTTAGCTGTTTCCTAGAAAGACTGACAAAGACTGAAGGTCAGCTGTTTTGCCAGCAACTTTCTTACATTAAAAGTAAGCTGACTGAGGGGCGCCTAGGTGGTTCAGTTAATTATCCGACTTTTTTTTTTTTTTAAGATTTTATTTATTTGACAGAGAGAGAGAGACAGCACAAGCAGGGAGAGGGGCCAAGGGAGAAGGAGGCTCCCCACTGAGCAGGGAGCCGGCTAAGGGGTTCAATCCAAGGACCCTGGGATCATGACCTGAGCCAGACAGACACTTAACGACTGAGCCACCCAGGTGGCTCTGAATCTTTTTTAAAAAACAAAATTAAGCTGGGGTGCCTGGGTGGCTCAGTCAGTTAAGCATCTGCCTTCGGCTCAGGTCATGATCTCAGGGTCCTGGGACCGAGCCCCACATCGGGCTCCCTGCTCAGCCCCTCCCTCAGCTCCCTCTCCCCCTCCCCCCTACTCGTGCGCGCTCTCTCTGAAATAAAAATAAAATTAAAAAAAAATTAAGTTGATTGGTAAACTACACAACCATAGATATGAGTGGACTCCCTGTAATCATGGAGCTCCTATGGGCCAGGTGGCCCTCCCACCTATGGATGGGGTCCCATCCCTCAAACCTAAGTTGCTGCTCTAACCCACGCTGTGGTCCCACAGCCGTAGTGTTGGTTTGTAACCCTCCGGGGAGCTTCCCTGGTATAATCTGAACCTGGCCTCTATACTCAGCAGGGAGAGACCACAGAAAAAGGCAGGCCACTCCAGGTTGGTAAGCAGCTGTAATAAGCAAAAGGAACTTACATATGAGGCTTGTCTTGGGCAGCAGCAAAATGAACGGATCCCCGCACCCACCCACCAAATCTTAAAAGTTTATGGAGACCTTAAGTGGACTCAGTCACATATACTCACAGATGTTCTCAATACCACATCACTATCTCAAAGCTATGTGCTTGGAGTAGCTTCTGGAAAGACAAGGGGAACCCGTATTTCAAGCACAGGGGAGGGGGCAAGGGGCCTCTAAGTGCCAGCCAGTGTCCAGCTCACCGGTCAACTGGAGGGCATATCTTTTCCATGACATTCCCCAACACCCGGGGCATGTTTAGTCAGGCCCCTAACCCCTGGACTGAAATCTGGCTTATCTGTCTCTGCTCCTATGGGGTAAGCACCTTGAAGGCTAGGTCTGTGCTCTCCCTGACCATTTACTGTAGGGACGAACAGAATTCATCCCAATCAATGTGGGAGGAGAGAAGTAAGTCTGAGGCAGGACCTGCTATTTCTGTGACGCCCAGCGACTCCCGGAGGAGAGAGCCAGCAGGGTGAGCCCCAGCAGAGGGAGACTCAGGAAGCGGGTGACAGCACTCACCTGTGCTGGTCTGTGCCTTCTGCAACTTCAGAAACTGCTGCAAGAAGCTGCCGTCATTAGCAAACTTGTTGGAAACGGAAGAGTTGTGTGCATTCGCAATTCTAGACCCGAGACAGAGGACAGAGAGGGTGAGCCACAAGAGGAGGGGCAGGGGCCTGCCTTACCCGTCTCAGCCCCACACCCACCCCACGTTCTCACCTAATGGGACCCAAAACCCTGCCCCAAAGATGTCTGGGGACTCTTGAGTACACAGAGTGGCCTTCGTAGTAATATGGAATAATCTTGTTCTAGTCAAAGCAATACTGTCTGTATTGATGGTATCGCTACCTATATATCGACCCTCCAGGTTCAAACAGTATCTGCAACAAGACAGCTCAGAAGCACCTGCTCCTCCTGCACAGCACCTGCATGCTTGTTAACTAATTATCTGCGCTGTTCCTGGCTCCCATGTCTGTCTTCTCAGCTGGATATCAGAGATTTCCAAGGCAGGGCCTGTGTCTATACCCACATGTGACTGCAGTTCCGGACCTGAGCCAGTCAGCACTTCTGTGGGTATCACAGGTGCACGGCAAAATACCGAAAGTGATCTCTTGGTGGAAGAATTACAGGGGAATTTTATATTCTTCTTATTTTTACACTCTCTTTTGTTTGCAAAACGTATGTTTAAACATCTAATTTCAACAAGTCAGCACCAAAGCAAACCCAGGAGCCCAAATGTTTAATTCAAATTCATTTTTCCTGATCATAAAAGCAACAGAGGTTTATTATGGTGCAAACGGGAACGTAGAAAAATAGAAAGCAAAGGGAAACATCCAAAAGAGTCTCTTCCCCTGGGGCGCCTGGGTGGCTCAGTCGTTAAGCGTCTGCCTTCGGCTCAGGTCATGATCCCAGGGTCCTGGGATCGAGCCCCACATCAGGCTCCCTGCTCAGCAAGAGGCCTGCTTCTCCCTCTCCCACTCCCCCTGCTTGTGTTCCCTCTCTCGCTGTGTCTCTGTCAAATAAATAAATAAAATCTTAAAAAAAAAAAAAAAAAGAGTCTCTTCCCCTCAGAACAGCCACTACTAACTCTTTGAGTTGTCCCCTAACTTAGAAACAGAAGGAAATAAGGCTACGATCATAGTATATATCCTACTTCTTCCATTTTCTACTATAACATACCATCCTGCCCCAAACCTCAGAAATTCCTAATATATACTGCTTTCAAGGCCACACAACACTCCAATTTTTGTTATTAGTTATTACAAGTGCTATATACTTATATATATTTATACATAATACATAGCCTATTCATATATAATATATATTATATATAATTACTATATACTATATATATCATTATAATGTAATTATTATCAGTCACTGTTACACTCACACATCCAATAATTGGTAAAGGCTCAGGGAGCCCACAGGCCTAGCCTTTTTCTATTAAAATTAAGTTTATTCTGGGCACCTGGGTGGCTCGGTTGGTTAGGCGACTGCCTTCAGCTCAGGTCATGATCCTGGAGTCCCTGGATCGAGTCCCACATTGGGCTCCCTGCTCGGCAGGGAGTCTGCTTCTCCCTCTGACCCTCCCCCCTCTCATGTGTTCTCTCTCATTCTCTCTCTCTCAAATAAATAAATAAAATCTTTAAAAAAAAAAATTAAGTTTTATTCTTCTAAAAATTCTAAAATTCTAAAAAGTCTTATTCTTCTAAAAATCTGTTGTAATGAACTAAAAATGGAAACAACTTAATCAACAAATAGCACTAGTTCAATAAATCACAGGACTTCCATAGGGCAGATGGAGCAGCCCTGAATACTTAAAATTTTAGAGATAAAGCAATAAAGTACAATATGAAATGAAAAACAAAACAAAACAAAACAAAAGCAGGATGTAAAACAACTACAAGGATGGTTAAGCATCCAACTCTTAATTTCTGCTCAGGTCATGATCTCAGGGCTGTGAGATTGAGCCCAGCATCGGGCTCAGCACTGAGCATGGAGCCTGCTTAAGATTCTCTCTCTCCCTCCCCCCTCCCTCTACCCCCCCAGGCCCCCTCCCCCAAAGAAAACCAAACAACAACTACAGTATGGCCCTATTTATGTGAAAAAATATTTGAATTAAAAATTTAATAGGGGCGGGCGCCTGGGTGGCTCAGTTGGTTGGGCAACTGCCTTCGGCTCAGGTCATGATCCCGGAGTCCTGGGATCGAGTCTCACATCGGGCTCCCGGCTCAGCAGGGAGCCTGCTTCTCCCTCTGACCCTATCCCCTCTCATGCTGTTTCTCTCTCTCTCTCTCTCAAATACATACATACATACATACATAAATAAAATTGTTAGGGGCGCCTGGGTGGCTCAGTCAGTTAAGCAGCTGCCTTCTGCTCAGGTCATGACCCCAGGGTCCTGGGACTGAGCCCCAAGGCAGGCTCTCTGCTCAGCAGGAAGCCTGCTTCTCCATCTCCCACTCCCCCTGCTTGTGTTCCCTCTCTGTGTCTCTCTCTGTCAAATAAATAAATAAAATCTTAAAAAAAAAAAAAGGAATAACCATCAAGGGGTGTCTGGGTGGCTCAGTCAGTTAAGCATCTGCCTTCGGCTCACATCAGGCCCCCTGCTCGGCAGCGAGTCTGCTTCTCCCTCTGCCCCTCCCCCCTGCTCATGCTCTCTCTCTCATAAATAAAATCTTTTTGAAGGGTTACGATTTTGGTTTTGCCTCGTTTTCCTCTCCTTTAGTTTCCATCAAGTCTACCACATATATGTAAAGTTGAGGGTTTTTTTTTTTTTTTTTAAGATTCATTTATTTTTTAGAGCTAGAGAAAGAGAGCACAGCAGGGAGGGGCAGGAGAGGGAGACTGTCTCAAGTGGACTCCGTGCCAAGCCTGGAGCCCGACGTGGGGCTCGATCCCATGACCCTGAGATCACACACGACCTGAGCCAAAACCAAGAGTTGGATGCTCAACTGACTGCGCTACCCAGGTGCCCCTGTAAAGTTTTGTTTTTCTTTTCCCCATACAAGAGAGAAGTTTCTGCTGACCCTGGTCTTGTCCTCATCTATGAATATACTATGAATATCTCCCTCAAGAGGGATGGAAAGAAGGTGGGGACAATGAAAGACAAGAAAAAACACCTCGGGGCAGCAGCAAGCAGCAAATGAATCCCACTTGAAAACCACCCATTAACAGATGGTAAGGGATATTATGCAGCCTTTAAAAATTCTGGCTCTTGGGCGCCTGGGTGGCTCAGTTGGTTAAGCGACTGCCTTCGGCTCAGGTCATGATCCTGGAGTCCAGGGATCGAGTCCCACATCGGGCTCCCTGCTCGGCAGGGAGTCTGCTTCTCCCTCTGACCCTCCTCCCTCTCATGCTCTCTGTCTCTCATTCTCTCTGTCTCAAATAAAAAAAAAAAAAAAAAATTAAAAAAAATAAAAAAATAAAAAAATAAAAATTCTGGCTCTTGATGAACAGATAAGCAAAACATGGTCCATCCACACAATAGAGTATTATTTGGCCATGAAAAGGAATGAAGTCCTTACACATGCTAAAAAGTGATGAACCTTGAAAGCATCCTGTGCAGTGAAAGAAGCCAGACACAAAAGGCCGAATGTTATATAAAATATCTAGAATAGATTAATCCACAAAGATAGTAAGTTAGGGGGATGCCTATGTGGCTCAGTTGGTTAAGTGTCTCCCAGGTTCCTAGGATCAAGCCCCCACATCGGGCTCCCTGCTCAGTGGGGAGTCTGCTTCTCCCTCTCCCTCCGCCCTTCCCCCTCCGCCCATGCTCTCTTTCTTTCTCTTAAATAAATAAAATCTTAAAAAAAAAAAAAAAAGACGGTACATTAGGGGTTGCCAGGGGCTGGGGAAGGAGGAAATAGGGAGTGAATGGAAATGGGTACTGGGTTTCCTTTTGGGATGATACAAATGTCCTAGAACTAGATATTGGTGATGGTTGCATAACATTGTGAATACACCAAAAAATCACTGAATTGTATAGTTTAAAAGATCAATTTTATGGCATATTAATTATATCTCAGTAAGAATAAAACTTAAAAACTACGATGGTTCTAAAGAGTTGCAATGCAGGGAAAAGCTTTCCTTTTAAAAAGTTGAGGGGGAAGTAGCATATGAAATGGATCACAGCTTTGTAAAATAAAGCAAAGACAGGGGGAATATAGCAAAATGGTTGCCCTGAGGCAACCTGAATGTTTATTTCCTCAGTGAGAAATTCTAACATTTGTTCTATGCTTTTACAACTAAGAAAATAACCTTATTTCCAAAGCTACCTGTATTATGCACCCACCCACTTGATGCTCCCTTTCAGCTGCCTGATCCTGGTGCTGGGGTCCAGCTGCTTCCAGGAGACTTACTTGGAGGCATGTCTATAGATCTTTCCCATCATTTTCAAGTCCTTCCATAACCCTAGGGCAAGAGCCTACAAGCCCACTGACTGACAGATGACTCCATATCCAGTCCCCACACTCTTTCTTTTTTTTAAGATTTTATTTATTTATTTGACAGACAGAGACATGGTGAGAGAGGGAACAGAACCAGGGGGAGTGGGAGAGGGAGAAGCAGGCCTCCCGCGGAGCAGGGAGCCCAATGCGGGGCTCGATCCCAGGACCCTGGGATTATGACCTGAGCCGAAGGCAGACACTTAACGACTGAGCCACCCAGGCACCCCTCCAGTCCCCACATTCTTAAGTCCCTTGGAGATGCCAGGCTCTGGGTTCCCATAAGAATAGAGTCTAAGTCCTGCCCTCAATGACATGCCATAGATTCTTAGAAAAGGTTTAACATATTCCATGCTTCAAACTCCAGAGGAAGGGCTCTTGTCATCCTAATCACACTACCCCTGCTCAAAACTCTTGGGTGTCCTGAGCATTTCTCAGGACAGGCAGGAGGAAACCCTGCCTGATCTACCTCCTGCTTCACTCTGAAACGCCTTTGATGCAACAGCTTGAGCCACCTGACATGCAAGGGCTCTCTTCCCTTCCTGCCTTCTGCTGGTTAGGCCTTTCCCTGCTTCCTCAGTGGGCTGGCTCTGAGAACGCAGAGCCTCTGCTGGGCCCCCACAGCGGCTACTGCACCAGGGAACACACCGCCTCATGTTACGCACTGGCAGCTCTGGGGTAGAACTGGTACCCCCTTTGTTAGTAGACCGTGAGCCCCATAAGGGTAGAGATGGGAGTCTGGGGTTTGTTCCGGGCTACATCCTTGGTCCCTAGCCCACAGCTGGTCAGGAGTAAATAACTGGTGAATTCGGCCAGGCCATCCTCTCAGCTCCCACACACCACTCGTTTCTCTCTTGCCACCTGAGCCTCCTGAGGGCATCTGTGTCACTCCTTGCATCATCAGGTTGTGGCCAGGTGCAAGAATACCCTGACTGCTCTTGAACACAAAACCCTCTGCAGTGACCCTCTGAGACCCCAGCCCAGCTGCAGGGGGGCACTTACTCGCCAGGATGTGGGGGCTGAGGGCTGATGACCACCTGATTCTGCTTGGCTTTCTGCTCCATTTTGGCTTCAATTTCACGTTTCTTCTGAGCAATAAGCTCTTCCTGGTGAAGGATGTTCATGTTCATTTTTCCGGACTTGGGAGGAGCAACCCCAAACCACCGGTTAGCCTTTCCTGAGGAGAAAAAAGCCTATTAGTGTATACATATCAGCATATCAGCAACCATAAACATGTCCAGTGGCTCCTACAGGAGCAGCCCAGTTGCTGCTGCCTGCACGAACTGACATTTAAATTTCTATTTCTTCATTTATTCCATGAACATTTACTGAGCTAATGTACCAGGTGTTCTGCTCAACCAGAGAAGGGGTCTCTGCCAATGTGGGTCTCACCTTCGGCCAAGAAGGCAATAGACTTACACCCAAAAAGTAGCTGTAAAATTGTAATAAGAGCTCTTTGCTAGAAACCAAAAAAGGGGTGGAAGAATGACAGAGGAGCACCTATACAGCTAAGCAGCCAAAAAATAACTGTTAGAAGAAAAGACATGTAAGCTGAAACCAGAAAGATAAAGAGCCAGCCTCCTGAAAAGCCACATGAGGAGCTATCTGGGCAGAATAAGGAGCAGTTGCAAAAACCAAAGGAAAAAGAAGCCTGGTATATGCAAGGACCAGCAAGGGCCCAGTGTGGCCAGAGTGGGGGAATGCAAGGAATGGAGGTGGGGGTGCAAGATAGGAATTTTGGTTTTACTTTAAGGGCTCTAGAGGAGTAACAGAGGAGTATTAAGCTCACAAACAGTATTTTAAAGATCATTCTGACTACTAATTGTAGAGTGCACAGAGACAGCAAGGAGACCAACAAGGAGGCTTGGATGGTGTCCTGGAGGATGATGGTGTCTTCAGATGAGAGTGGGAAGTGTAGAGATGGAGAAGACACCTCAAAGGCTTCCCATGGGACTCAGAATAAAATCCAAAATCTGAAAGTTGATTTTCAGGGCCTTGTCAGAAAAGACTCCCCTCCTCACTTCCACTTCATCCTTGACATTCTTCAAAATGACAAGCCCATCACACCCCAAAGACTGCACTGGCTGCCACCCCTCTGCGTGGAAATCTCTGCCCTCCAGGCCTTCCTATAGCTGGCATCTTCTCATCTCAAATGTCTTCTGCTCAAAAAGGCCTTCCTTCACCACCCAATATCAGCAGCCTCCACCCCCATTCTCTCACATCATTATAACCTGCGTGTCTGTAAATATTTCCTCTGGGTGCATTGTCTGGGCCCAGTAGAAAATAACCTTCAGGAAGGCAGGACCGTTTCTGGATTACCACTGCATCCCCAGCGCCTAGCATAGTGCCTAGCACACAGTATTTGCTGAATGGGTGAATGCATCCCAGTCGAGGGGGGCGGGGAGGGGTTAGGGCTGGGAGAGAGGGAAGGGCAAGACTTGTGGTAAAGTGGGGGCTCAAAAGACTGAGAAAGTGTACAGAGAGTCCTAGAGCAGTTCGAAAAAGCAGCTTTTTCAGAAAGCGGACACAGGCCAGACCACGGCTGCTACGTACAGAGGGGCGCAGGACAGCCCAAGGTTGCTGCTGTTTCGGGAAGCAGAGCTCTGAACAGTCCTGAAGGCGATTATTTGGGAAAGGGAGAGCAGGGCCAACCCAGTGGCAGCCTTTACGGAATACCAGGCGCCCACAGCAAACCCGGCGGTGGGGGCAGCAACTGGGTCTGGGGTCTCGGGAGACGGGGAAGATGCAGAAACCGCCGCTTCGGGACGCCCTAGGGGCTGAGGCGAGGGGCCGGTGGGCCGCGGCAGACCCGATGGGAGGACGAAACGGCGACGAGTAGCCCCACAGACCCAGACGAGCGCTTCAGGGGAGGCGGGGGCTGTTACCTGCAACATCCCGGTTGTCCATCTTGAGACTCATTCAATCCCACAATGCTCCGGTTCCACTTGAGAAGGCTTGTTATAGTGCGCATGGCCTGATGGGAGATGTAGTCCGTGTCGTCCCCACCAAGGCCGGCCACTGAGCTGATACGTGGGGTCTTTCCCCAAGAAAAACAAACCCCAGCCTATTGGCAATGTCTGTTCTCAGTCCCGCGGACCAAAGGGCATCGACTTTTCGCACACTTCTCCGGAGCCGCGGCCACTCCAAAGGCGAACTACATGTTCCAGAATGCTTTATGCGGCAGCTATCGCGAGAGACGTGAGAAGTCCCCCCGGCCCCGCCCCGCGCGCCTGCTTCCGCCTCCCTGTGGCGGCGGCTTGTTGTTGTGGAGGCCAAAATGGCGGCTCAAGCGGCTGCGGCGGCCCAGGCGGCGGCGGCCCAGGCAGCGCAGGCGGAGGCGGCCGAGTCTTGGTACCTGGCACTTCTGGGCTTCGCCGAGCACTTCCGCACTTCCAGCCCGCCCAAGATTCGCTTGTGTGTGCACTGCCTGCAGGCCGTGTTCCCCTTCAAGCCGCCGCAGCGCATCGAGGCCCGCACGCACTTGCAGCTCGGTTCCGTGCTCTACCACCACACCAAGAACAGCGAGCAGGCGCGCAGCCACCTGGAGAAGGCGGTGAGCGCAGACCCGGCCGCGAGGGAGGAGGCGCGGGCTCTTTTCGGGGCCTGGGCTGACGGACTGCGACCCCAGCGGGCAGGGGCCGCTTGGCCTCTCTTCGGGGACTTGGGGCGCGACTTCCGCACGGGCAGCAGGACCCCGAAGTCGCCAGTCTCTCAGGGGACCTGAAGGCCTCTCTTTGTACCTTAAAGTCTCTGGTGACAGGCAGGGCCCCAGAACCCCGCTCAGGGTACTTGAGAGTTGTCTCTTATCAGGAGCAACAGGGTCCCCAAATTCTTCAGGCTTTCAGGAGAGTATCATCTGTTGGAGCCTTAGGGAAGTCCACCAGATCGGCCACTGGGACCTGCAGCTTCCAGCTCCTCAGGGCTCAGCCCCTCGAGCATCGATCAGCCTGAATGCTCCCTCCTGAAGTGACTCAGGATAGGGGAGGGTCAAGGTGACAGTGCAGGCATCCCTTGGGAATCTGGTTTGGTTTCTCAGGAAACCTAAGATGGCATCCTCTCCCTGGACCGGGAAGTCTGATAAGTGTCTGGAGGGTCTTGTGCCCCTATCACTGATGCAGGGTGTCATAGATGGGAGGCAGAGGCTCAGAGAGAAGAGGTTAAAATTCTCCAAGGCAGAACTGAGGGGGGCCTAGGTTCCAGGACCATTTGCTTCAGTGGGGTGGGATGGGGGATCTCCAAGCTCCTGCTCTCTCTGTATCCCTGGTGACTTCTCTTCCTCCCATCATCCATTAGTCTATCCCCTTCAGAAGAGAGACCCCGTAACCCCAACTTGACTGTGGCATCTTGGTGCTTCAAAGAATGTGGGAAGGTGGCTGTCATTGTGACCCTTCTAGCCTTGGCGTTGTTTCTTGTCACAGTAACACTGTGCTCCCTGTCAGACCAGGCCTTCATTTGCTATTTACCCAGCTTTATTTGACTTAGAGATTTCTTAAGAAGAATCAACTTAAGTTTTTGAAATGTATTGATTTGAGGTAAATCCCAGCCTACCTGTGGCCAGTAATGAGTTGCCTTTGGGACGATATCAAATCTTTGTTTTGCAGAGTGTAAAGAGTTGGAAGGGGACTTTAGTCCTTGTTTGATCACCTTCCTTGTTTTAGGAGTGAGGCAGTATGGGTCCAGAGAAATGAAGTGATTTGCTTAAAGCTACACATCAAGTTATTAACAAAAATGGCTCAAACCTGGGCTCAGGATCGCCAACTTCAATGCCTTCAATAAGTCATTATTGTTTTTATGAAGTTTTTTTTATCCCTTTTATTCATCCAGCAGATATTCAGCTCACATCAGGTGCCAAGCTCTATTCTAGGTGCCATAGATCAGTGATGACTAAGATAGTCCCCGTCAACGTGAGCTTATGTTTTCATGTGAAAGAGACAAACGTTAAGTATGTAGTAAAAGGTTAGGCCATGATAGAAGAACCATGGAAAATATGGTGCAGGGTTAAGAGATGGAGTTGATGAGGAGCTTTTTTTGGCAGAGGTAGTGAGGAAGTCTATTTGTAGGAGTGACATTTGAGCAGCCTGAATGGGATGGGGAAAGCGAACCTGGAGAACGACTCAGGATGTCAGGTCGATCCCAAGGAGTGCCTGAGCTGTGACCAGTTGGTGTAAGGTCTCTCCTGGGCAGTGATGAGGCTGAGATCAAATGAAGCCCCAGACTTCCTTGGGTATGGGCATGCTGGAGGCTGACCGCTCAGGCCTGGTGGCCCAGTGCCTTCAGTGAATTACGGTTCTGAAGCTCTCCCTTCTCTGCAACAAATCCTGCCACCTCCCCTCTCTTGTCTCGGGGGTCATTGAGTCTTTTTGTAGCAGTGGTTCATATTTGCTGTGTATATTGTCCCATTTAGCCCACCCAGTGCTGTAGAGGGGAAGCAGCCATGCCTCAGATTGCTTCCTTGTAGCCACTGGGCTTTTGGACCCATAATTTAAACCCTTATGCTTATGAAACGTCTTCCCTTGATTTTACAGAACCCTGAATCTTGTGGGGTTTCCCACAGAGCCACAAGGTCCCCTCTGTAGCTCACACTAATGTTATACTTGGAAATCCCTTTCTGTCAGTTGCATCCCCAGCTGGGAATTTGTCCAGATTTCAGTTAAAGGGCTGTTCTCTGTGTTGTTTTCCTTCTGCAATTGTATGTGATCTCCCATTGTGTTGCAACACAAGCATGTTTCTTTAATCTTCATTCTTTGTTAGTCCTGTGATTTTCCCCCAATCAGGCTGCTTTCAGCTTTTATTCATTCTTTTCCCAGACTCGCTCAACAAAAAATTGTAATACGTTCTTCTTTTAGAAGTGGTTTATTTCTAGTCCTGAAGAGCAAATGGCCAAAGAGGTTCCAATTTCTTTTTAGGGAGCCAACCCAGAGTATCAAAAAGCATCTTTTTTTTTTTTTTTTTTTAATTCTACCTCCAACGTGGGGCTCTAATCTCCCAATGCAAGATCAAGAGTCGCATGTTCTACTGAGTTGTTTTTTTTTTTCTTAAAGGCTTTATTTATTTATTTGATAAAGAAAGTGAGAGAGCACAAGCAGGGGGAACAGTAGAGGGAGAGGGAGAAGCAGGCTCCCCGCCAAGCAGGGAGCCCAATGCGGGGCTCAATCCCAGGACCCTGGGATCATGACCTGAGCCGAAGGCAGACGCTTAACCATCTGAGCCACCCAGGCGCCCCTCTACTGAGTTTTTTTCAATGTAAATGACTCAAGTATTTTATGACTATTTTCTCCTTGATCGTTTTGTCTGCTGTTCTTTTCTGAACTAATTTTCTGTAACTATGAGTGCTGTAGGTAAAACTTTTAATGGGCTTCTGAACTTAGTACCACATTCGGCTTCCCTGTTATTTACATGTCTTTTCTTTTCTCTTTTGAGAAACCCCCAGCCTCCTTGGTAATCACTTTTTTTAATATAAAGTTAGATTATTTACTCTCTGTTTGCTTCCTGTCAGTGTCTAACTGCCTCAACTGCATTTGTAAACTTTGTAGAAGGAATGTATTATATACTTACCCATCTGGAGCACCAGGGTGGCTCAGTCAGTTAAGCTTCTGCCTTCGCCTCAGGTCATGATCCTGGAATTCTAGGGTCGAGCCCTGCATTGGGCTCCCTGCTCAGCGGGGAGCTTGCTTCTCCCTCTGTCCCCCCCGCACCCCCCCCCCGGCTCTTGCTCTCTCACTCGCTCACTCTCTCATTCAAATAAATAAATAAAATCTTTTAAAAATAATAATCTTTTGGGGCGCCTGGGTGGCTCAGTCAGTTAAGCATCTGCCTTAGGCTCAGGTCATGATCCCGGGGTCCTGGGATCGAGCCCCCATTGGGCTCCCTGCTCGGCGGGAAGCCTGCTTCTCCCTCTCCCACTCCCCCTGCTTGTGTTTCCTCTCTTGCTGTCTCTCTTTCTGTCAAATAAATAAATAAAATCTTTAAAAATAATAATCTGGGCACCTGGGTGGCTCAGTTGGTTAAGCGACTGCCTTCAGCTCAGGTCATGATCCCGGGGTCCTGGGATCGAGTCCCACATCGGGCTCCCTGCTCTGCGGGGAGCCTGCTTCTCCCTCTCCCACTTCCCCTGCTTGTGTTCCCTCTCTCGCTGTGTCTCTCTCTGTCAAATAAATAAATAAAATCTTAAAAAATAATAATAATAAAAATAATAATAATCTTTATACTTAGCCATTCTGTCAACTTTGAATCATCTGTTAAGTGTTTACATCAGAGGTATGGAGGATGTTTCTCCCTTTGCTTAGCAGCTTTCTCTGAGGTCAAAGCTGTTGGTCTCTCTGGTTCCTGCTTCTGCAGGCCCTTGGATCACCTGCTGGCTTCTTCATTCCCCGGGTCTGCTCAGTGACTCCTGTAGCTGTTGTGCATGGCTGGACACTTCACCTGAGAGTCTCCCCTTTTAGATGATGGTTTTGGCAATGGTGTATGTGTGTCATCGGAATTCTTGGCTGCTCTGGGACTCCTGGAGTAAATAGTTCATGATTATAAGAGATGTTGCTTTTCTCAGAAATCTCTTGGCTAGAGAATTTATGAAGCTATTTTCTGTAGATTCTTTCATATTGTGTTCCCTTTCATTTCATTTTCACCTTGGCTTTCCTCTTGCTGCACCTGTTCTTATGTGCATTTTCAGTCTTCTCTTGCCTTATTTTCACACTGTCGTTCCAGCAGACAGTTCCATTTTAGTCATTTGCACGTCCTTTGTGGAATCAAAAAAATCTGCGTGTCTGTACTTAGATGTGTATCTATACCCTGTTAACTGAACTTTTGATCATATTTCTCTTTATCCCTTGGCCTAGAAAATGCATCATCATCTTAGACTTTGCTGGTTTGAAAGCCGCAAAGGAATAAATGCTACTTCTATGCAATGAATTGTCCATTAGTTTCTATAATCCAGGTAGTCTTCCTTTATACACTAGTTTCTTTGACTGTGGTATCCCTGTCAATGCCATGTTTGCTTTCTCTTTGGGTTTGGTTGGAGTGGAGCTGCTTTTTAGTGGTGGTTTTGCTTCCTGACTTAGAAAGCAGCTCCAGGGCGCCTGAGTAGCTCAGTTGGTTAAGCGACTGCCTTCGGCTCAGGTCATGATCCTGGAGTCCCTGGATTGAGTCCCGCATTGGGCTCCCTGCTCAGCAGGGAGCCTGCTTCTCCCTCTGACCCACCCCCCTCTCATGTGCTCTCTCTCTCATTCTCTCTGTCTCAAATAAATAAATAAAATCTTTAAAAAAAAAAAGAAAGAAAGAAAGCAGCTCCAAACTGTGCCGTCCAGATGATTGTGAATTCTGCTTCCAGCTTTAACCTGAGAATCTCTGGTTTACCTTCTCAGCAAGTGATTAAATGCTTCCCTTTCTCTTCTTAAGGCCTGAGCGGGCTTAGTTCTGGGCCTTTCATCAACAGGCGTGGCTGGAGCACATCTTTCATCCCTCAGCATCATGTCCTGCCAAATTCCATGCCCCATCGCTGGGAGCAAAACATTGTGCAGAAGCTGTATTTGCAGAGCTTGGCATTAAGCATTTTCAGGGAAGAGTGATCTGTGCTTCCTCCTGTTTTCATTTCTATTTTCTTCACTCTCACTCTCTGAGCCTCCTCTGACTTCAGGATGTGAAATCTGTCTAGGATCCATCCCTTCACAGTTCCACCAACTCGTCCCCCTGCCTCCCCTCCAACCCCTGATTTCTTCCTGTTCCTGCTTGAAAATCATTGAAGTATTGTTGTCACCTACATGCCAGGCTCTGCATGTGGTCTTCTCAGGGACACTGTCTCATTGGATCCTCAACAAACCCATGAGGTAGGGACCACTTCCAATTTGCTAATCACAATGCTGACAGGGGCTTTCTCCTAGTCAAGGTCACACAGTAGGAGGCAGGCTGGCTCCTAAGTGCTGTGCTTGCATCCGAAAGGAGTTGCGGTTAATAACTATTTCTACACATTTTGATGGTTTAAAAACCTAATTAAAAAAAAATAATTATCTTGATTTTGAGGTACAAGAAGCCTTGAAACACTGTCAGCCCTGGATGGAATCTTCCAGGCATGTGCTCATTCAAGCCCATCCACCCCTCAGGGCTTGTGCTGGCCCTGTGGTAACCCTTACTTCCCCCTGAGGGCCCCAAGGTAACCCCAGGAACTTCTGGTAGGTTAGTTTGTGTCCCTGCCCCGCAGCTGCAGGCTGCCCAGCAGTGGAGAGCTCCAGCAGTGGAGAGCTCTCACTTTGGCTTCTTTCCATCATGAGGAAGGAGACATAAAAGCTATTTTTTAGCATTGCATAGTAAAACATGTAGATCAGGTAGCAACTTTGATTAAAGTAGCCACCTTAGGTAAGGTATCCTATGTATTTAGTTGTGAGATATATTTTCTGATGTGTCCATATTTTCTGGTTTGTGCATTTATGTTGCAAGTGTTACAAAGATACAGAAGTGAAGTCTGACAGTTGTTTCGGAGAGTAACTGACTTGCGCTGACACAGGACCAGTCTTTTTTTTTTTTTTTTTAAGATTTTATTTATTTATTTGAGAGAGAGAGAATGAGAGACAGAGAGCATGAGAGGGAGGAGGGTCAGAGGGAGAAGCAGACTCCCTGCTGAGCAGGGAGCCCGATGTGGGACTCGATCCCGGGACTCCAGGATCATGACCTGAGCCGAAGGCAGTCGCTTAACCAACTGAGCCACCCAGGCGCCCGACACAGGACCAGTCTTACAGTTCTCCCGGCCCAACCATGTCTCCAGTCACAGTTTCCTCCACCGGTTTCCCCTATCCTTCCAACTGGTGGTCTTCAGGAGCTTCTCTCCCTGCACTGAACTTCCCCGTAGAGAGTAGTGGTTTCTGTAGAAAGCACACCCTGACTTCTGTATTTACCAGCTCCATTGACATCACCCGTGTGGCTGAAGCTAGTCCCCGCCCCCCTCCCCCGGGGACCTTGAGCCCCTCCTGTCCCTGCTGCAGGGGGGCTTTGGGAAGGGACACTCAGGCTGGCTGCAGAGTGCCTTTTGCCTGGGCCCTGCATATGTGCTTGCGCATGTGTGTCTGTCAGGAACCCGGTCTGGTCCTCTCTCCCTCTCCCACAGTGCCCCCTCCTGGCCCGTCTGTGTTTTGCAGGCAGCTGGTCTCAGGCAGCTCCAAGTCTCCCTGCCTCTGTGACTTCCTGGGCCACCATTCACCTTTGGCCCAGAGGCCTCTCTAGCCCTAAGACCAGCAGCCCCATGGGCCCTCTTCCTTCCTTCACACATTATCTTTGCTGCTGTAGGTACACTTAAAACCCAGATCTGATCAGGCACTTCTGTTTTATGCCTCGGACTGAGAAAGGCTCCGGGAATGGTATTGGGGCATTCTCATCCATAGGCAGTGCTGCTGCATGAATGGCACAGAGATCCATTGGGCCTTCCAGCCTAACCTTCCTGGCCCTCTGCCTTTTTCATGGGCTCTTCTCTGCCCGGAGCACCTCCTACTCCCTCTTTGCCTGGGGACACCTCTGCCCTCACTTTTACACTCTCACCTTTCAAGGCCCAACCCCAGGCATCATCCCTGCACACACACACTGTTTTCCCATAGAGCATGGTGAGTCAGGGTCTTCTCTTCAGCTCCAGGTCTTCCTGCCAGCAATTGGCAAGGCTCTGTGAATGTCTGTAGGATAAGTGGGTTGACAAGAACAGTGTCCAGTGTATGCTTGGGTCCTGTGCGGTCTGACAGAGCATGGTTGGTGTACTTCATGTGGTGGACTGGCCCACACATGTCCTGACCACCGCCTCCTGTTGGAACATGGAGCTGCAGGGCACAGCAGTCCGCAAGTGGGTGCATGTCACTGAACCCTGTGCTGGTGTGTGTGCCAGCAGAGGGTAGGACAGTGAGCTCAGGTCTTAGAGCCATCCCCGCCACCGCCTGGCCATATTTGCCCACACCAGTCCTTCTCAGAGCACTTCCACCTCCACTCTGAGGCTAGCTTTGCTCATTTCCAAGCATCTTTTAAATGTCACTTCTGCAGGAAGGACTGACACCTCCCGACCCACTCTCCAGTTGTAATTGATTCCTTGTGTCGTGATTTGCTGACGGTCCATGTACTGTGTAGTGAGTGGTACACGGGGGCTCTCAGCACTCCTCCTCCTGAAGCATCTCTGCTGTGGTAGGAGGGGGCTCTGAATCTGACTTTGGGGGCTGGCAGGACAGAAAACTCCTGTCCATAGGGGATCCCGCAGGTACTCATTCTCTCTCCCCCAGGTGCACTCTGGTTGTAGGATTGCAGGGAAAGTGAGCCTACCCTTTCAGGCCAAGCAGGCCACCTTCTCACTTAAACTGAATACCTGCAGCTTTTGGTGACAGGACAACCTGTGTAAACCCCAAAGTGGAGCCAGTAAGCAGGCACCTAGTATTTGGCTGAGAATTAATCCTTTTTTCTTTTTTTTACAGTGGTTGATATCACAGCAAGTATCCTTTTCTTGTTGGTACCATTCCTTTTAAGGAAAGCTCCATTTGTGGGGGGGCGGAGCAAAGATTGTATTATAAATTTTAATCCCCCCATGAAGCACCCCAAAGTTTTAGGCTTTGCCCCACCTGAAGAATCCCTTCTTCGATGTTGCTACCCCTGCAGACCAGCATCTTCTCCCTGGGTGCCATCCTCCTGTTTGCGCCCTGTCATCTAGCTCTACACCCACCCGGCACCAGACACGGGGGTTGCTAGAGGAGTAGGTGAGCTTGATGCCTCAGAGCAGGCAGGGATGCTCCTGTCCCGCCAGCCTCTACCATGTGAGAACCCCAGGTTGTGGCCCTTTTGAACTAACCTCTTTGCCGTGTCTCTCCTTCCTTAACTGGATGTTATTAGATCCAACAGTTTGAAGATGTTAAATTTGAAGCAGCAAGTCTTTTGTCTGAGTTATACTGTCAAGAGGTAAGAGCACACGAAGGTTTCTGAAAGCAAAGTTGTTCTCCCTAGAGCAAAGGCACAGTGGCAAATTGGGGCTCTCAGAAGTGGACTCCCTTCTGGCTTTTAATATTTCCCATTACTTTTCTACCTTCCATACCCTGGTATAGAGCATCCACGGGTCATCACTTGCTATGAAGGCCAGCAGAATCTTTCTATCAAAGACTGTTGGAAAACAGGCTTGTTCCTAGGTTTAGGGCGATTCGTTCCTAACAAGTCCATATGCCTTCTTAACCTGGTTCCTGATCTCAGGCATAGCTGAATATCACCTTTCCCTGCTTTGAGCAGCCACGCATGAGGCTCCCTGGGCAGCAGGGAGTGCCTATTTCACATCCCTGGCCCCTCTCTCTGGTTGCAGAACAGGAAAGATGGCAATTTGTTGTCTAATTGGACTGTTGAGGATTTTGGACTAAAGCTACTTTTCAGTTTAGTTGAATGAAGAGTTATTTTAAGAGCAATGCAAAAACTTGCAGCCAGTGAGTCCAATAAAATCTTTTCTTCTTTTAATAAAGTAAATTGGCAACCCACAAATCCTTCGGTGAGCGTGAACAGGAGTGGCCTTCTGGCGCTGCAGCTGTTCCATAAGGAATCCAGCTTGCTTGCCGGCTTGTTTTTTCCTCCCCAAACTTGACTGTTTCCTTTCAGAATTCCGTAGATGCAGCAAAGCCACTGCTGCGGAAAGCAATCCAGATCTCACAGCAGACTCCATACTGGCACTGCCGCCTGCTCTTCCAGCTCGCTGTGAGTACCGCAGGCCTGGCCAAGAAGCAGGGGTTCAGCAGGAGCCCTGACCTTGGGGCAGGCCCGCCTGAGTACACATAACACCCTCCAGGACACACTGGCCCTCCTTAGCCTGCTGCACTGAATGGGTGGGGACACAGGGATGCTATCCAGCCTTTGTCCTCAGCAAGACACCCCCTGCCCCAGGCAGCACCCAGGGTGATGGTGGGAGTGTCCGGGAACACAGGGCCTTGTCTTCATGTTCTCCTCCCTTCTGGGGCTTCCTTTGGCCTGCGTTCTTTTAAATCCGGGGAGCATTTCTTGCCAGTGATCCACTGTGTTTTGTAAGAGCTGAGCTGAGATTCCGAGGGACTGACTATTGGGCAGTGGGTGCCTGAGTCAAGCACAGGCTCCATGTAGGTCCCCCGCCCGGACTCCCTTCAGTTCCTCAGACGTGGATGGTCCCTGTGCTCTGAGACACTTCAGTGGTGGTGGGCTTTCTAGGCTTGGCCTTCCTGGCCACAATGGAGAGGCCTGCCAGCTGGGGGTGAGGATGGGGGACAGGTATGCTCTACTGTGAGGGATACCTCTTTTGTTCTGGGCTCTGCCCACACCTCCCCCTCATTGGCTGGCCTCCAGTCTCTCCTGTCTCAGAATCAGCCTGCCTACCAGGCTGCTCTTGCCCACCCTCCATGACAACCCTGTCACCTGCATTGGTGCATGCAGGAGCTGAAGCTCCTGACCAAGGCCTTCGGGCCCCTCTGGCTGCCTCCCTAGTGACTAGCCTCCAGAGGTGATCTGCATAGTACACCGCATGCTCACAACATCTTGGGGGTCTGAGCCTGTAAGGGCTAACTGCTGGCTCTACGAGCCATCAAGCTTAAATGAGGTACACTGTAGATGAAGTAGAGTTCTATATCCAAAGCAGTTGATATGATGAGATAATTTGGTTGATTTAGCTCAAAACCGACTGAAACAACTTTGTGGGTGTGTGTGGGGAGGTTCAGTTTTAAGTCACCGACAGAGCACTAAGGTCAGGTACTAGGTACTGTAAAGCAAGTGTCATTGCTCTCTCCTTTTTAGCAACTGCACACACTTGAGAAGGACCTGGTGTCAGCCTGCGACCTCCTGGGCGTGGGGGCTGAGTACGCCCGGGTGGTGGGATCCGAGTACACACGGTAGGCACCCTTTCTCCACATCCCTGTCCCTCTTACTTGGAGACGGCCCAGTTATCTTGTCCAAGACAACAAAGAACATTGGCATTCTGGCTCGAAATGGGGATCACTTTTGCACAGAGTAAAAACCATGCAGATGAAAGCAGCACCCGACATCTCTTGCCCTGTTGATTCATGAAGTTGGAGGGGAGAGTAGACTGAAGAGGGGCGGGCAGCCTGCATTCTCGGTTCTTGCATGGATCTAGTATCTCTTAAAAAGTGCTTGTGTGATGTGCTGGGCTGGTCCCTTTGAGGCACAGATGCACGAGTGGTGCTCCCAGAGGGCATGCGTGGTGTGCTTGGCAGTGTCTGCGGGCAACCCTGGTGTCCCTGCTCAGGGGACACTGAGGAGCTTTTAGATGTACAATAGGAGACCGAGTGAGTGGACGTTCGTATAAAAGAGGGGACGTAGGTTCATGTTACCCACAGAACTGCTTAGACTGAGGTCTGGAGACTGGTACTCTGGGGTCAGGGGTCAGGGGGCACTGGTGCCTCCAGTCTGTCTCTTTTTTCCCCCTTAAAGAGCTCTACAGTGGACAGGCACCAGGCACCAGTGCTCTTACTCTGTTGTATGCATTCGGGTTCTGAAACGTTTTGTTTCACTGAGGCTAATCTTAGCCTGTGAAGTTGTTGGGAAAAAACTGTCCCCGGCTCTGTTCTCTGAACTCGAGACTTGAAAGTGCCCACTGGAGCCACTCAGCTTCCTCCAGGCTGTCCTGCCCTGAGATGGTGGCTGTTACACACTCTGGCCCCACATTCCTGGCCTTTCCTGCCCCCTTTGTGCTGTAGCTATCACTGGGTTCCTGGTGCCTCTCAGGCCCAACAGGGCATGGGGACAGCTGAACACTACACATGTTCACTCAAGAGTGTCTCCTGCCAGGCTTCTTGCCACTGCTGTGGACAGGCGGCCTGGGTCGGCTCCATCAGGGCACAGCAGCTGCAGATCACTTGGCCCAGAACCTCTGACCACAAATCTAGGGTGATAACATGTGTGACACTGTGGGAACCTTGATAAAAAGTTCCCAGCCCTACATTTCGATGGTTGAACAATGGGCAGGTAGACTGTAGGGTCTACAGTCTGAGGTAATAACGGGGAATGGCGTGGTGGCCTGGAGCATAGACATCTGTTCTGTGTGACTGTGATCTCCCCACCTCAGTCTTCTCACCCAGAAGATGGGGAGAATGGTACCTACCTATTGGAGTATTATAGCACACAGGGATTCTGCCAAGACAGGCGGGACAGAGACTTTGATCTTGAACAAACAGAGGGCCTGTGGGCTCTGCACAACCATAGGGATTCCTGAAAGCAGCAGCCCCTGCCTCCGCCCAGCGCTTGCCCAGTGCCATCCGCTGACACGGAGCCCCTCTCTACTCTGTCATCCAGGTTGGGATTGTGGCACGCTTGCCATTCCGTACTCTGCTACTCCACACTTTCTGAGCACCTGGTTATGCCTTCTGGGCTTTTGAGCCTCATGAACATCTAACCCAGGCAAAAAAAGTAAAGAAAGCTCAAACAGGATGAAGTAGAACAGCCTCATAAATAAAACAGACCTCACTGGGGACCACCAGGGACTGCTGCACATTAGGTCCCCATGAACATTGGGGTGGCACAGTCATCCCAGGAGGTGCCAGGGCCTCACAGACTGACTCACCCTCTCTTTTCCAGGGCCCTGTTCCTGCTCAGCAAAGGAATGGTAAGTCAAGGCTGGGTGGAGTGGGGCTGGTGTGGAGGACATGAGGCCAGGCCCTGCTCATTTGCCATAGTGTAGCTTCTTGTGGGCCCAGACCCTCATACACAGCAGGCTGTAGCAAGGGCGAGGCCCCCCAGAGTGAAACTCCGATTCCAAGGATTTGTGCTAAGGAAGAAGCCTCGGGTTGGTTTTTTGCCCTCTGTGTGGTGCTGGTGTTCCCCTGGAGGGGGGCAGATCTGGGCACCAAGAGGTGATCCTAGCACCTGCTCCTCCCTCCCCAGCTGCTGCTGATGGAGCGCAAGTTACAGGAAGTGCACCCGCTGCTGACCCTCTGTGGACAGATAGTTGAGAACTGGCAAGGGAACCCCATCCAGAAGGAGTCTCTGCGTGTCTTCTTCCTGGTCCTCCAGGTGACCCACTACTTGGATGCCGGGCAGGTATGTAATGCCTCCCACACAAGGGCTAATGGGGAGTGAGCAGGCTGCAAGTGGGCTTTAGGCCAAGACCTCACTTCTGTGGTTACCTCCTGTCACTAGCCACATGACATGTCTATCATTAGGGGCTCAGCCTTCCCTACACACCTTATCATGGTCTGGCACGAGTGCTTTGTCCCCGTGGGCAGAGGGCACTGTTGGAATGGGGGTCTCCTATAGCTAGCATCATGGCGGGAGTAATGGTGCACTCAGTGCGTGGACAGTTGAAGGCATCTGAGGGCAGTTTGTGGAATCCATGAGAATAAACTGAGGATTGTGGCATGGTGCCTGGCCCACAGCAGGTGCTCCAGCAGTGTGTCCACCATCCCCCAGCTGATGACAGCTTTATGGAGTTCGAGAAGGGATTGACAGGATCAGCTGTGTCTTAGAGTAGATTGTAATCCTCGTGTGTTTGAGGAGCAGCTGCATCCGTGCGTGGGTGACATTGCAGCCTTTTGGGTGTGCTACTCCGTCCATCTTACCGTACCCTGGCCTAGTGACCAAGCACAGGCAGGACCTCTGGTGTGCTAGGAGGCCACAGGCAGAGCCTAGTGGGTGTCTCATTGGTAAGGGGCTTCCTCTGTTCCCCCACTTGCACCCAGCTATGCCTGTTGGGGTAAACACCGCATTCAACACCTAGGAGTATAGACCAGACTCTCATGTGGTGCTCATGGCTGCGGAGATGGCCTACGGGGGCCTTGGTACAGGGCTTCCCGGTGCAGAGAGGCCAGTCTGTACAAACCATGGCGCCTGCAGGACTGCCAGGGAGCCACTTCACACCTCTCAGGGTAACCGGCTGCCCCAGCCCTACCTTCCTCTCCTGAGGTTTACTACAGGAAAGAAGCGTGGCTTGAGCAGGGTCTTTGAACAGGCTTCTCTCAGGCCTTGGTATTGGGCCCCAAACTGGGTGGTGGCCAAGCCTCAGTCCCACAGATGACCTCCCTGGTCCTGCCCTGCACCCCAAGAGCTGGCTGACCCATCGGGGTGGGGGGCTCCTGCAGGCAGTGAGCATGGCAGGACCTCCTGGGAGGAAGGGGCTGAGAGGTGGCTGGACAGGCAGGCCCTGGCTAGTTGCCCAGGGGCCTCATATCCTGAGGGGCCTGGCACCTGGTGCAAGTCGGCAGGCCCTCAGGTGTGTGGCGCCACTCGCCCACTCCAGGTGAAGAGCGTGAAGCCGTGCCTGAAGCAGCTGCAGCAGTGCATCCAGACCATCTCCACACTGCACGATGATGAGATCCTGCCCAGCAACCCCGCTGACCTGTTCCACTGGCTGCCTAAGGAGCACATGTGTGTGCTCGTCTACCTGGTGAGTCTCCGGGCGACTGGGGCCCTGGCGGCTACAGCGGGGAAAAGAGGGTCACAGTGACCACCGCTGTCTGGTCTTGTCACCAGGTGACCGTGATGCACTCCATGCAGGCTGGCTACCTGGAGAAAGCACAGAAGTACACGGACAAAGCCCTCATGCAGCTGGAGAAGCTCAAGAGTAAGTCTCGGGGGGCTGGATGGACACAGCTCTACTTGGCAGGTCTCGGAGCCACAGCGCCCCCTGGTGGATGGCCTGAGTGCCACCTCTTGGGCTGGCCTGAAGAACCCAGAAAGACAGCAGCCCTGAGTAGAACCCTAACCCTAACCTGTGGGTCTTGTTAACCCAGTTGGAAGATGCGGGCAATCTGGGGTCGGGACAGAGCAGGCCAAGCCTAGGCTTGATCCTTGATCCCTGGCCAGAGGGGTTCTTGTGCCATATCTGCCCTACCTC